>NW_020450983.1:110954-205157 GCF_003343035.1 Apteryx rowi
GTGAGGCGTCGCCCTGGGTGCGGCGTCGCGTCGGGCGGCCCCCGCCCTCCCCCGGCCCTCGCGGGAAGGGGGCACCTGCCGCGGCAGGGCCGCCCCGCCGAAATGAAAACGCGCCGGGAGGGTGCCCTGGAGTTGTGAGCGTCCTGAAACTAGCTCGTAGTAAGCTGCCCCCGCCCGAGCTTGCCTTTTCGCCCCGATTTGGAAGCAGGGTGGCCAACGTTGATGGAAAGGAAGCGAGTTTCAGAAGCTGTAAAAATACCTGATATTTGACATGTTTGACTAACTCTTAGCGTTTCATTTTTCCCCCCATTTTTATAGGATTTTGCTCTTCGAAATGCTTTTGAGGTGGCATAAAAAAAGAGTTCCTGAAAGAGTGTCGAGTGACACGTTTAGGAAGCGTGTGGTGGTAGGGACGTCACAGCGCTGGTTCCCAAAGCGCGAACCTGAGAGATGTTTGTTTTGTCAGGAAGCTGCAGCAAATGCGTTTTAAGTGCAGTGACTCCGTAGTACGTGCTGGCACTCATTAGAGCTGTGTGGCTTCAAAATTGCTGTTTATTTCGTTTCCTTGAAGCAGTATTTTTACAGATTATATACATAACCTGATTTTTTTCTATGTTTTTATTAATCAAAACTATATCCATTTTTTCCCCTTTCTTAAAATGATATTTGACAGCCTGCAAATATCTTGCACCCATATCAAAGGAGAAGCAGTGACGAAGCAGATAAATGGGTCTCCACAATCTGGGAGGTTTTTTACATTTGTATAAATAGTCAGTTTAAGTAATTCAGACGTTTATAAATGTGTTTAATGATATCTGACTTAATTTACCTTCTGGAGTTAGCATGGTAATGTGCTTCTTGGTGCTGCACTTGGTTATTTCAACAACATTCGGGGTCTTGGCAAGAGTGAGCATAACACTAATACTGGGAAGTGTATATTTATCAACTGTTTCTGTATTTTACCAATAAGATCTAAAATTTATTAGAAAGTAAGCTTATTGTTCTTCCCTTCCCGTATAAGACTGCAGACAAACTTTCCCCGAAAACACCGAAAGCTATGGAATGTTAAACTCATAGAGCCCTTGTGCTTCACGAAGTGGAGTCAGAGAAGCACTGTTTTGTTTTAATTGCATTATGAAGTTCTTGAGCTAAATAAAGGAGTAGGCCTTTCTGGTATAGTTATCCAATTTAGGATTCTAGCAGTGTAAATACTGCAGTCAAGTAGGGGGGGAAAAAAAACATCCTGACCCTAATTAAACTAGTTAAATAACAYTGAGGTAAAAAAAATCTAACTGTGGTCTAACCTGCAGTCCATTTTTGTTCTAATGTAATTATTTTTGTTACAACTGTGACACCACCCTACCTTCACCAGTACAGTGATATGGCTATAAGTATTTATGATTATTTTATTTGTTTAACTTTAGATGTATATGTGTAGATGCATCCTAGCATTTTGAAAGGCAGTTGCTAATTATCATTTATTATCCTATGAGAGGTGGATAGTAAAAATGTGTATTAAACCTTGTCATGCCACTTTGTCCCCATAAAACTGGGAAGGAACTTAATATGTCAACTGTAAAAATGATATTATGATAGTATATAATTCTGACCACAGAGATTCAGCAAGAAATGATGCATCGAAGAAAGAAATTATTGACTTCTTGTTCATCTTTCTGGCTACATTGGAAATGCTTTATCTGTTTGATCATATGTGACATATAAATTTAGATGTGCAGAGAAAACTATGTGTTGCTTTTAAGTTTTCTAAGCAGCAAAACCAATAGTAACATATTGCTGTTGTGTGGATCCTGTATAGATCCTGTACAGATTTTTCTAATAAAGAAAAACCTCATAATTTTTAAGGAGAGTTGTTGAAATGTAAATACAGTTTTTTATTCCTGCTTTTTCTGCCCACTCTACACTAAAATAACTTACTGATTTGGCAATTGTAGCAGAATTTCTGTTACATATAACTCATATAAGCAAAAAGAATACTTTTTGGTGGTGTATTTATAATCAGCTTCTTGAGCAGAATAAGCTATACTCAAGAGAGGGCTTTGTATTAGGTTGTTCTGTTCCAAGAGCTGATTTATATTGCACTATGAAAAGACTGATGTGACCTCTCTCTAGAGGAGAAAAAAGGGAAGATTACTAGTATTTGTATTAGCAGTAAATCCTTTTAAACATGTATGAGACCTTGGCTGAGGCACATGGACAAAGTATCTACTTCCACAGTTGTTACCTATCAAAGGTAATAGACTGAAAGATCAGGGAGGAATGAGTTCAGTGGCAGATTAGTTACATAGTATAGATATTCTGAATAATTTCCTAGGCCACATTGTAGGGACACTTTTAGTAATTATTACTTTGATTTTCACAAACCAAAGAGGCTTTAAAGACTTTGTTAGAGCAAATAATCTTTCTCATATTGCTACTACAGGAGTGGTGGGTTTTTTTGTTTTGTTGTTTCTCCTTTTATCATTTCCATCTTGCAATTTGAGATTGCTAGTTATGATCAGATTCTGGCTGCTTAGAAGTCACTGCTGTATGATGTCTAGTTTGTGACTTGCCTGTAATGGGTGGTATCAGCTACGAGTTCAGCTGGTGTCTGAACTGCAGATATTGTCTCTACTGCCATTATCTTTAAAATGTGCTTAAGATCACTATATCCCTCTGCTTTCATTTCCTACATGGCATTCATTTCTAATTTCAAGTCTTCAAATTACCCAGTCAACTACTATGACACTAAAGTCATAGCAAGCAACACTATAGGGAGACTCAACCCTAAAATGTTAAATTCTAGGAGAGGTCAGTCTGATTGTCTGAGAGTCTTTCAGCTCTAAGAAACTGCCCYGCTACCATGCCAGCTAGAATCAGTGGTAAACTCGCTCAGTTAAAACTTGCCTCAGCTCCAACACAGTTGACTCTGTGTGAACTGGAAGACTTGCTCCTGGTTTACTTTCATCTGCAAAGAGACTAGTTCATGCATGTGAAGTGAACTGCAGTGAAATTTGCGGGGACAATGGAGAGAATCACTGCAAAAGCACGCTCCTCCTCTCAACTGTAACAGTAAACCTGGGATTTTATCTTTCTGTGTACGATTCTGTAACGCTAAGGTGCCTCTGTTACAGATCATTTTTACAAGGCAACTTTATAAACTCCTGGCAGTTCTGTGTTGAAGATTGGTGACAGATCTTTTGAAGATCAGGATCTACCATACAGATAAAAGCAGAATCTGTAGATCATGGCTACATTCAGACTGGATGGAAATAAGATGTTGTATTTCTGTCTCTATTCGTAAAATCTAGATCTACATCACAGTGTGGAGTTTTTGTTTTTGTTTTGTTTTGTTTTTTTTGAGATGAAGGGTAGTGGGTTGGATTTCACTTCACAAAAGCATGAATCAAAATTTTATGCCAAGGCACTCATTGTTCTGTCTGTTTTGGGGGGAACAAGGGTATCTGGGGACTCTTTTCCACTCACTTCAAATTATAGCTATAGGAAAAGACACTATAACGTTTCATTTTAACTGGTATTTACTAAAATATTTACTTTATTACATGATCTGTCAGTAATATGAAGTCATAATATTTTATGGTTGCCAAGCAAGTGGAGGGGGTTGTCACAGTAAAAATAAAAGTTTAAATACTTTGCACTTGGTTAGTACAAAACAAACAAATTCCAAGAATATTTAGTTCAGACATTTATCTTGAGTAGGTGACAAAAAATGTGGACACGTGGCAGCCTAGATGTAAGACAAATGTCCATTTCAAGTCTGTTCTGGAAATTTGTACATTTTGAAGTGCATGGCAAGTTTTAAAAAAGAAAAAGGAATAAGTGCTTCATTGTTTCAAGTCTCATTAGACTTTTAATAAACAGAGTAGAGGCTGAGGAGGAATGTTCAGACAGTTGAAAGCACTATATGTTTTAAATGAATTGCATTCCAGAAGGCTCTCAAATAACCAGTTTGTTTTCTTTCTTATATATTTTTCCTTTCTAATGGAACACACAATGTGTCTTGGCTGACATTTTTGATTGCTTCCAATAATCAGAATGACTTATAATACATAGCATTACTGTAATCATGGTAAAGCATTCCCATTCATCTCCATTACATGACTGCTGTACAGACATGGGCTACATGAGGGTTCCTTTTCCTAGGTGCACATATGTTAGAAATATTTTAAGTGGGAATTAAAGAGTATTCAAAAAAAAACCCAAAAACCTTCAGTAAGTGAAACTAGGTATTATCTGGCAATCTGGACAGCATGGTATGGCAAGATTTTGGGGTTTTCACACAGCTCGGGTTTAAATGGTGTTGAATATTACATTCTAACATTTTATGTCAACTGCTTTGTGGTAGAAAAAATGTAGCTGTGTCAGTAGTAAAAGAAAAGTCAGGGGTTTGAACAGGTGAGTATAAGAACAGCTTGGAGATGCTGGCATACATGCAGCATAGCATGTCATATGGGAAAACAGGGTGGCACATTAATTAAAATTTGTGATTGTGTAAGTATTGGCGTTTTTTGATAATGTTAACACTAGAAAGCCAAAGACTGTTGATTAGTCCACTGCAGCAATCGAATTGCACATTAACAGGTCTTAGCTGACTTGAGATTTGTAGGGACTACTACAGCTGTGGTCTGTGTAGTTAAATCAAAAACAAACATGAGAATTTCTAGTTCTTACTTGTTTACTTGTTTAAAAACTTGTTTTTAAAGGTACCAGTGTACTTTCAGCTGCATGGTAAACAGGCCTGGTATAAAGCCTGTTCCCATTGTTTCCGCTCTACTTTGGACGAGGCTTAGACATTATGTAGCATCTCTGAGATTAGACCATGGAAAAAGTGCAGTGAATTTCCTTTTATTGTAGCAAATAAGTTTATCTGCATTCTATTCTACTATAGCTATTTTGAGAATGCCAGCAGCTTTTTCTTCTCTTAAAGTACTGTAATAAGGATAAGTGAAATTTAAGGAGTGATCTAGAGAACAGAATAACTTAAAAATAATTTGATTAATGCTATTTCTTATGTGCGTAAACCGGTATGGAGGTATATGCTGCTTTCATTTACGTTTAGCTGTAGTTGATCTTTTCAGGTGCACAACTCTGTGCAGCTCTCACAGTTGCTTTTGCTGTTATGGGATAACCTAATTCTGAGGTGATTTCCCTCTCTTCCATGTGCTTGCTTACCTTGTATGGTGCAACTCCGTCAATTTATTATTATACATTTTTCTTTATGTATCCAGAGTATTATTAAAGTGTTTGCAGCATACCAACTGTCTGTATGTAACTTTATAATACTTACTAGGAAGGCAAAATATGGTAAATGTAAAGTATATCTTGTATACCCTCATGTGCTTTTACTTCACCTTTCTATATTGGGACATTCAGAAGTGTTTTTGATGAGAACAACTCAGACCAGGGAGAGAAAAACGTGGTGAAAATGCTAGATTTAATTGGCACTTTTTTTTTTTTTTTTTAAGTGGAGTCTGGTTATGGGGATAATCACATCGGAATCTTGTTATTGTCAGTCCTGAAATCAGTATTATTTCAGGCTGGGTAAGCCTTGAAAAGCGTTATTGCTCTGGAGATCCCAGACTACTTAAGCATCGGTTCCATTCAGCTAGGTTGGCTAATCCTTCATCATATGTTCTTGAGATTTCACTTTTGCTCGGCTCTGAGGTGAATCAGGAAGAATATGAGTCATGGACATGTGGCAATGGCTGGCCCATGGCCTGACCCTCTCTGAAAAGGCTATGCATCCAAGGAGGTGAATGTGTAGCCTTCTAAACGTTAGTCCTTTCTGTACTCGTACCGGAGATTACATGGTGCCCTCAGTTGGCTGAGCTGGTGATCTGCTCTGCATGACAGATAACTTGCTGTCAGGCAAATCTGGGTTGAGCTTGCAGAAACTGGAGTAGGCCACATAAAAAATGAAGAGCAAAAATGATAAGCAAGTGTTTTCAGAATGCATGTAGTTTTGGAGCTAGACACAAGTCTGGAGGTAAAAAGAATCAGCTGCAGAGGTGATGGTAATCAGTTTGGAATGGTAATGGAAACTAAGTGTTAGTTTATATACTAGAAGCATTTTCCCTGTTGCATGCTTTTAAGCTAAAGTATGATTTCTAGTCACTGGGAAAGCAATCATATTTTCAAAGCTACTTATTAGGAATATTTTGCCGTCTCTCTGTTACTACTTGAAATAGTAAGTCTTAATTTTCATTCTTAGTTTGTTCTGAATATTTGTAAAAATTGGAAAGAAATGTCATGAAAAAATTATATATGTAGCCAAGATGGGATGCCTGAAAACCAAGACTCCAGAGAAGTGGTTTTTTGTTTAAATCAGTTCCATTTCTGAAAGTTTCATTTGTTGTGAGTGAGTCAGGATGATAACGAGAACATGTCTAGAACACCCAGGAATCTTGTAGATGAAATGAAGCCTGTCCAGGGACATGAGAGAGAGATTGCAGACTCCTTTTTGTCATGATATTTGTCTGGATTATCTGTATAAATCTCTTTTATTTGTGTCTTATACCAATTTAAGAATTGTAATCTTCTCATTTAATTTTTTCTTCTGATTAAGGAAGACATGTCTCAACTGGTTAGCAAATTGTACAAACTATGGTTAAAAAAAAAAGTATTGATGAATTTGAAAATGCCCCTGTGATTAATCATCATTAAAGAATATGCGTATGTAATAATGCCTTTATCTCTTATTTTCTTTCAGAATTTCCATAACTTATATGGTTTTGAATTCAAAGAGAAGACTAGAAATCAAAATAAACATCAAGTTTCTTTGAGTAAGAAGTGACAATGCAGCGAAGGCAGAGAGGAATCAATACTGGATTGCTTTTGCTGTTTTATGAAATTTCTCGAGTTGGATTTCAGAACATTCCTCCTGTTACACTTGGGATACTTGCACTGAATATTATTCTCTTTTTGAATCCACTGGGGCCACTCTCTGAAGTGTGTATCAGTGTAAATGAAGGCTTCTATAGAAAGAATTGGCAGCGTTTACTGCTTTCTCCTGTCCACCATGCAGATGACTGGCATTTATATTTTAA
Organism: Apteryx rowi; assembly: GCF_003343035.1. NCBI lineage: Eukaryota > Metazoa > Chordata > Aves > Apterygiformes > Apterygidae > Apteryx > Apteryx rowi. Next base: position 118,019 of record NW_020450983.1, read on the forward strand.
CATGGTTTCCATGCTTTGGAAGGGGATAATGTTGGAAAGAAAGCTTGGAAGCATTTGGCTTGCATATATAATTGCAATATTCTCAGTGCTCATTGGAGTTGTTTATATGGTACTGGAATACTTGCTTGCGGAAATTCTGGATGACCCTACATATAAAATGAGTTGTGCTGTAGGTTTTTCAGGTAAGACACATAGTTGATGCAATTTACTTCTGTAAAATTAATATTTATAGATACTATATAGTCATACTTGTTGAATGCAGAAAACATGTATGCATCCGTGTGCATGGATATAGATGCTTTGTCAGTAAAGCTATCCTTTTTTCTTTTTAAATTAAAGCATATACTCTGGGTATGTTCACGTGGTTGATTTCATATTCTTGTGACCAACAGTGTCTTTATCTGAGAACATGAAAAATATGATTACCCCAGTAGAATCGTGTTTTTTGTTTAATGCCACTGACTGCTAGAAGTTTGGCACTTCTCATTTTTAATGCAGCCTTGTTTTCCTGGTGTAAATGTTGCTTGTTAGGTAGGTTCTGAAAAACCCTGTCACTTCACTAGAATTATTATTTCTGACCATCTTTTCTGGTACCAGGTGCGCCCTTTAATATGGGCACATACCATGGTCTTGACTTCTCATTTGGGAGGTCAAAGGTTTATAGTGAGCGAACTCCTTCTCTTTAAGGAAGCCTAAAGTCAAGGGAAAAAGTAGCACTGCTTATTATCTTACTGGGAATAAGTCTATAATCTACTGAGCCACTTGTACAGAAAGTCAAACTTGACAAAAAGTCAGGTTTTGTCAATTCAGAGAATAACTAATTGGATTTTAATTTTCATGTTCTACAAGATAGTTCAGATTTAGTATTAAGTACTGTGACCTGTTCTGATGTGACTTACCTTCTACAGCATCTTTGAGTATTCCAGGCTTGGAAATCTGTTGGACTGCAACCTACATGTACATGCATTTGACCGTTATTCAAGCAGTAGATTAAGGCAGCTCTGACAAAATTAGTATCCATAGTTGATCTTTATAAACCTTCAACATCCTCCCATATAGGTCATTCCTCTTGAGTTGCAGGGAGCAGTGTATGTATGGAACAGCCGTCGAAGAAGAAAAAATGAGTATTTTCCTGGTAATAACTCCTTCTTTGAGAGCCAGTCTGCATGCGTATCTATGACCTATCTATTTTTCCAGCTTTCAAGAGCCTTAGGATGCCTGGATTTTTTTTTTCTTTTTACAATTGGATGAAACAGACCAGCTCACTGTTCCCCAGAGAACCTGTCAATACACCAGGCCTAGATAGTTCAAATGGACACTTAAAACTAAAATATTTGAAGCTGAATGTGCAAGGTTGTGGTGAGCCAAGGATGGATTGGATAGAGAAAACTGCTAAACTACACTGCTACTATTAAATATTTCTCCCCTCTATTAAATTTATAGTTTCTAAACCAAGTACAGTTTTATCAGCAACAAATAGTGTGAGTCTGTGTGAGGGAGTATGTATGTTTGAGCGCATACATGCATTTGTGATTAGTTAAGATCATAGAATGTGAATCTTTCCATCGCTGGGTAAGTTAAGGGGTTTGCTAGCTCTTGAGTTTTCTATGGTGTTAGAAGTGGAGGGGGGAGACCTTTTTCATATTTTTATTTAATATATCTGTATCATGTTCCACTCAGCTATTTTTCCTGTATCAAATCTTTTACTTTCAATTTTGCAGATTTTTTCAAACAATTGTTTTCAGTTTCCTCTAGAGGGGAACCTCTTCAAAAACATTTTGAAAGTAAAATATGTGAATTCATTCTGTCATATCACCTATTACTTACATGTTAAAACAGTTGTATTCAATTAGTAACAAACGGTTATTTGATATTAAAGGTGATTTATGTGATTTTTTTTTTCTTTGCAGAAAGACAGTGATTCTGGAGTATATGTAAGATGATTTTCCATTAATTCAGAATTCTTGAGTCTACTCTTCAGTTTCACGAATGCATCTATTTGCCTTGTTTTCAGTCATGGCTTTTCTCAACTCACGAAACGTTTTTTGATAGTTAATAATTTTGTGCATTAGTACAACTGGAACTCCCATTTTAAAATTATGTTTGTATTGTTTTGAATACCTCAATAGCTACAGTGAATGGGTATATGAAAAAGTAACTTAGAATTGGCTATGCTATAGAAATATATAAGTTGTAATGCGTTTTAAAAAGGCACTGAAAAGTATCACTGAAAAAACAGCTTAGGACTGTTGTTCTGGCATGTAACAGTATGCTTCCTGGTGTTGTGAAACTGCATGATTCTCCAGTTTTAGTTGTTTTTGAAGTCATTTGCATTTCTTTATTATTTGGGCCCAAGTACTTCTCCCTTGATGTGATTTGTTCTTGTTTGCAGGAGTCTTGTTTGCTTTGAAAGTTCTTAACAACCATTACAATCCAGGAAGATTCAGCAGTGTCCTTGGAATGCAGATATCCAGTAAATATGTTTGTTGGGTGGAGCTGGTGGCAATTCATTTAATTTCCCCAGGGTAAGTGCATTTAATACTTCAAAGTTAGTAGAAGAGATCTAGGGTATCTGAAGTTGTTTGAAAACTTATTATGAAGTATGAGTAGTGCCTGGCTACTATCCAAATTGAGTACTGAGGCTACAATTAAGTGCTGAGGATGCAGTTTGCTTTTTTTCCCTCAGCATCTTCCAGTTTGACCATGTTTCAAAATGAAAAAATGGAATGCTGTGCTTATGAAAGATAACATGGGTTGATGGGCAAGGAAAAGGGACATACACATTCAGCAAAACAAGCTAACCTGAGACATGCTGTACTGCAAAGGACTCTGTTAGCAAAACAGCGTTCCACTGTTTGTTTTGTATTTCTCTCCTAGTCCCAAATGTCCATTTGTTCCAGTCACTCCTCTAACTTATGATAGAACCATTATCCAGTATCCTGCCACTTTTTTGCAGTTTCATTGCCTTGCACTCTTGCTTGATTACCTTTTCAGTTCTGCCAGCACAGTTTGTCCAGCCCCGCCAGATTAGTGCCTTCCTTTTCTTTGGCAGATGATTTTTGGAGTTGTAGTTGCAAGTCAATAGTTTGTTGTTACAATATTTTATAACTGTCAGTCACACTGGAGAACGTATGTGAAATAAAGACACCAGCCTTGGAGAAATAAAGCCACCAAATTTACAAACTACCAAATCACAATTTACAAACACATTTTCCCACTCTTCAGAAAGGTTAAAAAAGAGAGAGGGAGCGAGACTGAGATATTCCTCATCAAATACTATTATATAGCAGATGAAACATTTCTTTGGCCAGAAAAAGGAGAAGAGAGTTCAATTATTACCTATTCTAAGCACTATTCATATTGTTTTTATGACTTACTGCCTGCCTGACTGCAGCAAGGAATCTCAGATTAAATGACAGAGAACAACTGCAGTACCGAAGTACTCTCTATTCCAAATACAATTTTAAGCGTGAGCTGAGAGGTCTCTTACATGGTATTACTGCAGGTATTAAACCAAAGTTTTCAGTGTTAAATGCATTCTTCTGCAAAACATAAACTGTCATTTTAGCTGAATATGGTTTTTATTTGACAGTGTTTGTTTAATACCCCTGTTCATTTTGTTATTAGAGAATAGTGAAAGAACATTATGTCTATAATAAAACCATGTTCATATCATACCATATCCAATTCATGGAGAAAAACAGGAGGTTAGCGATTGTGTACTGTTGTTTGTTTCAGTTATATTACTGCAGAAATGTCATTGATGGGGTAAAAACCATACGGAAGGTACAGAAATAACATCAATAACCCTTTCACAATTTGTGTGGGACCTTACATTGCTACTTGGTCTAAAGAACCTCTGGACTGTTACGTGCTATCCTGATATTAAGGGCAATTTCACAGCACTTAAACAGTAGGGTGGGTGATAGAAAACAAGGAGTAGTCTCTATAAGTTCATGTCCCAGAACACAGTGTGTTTAATTAGTAACTGCCTCGAAATGAACCATAACAATTGTAGCGCTCAGAGCAATGCTGTTACATGTTGATCTGCCTGCTCAGGGCATGTTGTAGTATTTGAAGTGCCTGATTAAATGGTATTCCTTTGTAGGTCAGGTTGCATAACTTAGGTTTGAATAGATAAGAGGTGGATAATTGGGGCAGAACTCTGTCCTGTCAGAAGGACATACATTCAGCTTGGGCCTGCCTTACAGGATTTTTGTATCACAGGATCATCTGAGAATCCATAAGCACTGAAGGATTCAAAATACTGAGGGTGTTGAAAATTTGTTCTGTGTACTGGGAGAACATTTAGGGTTTTACTGGCATCTTTTAATTTTTTTCTTTCTCATTTATACCTTTGTTATGGGGAAATTTTAAACCACATTTAATTTCCTTCTACCCTTCACCTTCCGTGAAGTGAGGAAGTTGGGATGTTGGCCTTTTATAACAATCCTTGGGGTGGAATGTTTCTTTGGAACGACAGACATGTGAAAAGTTATCTTACTTCTGATCTCAATGCCTCTTCCAGAATTGGGCATGTGGTATTTAAGTCATCTATCAGGTATGCATGGAGGTGCTTTACCTGTGCTCGTTACTAAAGGAAACACTTATCTTTCAGGTTGTTTCTGTATTAACTCAATTTTTTATCAGACTGACAAAGAAGACATGGCTGCATTAGAAGCTGGACATCATAGTTATTTTCAAATTGTTTTTCCAGAAAGTTAAGAGCAACAAAGGATGAGAATCATGGGAGAGTGGAAAGCTAAAAACGAAGAAGAGTAGAGGATCTTATTTTTCCAGCAGTTCAGAAATGTTGAGGTTTGATATTGTGAGTGTCCAGAATTGCTCTCTGTGCAGATTGTCAGGGGTAGTGAGACTTCTTATTCTGGATTTAAGATAATCTTAAAGATATCTAGTATTTCTGTAGCTCACTGCAGCTCTGGAAACTGGTGCAGGCATTTCTCTAGGCCTCTTCTTTGACTTGTGTTTTGGTAGGTTTTAACAGTTATTGGCTTTCAGGTGTCTGATAAAGTTTTCCAGATCTGTAGAAGATGATATAATTATAAAATGTAAAAATCTGTCTTATTTGAGCTGTTTCCATTTTCTAGGTTAGTTCTAGCCTTAGTTTCTGTTCTAAGTTTCTCTTCATGACTGTTTCTAGATAAGCTATATTGATTAGTGTTGATCTGAGACAATTCTGTCAAGTTTTGTTAACTTAAGATGCTTATTAGTGTTCTTTCTTTTCGAAAAAGAGAAGACCCTGCAAACTGAGAACTACCAGTTTTCAAAGAACAAGAGCAGAGCAACAGACCTCCATTTGGCAGTAGAGATGCAGATTGCTCATAAGCTGACACTTGGAAATGTGTCATTCAGTTATAATAAATCAATGATGAAAATCATTCTTCTTCATTTCACATGTGTTCCAAGAATACACAGGACCTCAAAATAGCTGAGCAAACCATAGTCAAAACAGGCAAACATCAGCAGTAGGAATACTGAGCTTTTTATTAAAAAGTTAATTTTATATATATATATATATATATACTTATTTATTTTTAACATATTTTGACAAGTCTGGTTCTAAATTTTGATTTCTTCCCCACCCCCCCTTCTCAGTCCCAACTCTGGTTCAGCCTCTGGTATAAATACAAATTTTTTTTATAGCTCTAATATTTAAATACTTATCTCATGAGACCTTTTGTATGCATCTGTTTTCCTGTTTAGTCTGCTTTTTAATTGCTCATTGCTTAATGTTTAGAGATATCACTGAGTCATCACTAATTATCAGTCATATTTACTGTTGAACAGTTTTATTGATGAGTTGTCTCGCTCTGTTGATACTGGTAAAATTCATTGACTTTGAATCAGCAAGTCACACTGAGGGAGAATGAGAGTGTTCTTTCTGCTGTAACAGCTTGACTGTTACAGCTGTTGAATCAATGAATTGGCTTATTCTTGCTTGACAAACACTTCTGTTGCTTTGACTAAAGATTTCCTGACATCCCTTACCTGAAGTACTAGCTTGTTTTCGTAATAATGCCACAGTAATGAAAGCTGTAACAGCAGTGTAATTTGGTTTTGGAGACACTTAAACATGATATGCCCTTCACATTTCTTGCTTTAGTTGTAGGCCATCCATTGACCTGATGATGAGAATTAAAAAGCAAATCAAAATCATGTACCTTTAAGTCTTAAGCCCCTTGTTTGTTAATTGCAGAAGCTGATCAGTAATTTTAATGTATTGTTGAGAAATCAGTCTTTATCTGGTAGCCATCACTGCACTAATGTTCTTCCTTCTTACTACAACAAAACTTTAATAGCAGTCTTATTACATGGAAATCATTAGGTCATTGCAATTCAAGAGAATATTGTCAAATAAACACTTCTCATTTGATAACAGATTCGCAGAATAAACAAGCAGGGAGATCTTATTACAGTGGCTGGAGCTAGTAAAATGTGCTGAAGAGCTGGCTATTTAGAGCTGGCTGAACAGATCTTAGAACCATTCGTGAGTTATTTCTGGAAACTGGAGCAAATCAGTTCTGGTAATTTGAATAGGGCAAGTGATTGTGCCTTTTGGAAGGAGGGAGGAGCCAGTGAATTGCAGACCAGATGAGCTGCTTACTGCATGGAAGAATGCAGAGAGGAGTAATTGAAGTGGAGTAAGCCACTAAAAGGTATTTGCCAAGAAAGATCAGGGCAAACCAACTCAGTTTCTTCCTGTGACAGTGTAAAAGGCTTTATGGCTTGGAGAGAAGCTATGGATACCATCTGTCTTGATTTTAGTCAGACTTTTAACTTGACATTCTCAAAGCAATCTAGAATAATAGAGTACAAGAGGATGGGTTGCATTGCACAACTGGCTAGAAAAACCATGCTCAACAAAGTTTTTTTGTTTTTGTTTTTGTTTTTTTAGTGGATGGCTGTTAAACCAGGTTCCAGACTTCCAGGTATTGGAAGTCTGATAATCACTGTTGAAGTAAGTGTTAATGCTAGGGAACGGTAAGCACTGGATAGTTCGAAAATAAAACCAAAAAGCCCCCTGCACAAGCTCTACCCCATGATTTTAAGAGACAGTGCTCTGTGGAATGCCTCTTATGGAACTCTCTTATGTGATAAACAGTCAGGAATAAAAGGGCTAAAGAAGAGAAGATGGGTTTGATAGGGATGGCATTACATGGTGAGAACTGTTTTCCAGTCTTTTATTATTCTGTTGGACTTAGCATTAAAAAAAAAAAAAAAAGCAAAAGCTATGTTCCCAATTTATTACAAAATAACTGGAAATAGGAAACTTGCTAGTAAAAGAAACAATGGTGTTTTCCTGTACAGGGCTGGGTAAAATGGGTTGTATGGGTTCTTTCCCCCTTCCCGCCCCCTGTCCCCGTTATGTGATCACTTAATTTGTTCTAATTTGCATTCAGAGAGGGTGTTCAGCACTGGTAAATTAACTACATTGCCTACTTTCCAAGCAAGATTTAATTTTATAGCGAAGGGTGTAAATTGTAGGTGACTACCTGCTTGATTTAATTTGGAAATTTACTGTGTGTGTATAAATAAACACATGAATTTGATCCCATTGTCTCAAAATTCATTGTTTTTCAAAATAAATGGCTCTAGATTCTTGCAATATGTCACTTTGCTAATGCTGGTTTGTTTAATGAATGCATGCTTTCTAGCATAGCCTTGGAGTAGATGATGTATGGAAATAAGATCTTGTCACAAAATTCTGCAGTAAGGGCTTAAGTTAAAGATACACTGTCGATGCTAAATAAGTGGCTTTGTGCTGTGATAGAATTGTGTGCATAAATGATAACATCTATTAGACTTTTGGGTTTATGGTTATTGAGAAATTATCAAAGTTAAATGATAGGTGTAGGTTTTCTTGTGCTGCTTGCTGTTTCAGGTGACTGACATATCAGGATTGAAACAGTGCAGGATAAATTCACTAACAGTGCTGAGGAGTTGATTTGAATTGAGTGTAAGGATCCCAGAACAATGTTAATGTAAAAAGTAATATAATACTGTAAGAGAGGCCTGTAAGCATTGGGTCAAAATCTCTAATACATGAAAAGCAAATGACATCCAAATAGTTTTCCCTCTAATGATGCCCATTTTCATGAAAATTACACAGCCACATGAAAAAGTATAATTAATTCTGTTTAGGAGATTTTTCTTTTTTTTAATCATGTGCACGTCAGCCTGATGGCGAATGTCTTCAGGAAACAGTATTTAGACACATTGCATAATTATCATTAGTATGAAGGGAATGGTTGAGACAAACAAGATCTCTGGGTATATCTACATTTTTAAACAAAAATTAAATGCGATATCATTTGAATTTCTTTTTACCAGGGAGAAAAATAGTTAAGATTGATAATGTTCATTGACATTTAGAGAAAAAGTATGCAATTAAAGTCAAGAACTCCTGCTTTTATTCCCACTGAAAGTTCAGTTTGTATTGTACAAACTGAAAATTGTACTGTGAACAAAATAATTACCAATTTTTCTTTATTAGGCATCAGGAAAAAAAACAGTAGGTTATCATGTTGTTGCAATCAGGAGACCGCTTCTTTGTTAGTCAATCTGAAAAATAAGCCAGATTTTTGTATACACAAATATACACTGAAGTCAAGATATTGCTCTTAATAATAATGTAAAAAAATCTATTTTTGAATCTGTTGATAATGTGTGTTGCTTTATGGTTAATATAAAGGTTTTTAATTATATCCAGGGTTATTTTACTGTATATAAAATAGAAAATCAGCATTAATCACCATTTTCTGGATGAGACAAGAAAGATGAGTGGAATTTGTAATGCAAATGAAAGGAGACTTGATCATGTGTTTGAACAAAACTTCTTCACACAAAACTTCTTTTGTGTTTTCTGTAAACTGTACTTCAGCATTTAGTTCTACAATTTGCATATAATCCCGCCTTTTGAAAACAATTGTAGTTTTGCCATTAACTTTAATGTTAGCCAGATAAAACTCATACAGCCTGATAGGCAAGAAATCCATTATGCTAATTTTTTTAAAGGCAATCTATTGAAAATTAAAATTCACTGTAAAATGTAGTAAAATGTCAAGAAGATTGACGTTGAAATATTTGGGGGGATTATGGGTTCAAGTGTATTTAAGTTGTTCATTGGAAATAGGAGTATCCACTTCAGACTAAGGTATATGGAAGAAGAATGTTAATTGCATGTGTGAAGCAGTTTTTTATATAATTTTCTTATACATCAAAATAATGTCAGTCTACATTTTTATGTAAAACAGGAAGGATTATAGGGGGTCTGAATTCCCTACTGTATCAGAATGAATGCTTTGAGTAATAACTTGAGAAGTACAAACATAATTACATATACATAATATACAATTATCAACATATAGWCTAATATGCTTTTAAAGATAATCACTGTATCAAACTCCCATTCTTCTTTGCAGGGCCTTAGTAGCCCTCTCTTCTTCCCTTGCTAAGCAGGGGCAGATGTGGGCCCCGAAGGCAGCAAGATCAGGGACACCTCTGCCGGTTTCTGATGGAGACCCCCCAATTTCTCCAGTCAGTCTGTTCACAGAATCACAGAATTGCTGAGGTTGGAAGGGACCTCTGGAGATCATCTAGTCCAACCCCCTGCTCAAACAGGGTCACCTAGAGCACATTGCACAGGATTGGATCCAGGCGGGTTTTGAATATCTCCAGAGGAGACACCGCAACCTCTCTGGGCAACCTGTTCCAGTGCTCTGTCACCCTCACAGTAAAAAAGTTTTTCCTCATAAAAATTTTCCTCATTTCCTGTTCTAGTGTTTAATTGTTCCCAGATCTCTCCTTGTAACTTATGTCTGTTACTCCTTATCCTATGGACAGTGAATGGGGAGAGTTTATTCATTCCTATTTGTGCCATCTTTTGCATATTTTAAGATAATTATATCCATCACTGTTTTCTTCAATAGACTAAGAGTATAATTCCTTCCATCTTTCCTCAGAAGTCATGGTTTTTAGACTTCCTGTTGTTTTTGTTGCTCTTTTTGTGCCGTGTGCAAAACCAGGCTCGATTCCCCTGCTGAGACCTACCACTGCTGAGTAGAATGGAAGGTTACTTCATATGTCTTTCAGACAATACTCCTGTTTATATATTCCAATTAAAATATATGTCTCTTCTCTAGTCGTGTGACATGTTGATCTGCACGTTATCATGAGATTCACTGCGTACTTCAGATTCCATCCTAAAGCTCTCGTACTCGCCAACTGCTTTCAGCCTGTTTGTCTAGTTGATCATTTTGGTGATAAGTTCAGAACTTTGTGTGTGCTCTTGTTGAATTGCATCCTATTTTTCTTCCAAACCATTACTTAATTCTGTCTAGGTTGTTTTAAATTCTGATGCCATCTCCAGTGACCAACACCTAAACTTCAGCATATCACTGTGCAGTAAGTGTCCTCATTTACCAAGATATTTGGGTAGTCTACTTGTTCCTTTTCCTGGCTACCAATAGGTTGTGTGTTTAGGATGATCCTTAGTTACTTAGAAAGAGAACCTTATCCTCGTAATGGCACTGTCTCTAGTACTCTTTGCTTTTCTCATGCCCTTCTGATGTCAGTATATATAACTGTAAGTACTGCTGTGGCTGAGGTCATAAACAGCTGTAAGAGATCCGGTAGCGTATAGGATATAGGTTACTCTATACCTATCTTACTCTTACTAACTCTACTTTAGATTTTGCTGCATAGTTATAGTTTAAGTATAGTTTGTTCAGTTGTTTTGACAAGTGTGAAAATTTTTAATAAAACAATTGTCTTTGTAAAGTTACTTAGTATCTGTATATGTGTTTTAGATGTTATATTTGGAAAATATCTCTATAAAAATGTTTTCCACACTGTATATAGAGAATACCTAGCATTACCCCTTGGAAAACCCTTATGTAATCATTTGAGTAAATTAAAATATAACAAAATACAAAATATCAAAATATCGTTGCAAAAAGTATTTAACTTGACTATAACATTAAACATTTTGCTTATGTAAGGGAAACTGTCTTTATGTACTCTGCAGAGTACCTTTTTTTGTTAATTACAAGTAGCAAGGCACTACTGTTAACCACATTTCAAATCAGTTGTATGACAACATAGGGGGAATATTTGATATGATTTATCAAATATTACACTCATTTTGTGCATGTCAGTGGTATTGTATCAGTGTGACCATGTATCTGGATCTTATTTTTCATTTAGAATACCCTATTTAAACTTTTTAATTGTTAATTTCTACTCTTTGAATATAATTTACAATAAGAGTGGATAGTGTTTGGGTGTCTGTTATGCTAAACGGTTCAACAGACAGGAAATGGAAATTATCCCTTTGCTGAAGACTTCTTAAAATTGAATGTTTCTCTTGTTTATATTGTATTAAATATTGTTTCGTTGTATTACAACCAAAGACCTTGATTTTGCATTTTGTGGAACAGTGCTAGGCTCAGATAAATCCGGATGAGCATAAATGTTTTCTAAAATGCTTCCAGGAATATAGGTGAATCAATAATCACATGTTGGTGATTTTTAGAGTAATGCATTTAAAAATATTTAGTATTTTCTGTGTATCAATGTCACATTTTTCAAATTAGGCAAAAAAATGTATTTTTTGCAACTTTGAATCTGAAATTAGTTCCTTTATAAATGGTTTATTTTGCTAACTATTTCTTACCTATAAATTTTCACACCAGCATTTATGTGTTGCTCTTAAAAATTGCTGGTAACTTGTGGGAGAGAACTGCAGTTCTACATAGCAGAATACAGGTACATGGTGCAGTAGATGGCAAAAGACTGAATTTAGATTTGATCTTTATCTCCCTCTAGTGGCACATGCGTTTTCTCATGTATTTCTGCCAATGATGTCTGTAAGTTGCATTGACATAAGTACATGCACTGTCATTACCGATCTGTGTGGCTGTTTTGGATTTCTGACCAGAATGTAAAAGCCATCATGTTTAGATCTGTTTTTAATTTAGACAAGGATTTTGTTTCTGCTTTATAAATGGGAAAGAACCTCGAGTTACTTAAATTGTTGACAACAGGTAAAAACCCAATAGACTGAGTTATTTATAATCACATATGCTAGGAAATATTAAAAAATATATATTTAGTGTACTGGCTTCTCTAGGGTTATAACCTTTATAACTTCATAATAGAGATAAGCAGTTTTAAATATTGTTTGAACCTGGTTAAAATCTCTTTTCACTAAAATACTCATAATTTAAGTGCTGGAAGTCAGTTTATGAATTGATCAAGTACCCCRTATTCATGGTAGTACCTGGTGCCAACCTCCTCATTCTTATTTACCCTTATTCTTATTTACTTACGCTTCCAGGTTGATGATTTCTCAAAAGACTTTAGGGCCTTTTCATTCTGTATACAAATGGCCAAAGACATTTTTTAAAGAAGTTATTGGTATGTTTAGAAAGGAATTTTGATCTCAAGATTTCACTCATGTTGTGCTTTTAAGTTTTTGAAGGCACTGTGTTACAAAAATGYTGCAACAGGTAGATCTGCATTCATGGTTACCTCAAATAAAATAATTCTAGGATTATATTGATAGTATGCTAGTAAGGTACTATATTTATGCATCCACTTGAAACTGTAAATGGTTCTGGTAGATCCTCCCTAGACATTTTTGTGTAATTTTACAGATTTAAGTTCTATAGATGAGGAAACTAGTTTCCTACTTCAGTAAGATTTTACTTTAAATGCTTTTAGGTGAGCAATATTCTGTCCTTTAGACAAACAGTTAAAATGCACTCTCCTTATTATTTTTCAGTTTCTTCAGGATATCTGTTGGATACTTTTCTGTAACTGTGTATAGCCACTATTTTTAGGGAGGTTATGGAGAAAGAAAACTTGACACTTTGTCTTGACCGTGTTAAGTATTTCTAGGAAGCATGAAATGGCAAAATTCAATAACTTCTATAAGGAACACGGAAGTAAACTAACTACAAGATTAACTTTATGGCTCAGACTTTAATGTGATGCAGCTGCAGTTCTCAGGCACAGCCTAGAGGTGGATCTGCWTGCTGCTTTTCCTCAAAATTAACATGGTGAAAAATGCAAAGAGGGTTTTGTAAACTGCACAGGTAGGTTCAATTAGAATAATTAATGCTTTAAAATTAGAAGTTAGAAAGTCTCTATGTCAGAGCAGAATTAATGAATCTTTTGCGTTCCCCTGTGTCTTTGCAGGCAAGTTCTTTCTGTATGCTTGGTCTCAGTCCAGTAACTCAGGAACTTTCTGGTTTACAACAAAATTTGCAGTTCCCTGTCTGGATCCCTACCAAAAAAGCCTTCCTTTCTATCACTCACAGGCTTTTCCTTTCTCCTAGGACTTCTTTTGCTGGGCATTTGGCAGGGATTCTAGTTGGACTGATGTATACTATGGGACCTCTGGAAAAGATCATGAAAGCCTGTGCAGGTATATAGTTTGATTCAATTTGTGAAATCTGTGTAAGCAACATTTTAAAAATTCAGTAAATCTTACATACAAAAATTGAGGTTTGGGGGGCGGTTCTTCTTTGCCCTTCTTTGCCCGTTCTGGAGAACATTTTTAGGTTAGTTTTGCATTTTTCTACTCTACATGGATATATTGTTTTATCACTGCACCCTAATATATAGTCTGGAACCAAAAACAAGCTTGGCAATGTTATATTCTCTCACCAATGCAGAAAGAATGTTTATGGATACCCATGGTTTCATATTTGTATCATATGAAACAAAGACTCTGAAAGAAACAATACTTTAAATTTGATTTTCTATTTTTAAATGGACAATGTGATTATTTTATTCTAATAGCACATGCATCATTCTTCTCATATTTAGGTGGCTTTTCTTCATTCACTGGCCCTGCCCGGCAGAGGGACTCCTACTCACGTAAGTGCTCTCACCGAGTTAGCGAAAAGCTTATTCCAACTTTAAAAAAATGTTGAAACCATTTTTACTAATGATGAAAAACCTGTGGAAGAGCTAGTTAACTGGAAAATCGTGTAATATACAAAGCATTCTGTATGTATGTATGCTTGCTGACTTTGTACTACTTCTGGCCTTGTCTCACCTTTCCTTTTTTGGGAACTGTGAGRGTGTATTTTGTACAAGAGGCTTTACCTCAGATTAAGGTCATGACTTCATAAAATGCTACCCTAGGGAAATACCATCCCTTTTGCAAAGGGTACAGCAGGGCGGAGTTGTGGCTATAAGAAGCAGCACATAGAGCCTTGGTAGTTCTGCCCTGCTCTGGCCAATTTTATCAGTTCCATTCTAAGATATTTTTTCCCCTGTGACAAAGGAACTTCTTTTGAACACTTTTTCTAAATCAAGTAATTCCCTTGCGACAAATGCATGCAAAAGCAAACTCCTTACCATAATAAATTTAGGCCATCTTCACTGTGTATAAGATGGAGAGTTAGTTGGAATACTAGGACACTTTGAACATAGCATGTTTGATTTACTTCTCATGCAGAACATTGAGTTATATGTGGAGTGGAGTTATAGGTGGAGATCTTGTCTGGGAGGAATAGAAGAGGAGCCAGCCATGAGGTGGGGCTGTTTGTTGGATCAAATCAAAGAGTCGTATAGCCTAGTATATCCAGTCTCCTGCAGTGATTTATACTCTTCCCTAGACATCTGCTGTATGACAAGATAAATATATAGAGATGACTCCCTTGAATAGTTTCTAGAGTGCAGTAGCTTGTGGCTTAAAGATTCTATCAGCAGAAAGTTTTAAGGGGAAGTTTTGTCTTTAATAGCCCATGATGGATTCTTCTTCTGTGAATATGTCAAATGCTTTTTTGACATATAATTTTTGACATATTTTTGACATATATGCAAATGCTATCAGTATAAACTTTTTTTAACACCTACAACATCCCAGGAGAAGAACTTCAGTTTGCTTTTGGGTGAAGAATGTGTCGTTTTTGTTTGTTTTGAACTTGTCAGCTACTAATTTCATTTGATGCACGTTAGTATTTCCCTGGGAAGGGAAACTGAACAATCATTCTTTATGCACCTTCACCGTATTCTTCGTGGTTTTACAGATTTCTGTCATATCCTCCCCATAGTCATCTTTTCCCTTTGACTGAAAAGTTGTTGTCGATATAATTCCTTCTGTGAAAACTATTTCATGCTTTTGATCATTCTTGCTGTTCTTCTCTGATGTTTAGCCATGCAGGCTTTTTCTTTTTTCCTTTTTTTTTCTTTTTTCCTTTTCTCTCCACTGCCTCTTCTCCACCGCCTCTTCTCTGCCACCTCTCCTCCCTTTTTTTCTTTAGTCTTTTACAAGTGAGATGCACTACCTCTGATCCACAGTGAGCCAAGTTTAGTGCCTGTTTTGTCTTCCTTGATTTATCCTCAATTTTATTATTACTTTTAAGAATCCCCCCAAGTGCGAATATGGGCCCAGAGTGCTGGGTATTTTTCAAATATTTGTCTGGTAATTCCTAACGGAAAGATTTTAACCTACTTTCCTTACAAATAGCACCTAAGATTGTAGTAACTAAAGTGTGTTTACCAGGATTTCCATTATTCCGATTCTCAAATTAAAACTGGAGATCTAAAGGCCAGTAAAGAAGTAAAACAAGAAAGATACTGAGAAATGAAATAAGATGTGAACATAGACTGTGTAGTGAGCGTGAGATACCTGTTTCCATGACTGGTAATCTCAGGCCAGTTAAAAATGATCACATAGCTACAGTTGTTGGTCAGTCCACCAGGGCCTGGGTGTACTGCTTGCATCACACTATTTTTCGCCTTCATAAAGACCAAATCTTTCTTCAGTATTCCAGCACAGCAGGACACGTGGAAACCCTGCATGCTTATATCAGAAAAGACAATTTAATGGCAAATGAAGATAAGAATTTACACGTGAAAGTTAGACTCCATAATCTGTTGCAGCCAATGTACAAACACCAGCTACTCAGAGCTTGGGTGGGTGTAAAAGACAATCTTTGTGTAATAGAAACAGATTCTGAATGTCCCTTTACTCTTTATATTCCAGCTCTCCCTAACTGGGAAAAAGGGAGGAGTTCAATATAATATATCTAAGATGATAGGGGGCTACTTAGCACCTGAGAAAAAGCTTCAGTACATTCTCGCAGCAAGGAAATCTGTCTTTTGTTGCATGTCTTGGGCAGCCCCCAAAGCAGCCATGCTGTTGCATTGAGTTGGTGTGGACAGAAAAGAGCTAAAGGAGCAGGGCTAACCTAAATTATCCTGTCAGCCAAGTTTTGCTTTAGATGTAACTATGTATTTCTTGTAGTAAGTTCATCTCTCTGAAACAACTTATAATTGTAATTTAAAATATATGTATATTTTGATGTTTGTTCTCTGTGTATATACCTCGCAATCGTCTTTCATCCTATTCACAGAAGTCTTTCTGGAAGATTTAACCTTTTGCGTATGATATAGTAATAAATTTGACCATCTGTGAATTAAGAAAATTCTCTAGTGTCACAGGCTAATGATGCATATATAGTACTCCTTACCTTGATTAATTTTTGATTTTCTGTTATTGCTGATTTACTACTATTGCCTTTAGATTAAAAAAAAAAAGAGGAAATGATCATTGGAATGGAATTTACGAAACAGTATAACGAAAAAGCTTAAGAAGAAAAAAATTATTTTAAGCCTAATTTAAGATATTTAATATTTAGTAACTGATTCAGGTTTTATCTGTATGCAGTCCATGGGGGAAAAAAAGTAGTAGAGCTGCTATACTACTAGAACTACTACTGTTTTTATTAATAGGAACACCTTGAATGTGTTTGTTACCAGACTGTTTCTCATGGCAAAATAAAAGATAAAGGCTTTGTGGAGTGTTAGTTTATCGGCACTTGCAACTTGATGACAGCATAAAACATCAAACTTACAGAAATGTACAGTGATGAAAAAATTTAAAATATGACATCCTTTTTCTTTCATCAGGCAATTTTATGTTTTTAGTACCAGAATTTTTATAGTCTTCCTGCATGCAGTTTGGAAGCCTGATAAATTTATTTTCTGGATATAAATATAGAGCAGAGAAAACCTTCATTAAGATCAACTAATGAGGGACATATATAAAGATTGCATCTAAAGTCTGTATCAACTAATCAGTATCATGCAGTTGACTTTATTTTTTTTGCAGAAGTATATTTCTTAAATGCAGCCAGTATGACTTAAAGGCTTTTAAAGCTTGTTAAAAATATGGCCATAATTCATATGGATTTTAAAAAAATCCTTTTTTGACCAGAGGACTTGCAGATCACTTGATAAATGGCAGAATTTAAGATTACTGAATAGTACAAAATATTTATTGCAGTTGTATAAAAAAAGAAACCAACTGATTTTGTTTTTCTAAAAGGAAAAATTTGCAAAAGAACAGAATTATGTTATTTTCCCATATATGTTCAAATCATTATATATGTATTGTTTGATGTCAAAAGATGAAATAATTTGTTTAAAAGACTACCTGTTTTTTCCAACACAGTAATGCTGTATTTTTTAAGGCCATGATGTAGATATGAGACCTAGAGACCTACATATACAGGCACTCCATTCAAATTTTCCTGCTTTTTGTGTTATTGGATCTTTTCTATTTAACATGTGGGTTTTTGTTTTTGTTTGATATTGATTGTATGTTCTTTGAAATGAGGGCTTGTTACTAATCACAAAATCCATAGGAAGATTACACATGGAACCTGTATAATTAATGAGTTAATACAAGACTATTCTTGATGCTAATAATCAGAACATAAAGGAAAATGACATGCTGAAAATGAAAGGAAATAGCATGCTGAATTTATTTCATACAGAAATATTTTCATTTTTTCTTTCATTTTGAAAAAAAACCACTTTTTAATTGATCAGGGAAAAGTAACCATGTTTCTGCGCTTCTTCTAGCCAGCTGGATATAGGATTTTGAAGAACAGAAAACTTAAAATATCAACCAAAGCATTATATTTGGAAGATGCAAAATTGGAATAGAAAAATGGAACTTTTCTGTCTTAGTTTTTCTTAGTTTAGCTTTTCTGTGTTTAAGCAAGATGAGATTGTATTAGAAGAAAGAGACTCTTACTGCCTCAGTTCTCTAGCCAAATTATTTTCTTTTAAATCCCATGTGTTTGGGTGGATGATAGTTTGTTCATGCTTGTTTTCAAGAAACTTTTGAAATGGTAGAAGTGCCTGGTGGTCAGCAGCGCAGGCAGCAAATAATGGTTGTGACATTAGGTGAGATCTACGGTGTGTCTTTCCAGAGCAGATGTAGCTATTCAATAGCACAATAATAGCCATATATATTGGTGAAAAAAATTTGCAGAAGTGTTTAGCCACATGTTTTGTAGCTCCAAACACTACTTGGAGCCAGGATGCCATTGATAGATACCATTGATGGACACTGGGGTGAAATGAGACACGGGTGGGGGGAAAAGCCTGAAGCCTGCCTGTTTCGCTGCTGCTGTTGTAATGACATTAACAAGGCCTGCTAATATTCACAGTTAAATGTTAAAAGGAGGTGATGAAAATTCTGCCTTTCAATTTCAATGTGAAACTTTTCAATAATGGCAATTCTAAAACACTTATTTAAAAACTGTGATGTAAGACCCAGGTGTCTGATCCATCTTTCTGTTGTTTATCTCTCTCCTGTTACCGTAGCCTGGTTTTGTAAATTAGAAAATTGTCATATATATTTTGATTCGCAGCATATATCCTAAAAATAATGGAACTTCTAATCATTTGTTTCCTTCCACAATTAAAATAAAATAATTTGTGAACGAAAACTGGTATGAAGATAATATCTCGTTTCATTGTCTCCCAGTGAGTAGCAGCAGTTTATTTTCTTCATCTTTTTTTTTTCTCCATTTTACAGAGTATTATAGTCATCCAGGTTATCAGTACAGCACACCAAGGAACTATGATGTTTATACAGGTGGACTTACTGAAGAGGAACAGCTTGAAAGGGCAGTGCTAAACAGTCTTAATGAAAGAGGTAGGAATCATATAGTAGCTTATATTTGAAGTTATGATTAATACTGAGAAGGAAGTAAAAAAATGTATTGTTCATTATTTGTTTCCAATAATTTGAAAACGTTCTCTTCAGAAACAGAATTGAAGAAAATTTCCTGGTACAATTTTCAGAGAATGCAATGTGAGGATGTAGTATAGTTCTCTTTGTGTAAAATGCATTTATTCATAGTTGATTACTGTTTGGTTACATTGTTACAACTACAGTGAAATGCTTTTATAATGAGAAAACTAAGTAAATTAAGCTGCTGTGCCAAAACGTCTTATAATACTGTAAACAGTAGTATGAAGCAGTATAATAGAAAAATTGATGTTTCCAATATTTAAACCATCTCTGTATGCCTGTTTTTTCTTTTTATACATATTTAATTGAGGAGCAATGTACTGGCTGCTTACTCTTCACATTGTCCTTTTCCACCTTAGAGAAAGCTTGTACTCTAGGTTTTAGCTGAAAGACCTAAAAAAAATAGAACTGTTAAGAATTAAAAATTACTGGTTTTGACTGAAATTTGTTAGCTGGTTTAAAATATACTCATTGGGATATATTTTATCTTTTTATAGTGCAAGTGAAGTCAAAAGGAAAAAAAATACTTTTTAGAAAATATTTCTCAGATTCTGAAAACATAAAGAACTGTGGGGAAATCTGTTAGGAACTTAATACATTACTAGAGCACCACGACGTCACACAAAACTATATATTTTTATATTTATGTGATTAAAAAAGGGCAAAAATTAACACACTATACATTCTCTGGCATCAAGACTGAAAAGAATAAATAATATTTGATACAAAAAAATCACTCTCTTGCATGCCAATATGGATTCTGTTGGAAATTCAGCCAAAGGCCTCCTTAACAAATTTGAGAGGTTTCTTTTCAATTTGTTGAAGCTATAACATTTAATCTTAATAAAAATAATAACTTGACTAGATACTTATCAATGTCACTTTCCTCCTTTTTCATTATCTTGTGATTTTTAAATTCCTGAGTGCAAGGAAGCATTCATCAGGGAGAAGAGATACAAATGCCCCTCCTCATCACTGCAACTCTTTCAAATTCCGTGCACCGTTCATAAATCTCTGCTCAGAAAATTAATTTGCACCACTATTTTATGGCTGTCAAAGAAATATCAGGCAAAATATGAAAATGAGTATCTTGACAGATCATTGCTGCTTCTACTTTCTGGTGTTTATAACAAAGAACATGTAATCTTAACTGGAAGATATTTCAAAAAGGCAGTGGTTGAAACAATAGTACTGAGGTAGGGAAAGGTTTTACTGGGTTGTTGAGAAATTGGCTAATATGTTTTAACAGTAAATACAGCTTTTTGCTTTATTAAGTTTGTTTCATCTATTGTGAGATGTCACCTGGGAGGGAGGAGTGCTGACTTTTAGGGGAACTGGGAGGGAGAAAAAAAGTGAATTTTCTATTTTTCTTCTTCTTTTTGTCATCTTGATCTTTCAAATAATTTGGCTTCTAGCTGTCTTCAACATTTTGAAACTAGTCTTTTAAAAATATACTGTATTTTCTACAGCAAAATTATTACTGTAGAATATTTGCTGTAGAAATGTTTGTCATCTGAACAGTTTCATTTCATTCAAAACTGTACTGAAAATTTTAGAAGATAGTGAGAGTCTTAGATTTGAAATAAATTAATATACAGTTCATCAGGTCTGTCAGTGAAAGACAGCAAATTAGATATCCTCTGTGCTGTGTTAGGAATTAAAAAAAAAAAAAAAGTAACAAAGTCATATCAGTATGCCGTCTTATTTAAATACTAGATTTTGGGAAAGGAGGGGTCTGAAACAAGCTTTATTGAAATGGATGCTTTGTATTTTACAGTCAAGGTGCATGTTACATCACTTCTAACAGATTGAGTTTAAGGAAAAAACTTGCAAAGGTTTTAGTATTAAGTGTTTTGAAATCTTTTCTATACAGGAGTGTAAACTGTGTTTGTTTTAATTTTTTGGAATACTAGTGAAGAAATAGCAGACTACTGTTTTTACAAGTGTTCTTACAAATGTACAAAAGATAGCTGTTCGTGAGCGTAGTCGTCTTTGTAAGTGCTGAATGTTTATGGGTATTGAACCATTAGACTATGGGCAACTAATGGATGCATGATGTGGCTTGGATGTGGCTTTAAAATCACATTTGCTCCTTTTGTGGTCTTAAGTTGCACTGTAGAAGGAAAAATATGTAAATTATTACAAGAATCCAAAAAGTCTGAAGATGTCAAATTCTAATCTCACTATAGAAACGCTATGCGCATATGATTGGTATTACAATAAGATAAGCTGTTTATATTTTCATTGCCATAAAATGAAGTCCGTTGGTAATAACTGTGACAAAATTATGGTAATATAAATAATTAGGCAATATGCATTTTAAAGCTTTTACTGTATCAGTGTGGAACACCTGCAGCTTTCACTTTAGCCCTAAATAATTTACATCACTAAAGGTTAGTAGCCTGTTTTTCTGTCTGCTATTTGGAGTATCATGTTGTATTTGGACAAAGATATATTTTCAACTATAAGAGGAAATTTATTCTCATTTGGAGAATGCCCTTTGGTGAAACCTGAGAGAGAATTTAAGTGCATCCTAGCATGAGTGAGTCTCGCTGGTAGATAACTGGTGTACCAAGGCACATTTTTAATTTTAGTTAGAGACAGTAGCATTACTCAAGACATAGTAGTGTCTCTTTTCAGTGCTACTTGCAGTTTTTAAACTTTACAGATAAGTGAAGCTAGAAAATGTGTAATTTTGTATATTGCCTCTGATATAGTTTTGTGCTGTCAATTGTACACAGGTGTAGTTTTCAATGGTTTTGCAACAGTGCTTTAGTTTTTTCTCCTACCTGCCATTTTCTTCTCTTAACCAGCAGCTTACTTTGGAAAACCTAGACTTTTAGAGCTCAACTTTTAAAATATTTTGGGAAATAAGCTTCTTAGAAGATAGGATTCCTGCCTATAGGCATGCGCCTTATTTTCCTAAGAAGGTAACACAGAGCATGTAATTTATCATATCTGCCTTAGACTGACAGAAAGGATGAGATAAAATTTACTATTCTAATGAGCAATTAGGATATTCTTCCCTGTCAATTAGTTTGAAAAATAATTAGCTTGAATGAGCACTGTCCTTTAAACAGGATATTTTTTCCTAAAAGCATTACATTCTCTGCTGCTTACAATTACACAGATGGTGAAACAGGCACTGTGAACAAAATGACATGATATAATTTGAAAGAGATAACTAGATAGATGTAAAAACAGATCCCACAACCAAAATTTAGTACTTTTTTCCTTATTCCTTTTTGCAACTGTGAACTATAGTTTGGCTGAAAAAACGTATTGCAGTATTTTTATTTATTTAGTTAGTTAGTTAGTTAGTTGTGCATATGCATTTATTAGAGGTTTTAGGCCACAAAATGAACCGTTGCAGATTTAGAATTTTGATCCATTCTTATAACTCACTGTGTTAGTATCCTGCTAGGTTATTCAAAGAATCAATCAGTAGTAGAGTACAGAATTACCTGGTATCAGCTTTTGTCCAAAACTGAAAACAAATCTGTGTTAATACATGCATCAAATTTAAGCTCAGTGATTACTCTTATATAATCCCATACCTGGGTTAGCAGAACCCAGTGTAAAGGTACTGTATTTCTGCTTAATCAGCATTCAGGCATTTCTGAACTGCAGTTTTATTTTTATGCAATATCTTTAAAAATTCTCTAAAAAATTAATAATTAGTGCCTGCTGCTACAAAAGAAATTGCCAAGCTTGTTTATATGAGATTTATGAAAGCATCTGTTTTAACAGACTGTCAAACTGACATAATGCTTTAGGTCCATTTACGAAAGGGAGCAATTTATTTATATTGTTTCCATTGTCAATTTCAGGTATACAGTTGTCCCAAACAGAAATGAATTTAAATAGCATTAATATGTTTTTCTAGGTTTTTTTTTTTTAATTTTTCATTCTTGTTCTTGTAATTACAATCTTATATTGGTCACAAATTGCAATAATTCTTCCTTTAGTTACATCAAAGAAATAATTTTTAATATAAAAAAAWTTTCTTTATGATATTTAAACTGTGCGATTTTATTAGGAAGTTAAAATATCTGGCTGTTCAGTTGTTGTTGTTTAATATTGGCAGCCAGCCCTTGATGTAACCCTAGTGTGTCATATAACCATATCTCTTACCTATTGTTGTATTTGCTTGCTATTCTACCCAGAAGAAATATCTTGATTAGTATGGGATGTGGGTTTGGATTTTTCTTGGGGTCGGTATTGGGTTTTTTGCAACTTGAAATTCTAAATGCCCATTTTTCAATCTCGGTATTTTTAAGAATCCCTTGAAAGCTCATGTCTGTTTACAAAGGAATTTCCTCTTAAGACTAAACTTTTTAAACATGTAGGTGATAATATAAAGTCTTTATATTTTGGGGTTAAAGAGAAATATCTATAAATACACATATAGATATTCTTTTTAATGTAATAGTGAAACTGTTTGTATATACATTTCTTCAGTTCTAATAATAAAAAAAGCCCACCCACTTAAAGTTTTTAGATAGCCTGGGATGGAGTAGTCATAGGAGCATCGGCTCTGTAGTTATCAAATATCTCGGCCTCTAGCTTCCCTGTTCTCTGAATTTTTAAGAGTTCTCATTTATGTTTTGTTGTATTGAGACTGGGCTTTATATTAGTAGTCTATGAAATTTGCCAAACCCATGGAAGATTGTAAAAAGAATGAAAGTGGTGTGATTATATAGCAACTGGCTATAGTCTTATTTCCCTTTTTTCCAATCAGCGTTCTTTCCCCTCTTGCAGTAATAAGAATGCTGGTCATTGCATTTGACTACGATGGATTTCTGTAGAAATGTCTTAAAACAGATGATGCGCTCAGTAGTGCAGTATCAGAGGAAAAATGAGGCACCTTCTCTGAGAAGGTGTGCCAAGGATCTTGTTCACCGTTGCATTGGATGGGAAAAAATATTCCGAAATATCTTGCTCTTCAGCATCTTGCTGAGAATCATCGTGGTAACAGACTAGCCAAGCAAAAGGGTGGGTGTTTATTTCCCAAAGAAAAACTCTGCTGTTAGTTTTCAAATGTGTGTAGGTGTGCGCATGGTGTGTGTCTGTGTGTAGAGCAGCTGAACATCTGTTGATGTCGAATGGTTTTACAGCAAATTAACACATTCCCCTTGCTATTCTAGTAGTCTGTTTTTGTTGCTTTTTATGCTTCTGTGGACCCTACTGCTTGGTGTAGAGATGAAGTAGTAGTGGGAGTACTACCAAATTTAGAACGTGACATAATTTGGAGTTTAGGAACTATGGTTTTCCTAAAATTTTTGTAAAGTATAAATCTTCCTGAGTTTAGTAAACAAGATAGCGATGGGAGATTTTTTTTCTTTTGCTTTCTTTATGTTTGTATTTTATACAAAAACTAAATATGTTGTAAATTTAAAAATAAAAAAATAGTTAACAATCCAAACCTGAACACCTAATAAAAGAAATGTTCATAACTATGATAGTCATACTGATTTTTCTTCAGTGTATAAGAAAATTAAATATCTTCCCAATTCAGATTTTATTGCAAGATTCTATTTTCAGTGTATTTTCATCCATGGACCCGTTGTTTTTTAATATACGTAAAACATACAGATAAACAACACCCTGTCATTCTGTTTGAAAGCTGCAGCCTGTGTTTAATTTTCTTTGACAGTTATGTTCAGCCAGTTACTTAAGTTTCACTTGCAGTGTAGCATTTTGGTCTGTTGTATTTCTACTTCCTTGACGCACTAATCTCGTAGATAGATACCAGGTTTCAAATCCAATTTATCAGAAGTTATTTCTTTTTTTTTATTATTATTTTTTTCTCCCAGTGATGTGTCTTCCTTGACTTTACCTTTGTCACATTTAATTTTCTAATTCATATACTGCACTGGTATTTTAAACTAATTAGAGCCTCTTAGTAAAGCAATAAAAATGCCAATAGTTGCAAGGTTAAAATAGCACTAGGATTTAATAAAATAGCTAGTTATCTCTGTAGCAATTTTGCTCAGTAAGAACCTGACACTGCTCCTTTTCTTACAATAGCTGATTTTAGCCTTACTGTTCACCTCCTCAAAGAAGGTTTTAGTAATGCATATTAAAAAAAAAAAAAAAAGTTGCCATTTTGTAAATATGAGGATGAAAATTCCTGATTCTTTTGGTAGTGGTGGTAAAAGCTCACCAGATGTGTAAGACAAAGCATCACTAAGCCTTTTGTGAAGAGCTTATCCTTTAAAATAGAATCATGACCTATGAAATACCATGGTGTAAAGAATGTTTTTGAAAAGCAGTGAAATTATTTTATTATAAAATCTCCAATTACATACATGAACAGGTTAACTTCAGACAACTGAAGCAGTTGCTACCCTTGGTTGTCCGAAATGATTTTCATTTAGTTTTGCCTTAATATGTTGGACTGAAAATTGACAGTTCAGAAGCTTCTTTGTACATACTTCAATTGTTTCTGCTACAGGAGCAGTAGTTTAGGGGAAGTAAGATTGGGTAGGCAACTCGAATGGGCAACTGCTTGGAATCCAGGCCTTTTGCTTTTGTATGTCAACAAGCTGTGTCCCTTTATAGATCAGGTAGAGATCTTAAATCAAAAAATATGTTCTAATTAGTTCTTTCTAAAACACTGGAGTAGCTGTCTTATAAGCTTTGTACCCACTTGACCTTTAAAAAGACACTGCTACGTCTAGATTAGTGTTCTGAAAATACTGGTTTTAGGTTTATCGCCCTTGGTCTCCATGTTACCAAAAAATGCGCTCCATGATGTAAATTTTGAGTATTTTAGTGGGTTTGTTTTGTGTCTTTTTTCTTTGTTTTTACTTTAATTTTTACAGCAGTGTCCACTTGGTTCAGATACTAAAATGCAGGTATTAAAAGCAGTTTCAGACAAATTATGCTTGGTTTGAGACAAGATATCAAGGCACTTGATTTAGTTTTGTTCAATGTTGGTAGTATAATTAAGGTTTTAGATTGTGTAAAGAACTCTGTACAATTAATATAGTCAGGGGAAAATTAGTTTCTTCCTTATTTCCACTGTCCCTTCCTCTCATCCTCCGTGTTGCCCATCTTTCTTCATTTCTTCTATCTTTAGGGCTATTAGTATGTGTGAGTCCATATGCTTTAAAAATTGGCCTTCTCCTAGGGGAGGCGAGACTTCCTCTCAGGTGTACTGTTTGGAGGACATTTCCTCAGATGTCTGGAGGAAAGTGTTGTAAGAGAATGCTTTTGATGGATGAATCCACGGTCTAGCAGATGTGCTAACTGCTACTATGTGCTTCAGTAGTTTGTATCGGCTTCTGCCTTTCCTACTTCCCTGTACTTCATCTCCTGCCGACTATTACTAAGAGCACTCTGCCTCCTTTTCCTCCTGTCTTTGAAACACACTTTGCATACAGAATAAAACTAGTTCAACAGTTTATTAGTGCACTGGAAGAGCTGAGCTGTGTTCTGTTAAAAGATGATTACCAGAAACTTTTTTTTTTTTAAGTTGAATATGCAGTTGAAAGGGATTCTGTGTTCCCCATGTCTCTCCTGGAGGAAAAAAAAAAAAAGAAACAGTAAGTTCTGTCCACTGTTACATACAACATTCCCTAAGGTTTCGGACTTGCTTGGGTGCATCATTCCTGAGTTGTTATGTATTAGAGGGATAAAAAGACAGACACCATTAATTTAAAAGTATGTCTTCATTCCACTTGAATGATACTGTGATTGCACTTACCATTAAAGTGAAAAGTTATGCAAATAGAAAACATTGAAATGTGACACACATGCTGACAAAGGTTTAGACCACGCATGATTTCAGAGTCACAGTTTGATGCCCTAATACACCATGACTTTTAAAGCTACTTTGCTCTGTTTTTTTGTCCTGATATTGTTTGCTTCTCTCTAATTTGTCCTGGATATAGCACTGCGCTGAGATTACTATACTCAGTATTTAACATTCTTGAGGTTATGACACTCTTTTACAGTGCATCATATCTTTAATTCCTTCCATCAAACACTTGGTAGTATGCCCTGTATTTTTGAAAACACTGCCTGAAGGGTTAACTTTTTTTAATCTTTAAGCAACAAGTTGACAGTGACATATTTGCTCCTACATTCTGATTATTTCTGATGGGTGAATCTGAGTGAAGTTCATCTCTTTGCTCCAAAAATTGTTATCAGATAAGAGTTTCAATAACCATTAATTTTGTTTGTATTTTAAGAAGTGTATAATACTGACACAAAGTATTTATTGAGATCTTCATGCTAAAATTTATACAGAATGCTGCTTTTTTCCTGTGACTTCCTAAATATACAAACATTTTTGAAGGTCTTGCCACTGCAGCTTTTTTTGGGTGGTTTCCTTCTTGCAAAAGTTTCAGCTTCCAAAGAAAATGAAAATAGGAAGAAAACACTTTAAAGTAATAGCTTAAAAAATACCTTCGACTGTAGCTAGAAATGTTTTTCTTACATTCACACTAGATTTATTAGAAAAGCATGGTTTGCATATGGAGATAGAATCTGTTCTTGGTATTTTGATCCAAGATTCAGTGATGCAAATAGGAATCTTTTCATTGACTTCAGTGGTCTCTGAATCAGGCTGCTAATTCAAAAGATTTTTTTTTTCCCCCCCAGTAACTTGACTTTTTTTTAAGGAACAAATGTTGTTCCTTCCACAGTGGGTTTGGCAGGGTCACCTTGCTGGAGAACAAGCAGTTCTGCTTAACAGCTGTGGGCATAATTAGAAGAAGCTGTGTGTGGGCTACATAAAAGCACTTGCTTGCACTCTGGAGAAAGTGGTAATTGCTGTGGAGTGACTCCAGTCTGGATTGGTGTTTCCATCTATCCATCTGGGTTTCTTATTTTTGGCACTGGGAAGTGGATTTTGTTTGGAGTTTCTTTATTGTTATGCATCTTTGTTAGGCATGCAGAAATGCACCAAGTAAAAAAAACAAAAACTTTTTTCTAAATGTGGTTTTTACATGTATTAAAAATTTTATGAATATTAACAAACTCAGGTTACCACAAAAATCATCATCTCCAGACTAAGGATCAGTGAATATTCCTAATCTTGGATTTACCCATTGGTTGACTTATTTTAACTCTAGCTGTTTTATTGTTAGATTAATTCTAAAGACTGGATATCATTTACATTTTGTCTGTTGAGATTATCTTGAAAATAATGTTCTGAAACTTTTTCCTGATGTTTGACTGAATAAAATAGTTTCTTTTCTGGGTGGTTTCAAGGAAAGTATAAGTCTCCACATTATGTCTTGTTGGCATTCCTAAACCTGGTCGTGTTCTGTTTTCTAATCCTACTTCTCTTCCGTAATTCTTTGTTTTCCATGAGGAGTCTGTAGCTTGCATTTGTATTTTGAGTACCATGCGAATTCCTTGCTATTGTTTGTCTGCAGTGGTAGTAGGTTATGCTCAAAAAGAATATATGGGACAATTCTGTCTTTCATATTCAATCTAGTATGTCTGTGCAGTCTTGTAAACAGACATGAGCAAGCTCTGCCTGCCCTGAAAGCTGGCTGGATGTGGTCCAACTCTGATCAAAAAGTCTTAGTTCTATTAGTTCAAGCAGTTTTTTGCTAATGCATTTACAGATACATTTAGCAAACCTGAAGGACAGGCAGAATCAATCCTTTCTGCAAAGGATTAATTAGACATTACAGCCTCAATTACATATTTTAAATATGGTTCAGAGTATTGCAAGATGGCAGTGAATATGAAGTCTGCACTTAAGTTTTTCAGTGATCTGGAAGAGGATGTGTAGCACTATTTACCTTGTTCATGAAAAGGTGTGGTTAAGCTAGCCCCTAGGTTTGAGCTTGAAATAATTTTAATCTTGCTTTGTGTGTGTAATTCGGATCAGCATACTTAGTACTTTTTGCATGCATTCATTTAAGTGATTACATAGCTTATATGTTCAATAGTGTTAGGTTTATGACAATATAAATACCTCCTGATATCAGTAAGGTCAAGAAGGCTGCAGATACACTGGAACACAGGATTAGAATTAAGAGTCATCTTGGCAAATTGGAAGGCTACCTTGAAAAAAGAAGGAAGTAATTCTGTGTGCATATTGTGTGTGCTTGTAGATATAATCAACAGCATAATATCAATCAACAATGTCATGCTGTATAATATTTACCTTTCAATTCAAATGTGTGAACAGGCATGTTACCTGCAAATCCTTCTGTGCTGTTCAGTATTAACAAGACCTTACATGCAACATTGTGTCCAATTTTCAGCACTGCTTTTAAAGAAAGTCATGGAGCACCTGGAGAATCGGAGAGGAAGAACAATAAGAAGCGATGATCTAGAAACACAACCTTAGTAAACATATTGTATGAGATTGGGGGCAGAGAGCAGTTGGTCTACAGAAGAGATCAGAGACACATCTTCAAATACATTAAGGTAGCTGCAAAGAGGAAGGAAATAGAAAATTAATTTTGGTCAGTTTATAACACAAGAAGTAAAGGTTTTATGTCATCAGTGGAAATTAAAGTTAGACGTTAGGGAAAAAAAATTTTCAGTGATAAGCACTGGAATAAATTATCAAAGCAGTTTGTGGAACCTTCATCCTGTGAGAGTTTTAAGGTTAAGCAAGTGTTCCTCGTGAATGTGGCAAAGATAACTGACTGTCTTAAGGTTAGAAGATTGATCAGGTGATCATTTGAGGTCCTTTGTAGCCCTGTTTTCTATGGCTCTGGTAATAAATTATGTTTCATCTTAAAATCAAAGCATATTAAACAACAAATGATATATATGATTTAACTTGAGGAATCTGAAAGATCATGGCAACCTGGAAAGAATTTTTTGAGGATTTGATGACCAGGGAAGAAGAATACCACAGAGTAGTACAAGCGTATCTTTCTAGCAGCTAAATGCACTAGGCTGCAGAACAATCTCTGAGGAGAATGAGGAAGATACTGCCTACATTATTTAAAACCTTTCTGGTCTAGCTATACATAGAGGAATATGGGGGCTGACATGTTTCAGAAAAATTGAATAAGTCTGTTAGTATGACTCTATTGCTTTATCTTTATGCTCATTTTACTGAGTCCTTTGTGCATTATCAGTATCGGACAAAGGGCTTTCTATTAAAATATTTAATGTTAATTAAGGAAATGTAAACTTTTTTTTAACCATTGAGCAGGGGCACTTTGGTTTCTTTTGTTTGTTTGTCTGTTTTTCTTGGTTTTAGTATCAAAAAATGACCAGAGATTACCTGTGAGCTTTACATTTTAGAAGTGAACCAAGTACAGTAACATCACATGCAAACATTTGCCAAGAATAGGCATGTTGTTTTATACTGGTAAGGGTAGAGCTTGTGAGTAACTTCATAATTCTAAAGGAACTGTCTAGAAGTGATGAAATTTCACTTGCATTTATTCCTTTTTTTTTTACCAGAAGAAGCCTTGAGCATTTTAAGTTCTATTTTGTGTAACTCCTTAATGTTATCCTATTTATTCTATTCTTGCTCTACTCCTTTTCTTAGATCTCATCTTAGCACTTTACTTCACTGTATTTTTGACAGTGTTCATTACGGGATGTTGCGCAGACCTAGTAAAAACAGTCTAGGAGAATAAAATACAGATCATGTGAACATCAAAATAAGTCACTTAAATAATTTCACAAGGTAATGAATGTTTCAGCGTCATTTGGAAGAGAGAATTGGAAAATATGCCTAAACGCTAGTGAATGTGCACTACTGAATCAGCCAAGGGAAGAAACTGTGTAGAAGAGAGTATGGACTAACATGATGTCCCCAATCCTTAGTCCTTTCAGTGAAGGATGTGCTACAAATGCTTGAAATAGATGAACATGAGTTAAAGAAATGAGAAAAAGGATAACTTTTTATTTGTAGTTGAACAAAGGACTTTTACTAGATTATGATAAGTATTTGACCTACCTGAAGTTATTCTTGTAGCTGAAGTTATTATTAGCTTTCTTCTTACCACTCTTAAGAAGAATAATGTATTTCAAAGATAGGTTAGGTAGCACATCTGTAGGTAAAGTTTTGGGTTTTTTTTCAGTTGGTTTGCAACTCCTTTTCRATATTTGTTGTTACCAATGTGCTTTTAACAATTTTTGTTGTTTTAACAAGAGACTATTCTTTATTTTGGGTGTGTGAATACAGCAAAGATGAGACTTTGAGGCACAGCTAAACTAAAAAAGTCTTCATGTATGAGGGATATCCATATTAAGTCCTAGCTATCACTTTTCCATATCCAAAATATAATATCAGAGCTTTTGGAAGGAATATTTTGCATATTTCTCACTTTTATCTTTTGATCTCCATTGCTCTTCTAACAATCTAGTCGTATCTGAATTCATTGTTAGTTGCTTTTCCTTCTAAATTCATTAGCTCATGACTAATTTCCTACTAATTTGATCTTTGAGTTGTCAGCCTTTCTAAAGGACAGCCCTTAAACAGTAGTTAGACCTCCTTTCCTCTTCACCAGTTTGTTATCTTCTAATCTGTAGATCAGGAATGTTGGCACCAACACCAGAAAGAATAGTTTGCTTCATAACATGACAAAACTCTTTTGTATACTTACAGAAACTTAAATGACAGTGCTAGAAACATTAATGTGATCTACTAGGAGATGGGTAGAAAAAAATTTAACGGTGATAAGTGCTAAAAGCTGTTAGACCATATAGTCTGTTTGCATTTTGTAGAGAGGAGATGAGATAAAAAAGGCAGTTTTGCCATTTTGTGATTTATTTACTTTTTTAAATTGTAGTTCCTGTTTAGCTTCCAGTGCAACATAAAGCTGCAGAAAGGCTGCTGTGGTTTGTGTGTGTTTGTGTTTTGCTTTGGTTTGGTTTGGCTCAACTCTTTCCAGAAGTCTCCTGCCACTTCCAAAGTATGAGAGTAGGAACAAAGAAGTTGTACTGTCTTTCCTTGGGATTCTCTCTATAACTCAGTAATCAAATGGTAGTTGGCTAAACTGGCGTTCAGACTTGCCTTTGCTATGTGACTGAAAGATTAGAAAGAATTATAGCAGTGCTGGACATCTGACTCTAGCTTCTCCCTACCCTCCAGTTTACTTCTTTCAATTCTGTATGAATCAAGAATATCTGGATGATTTTGCATATAAAAATTACATGTTCAGATGTTGATAAACTGAGAGGAACCTCCACCCCCCTTTTTTTTTTTCTTTTTTTATTAAAACTGTTTAAATATTGGTGTTTTATGTTTAAAAAGCAAGATGAGGAAGGCTTATACCACAGGTATTGCAACATAGTACATTATATGAAATCTGTAGCATGCCCAAGAGCAATTTTTGAACTTTGAAATACAAGAAATAATATCCTGGCATTACAGCATAGTTAACAAGACTTTACTGTTTATGGGGAAAAAAAAAATTATATGAAGTTATATAAAAGCCAAGCAAGTGTTCAAAGATGTTGTGACAGTTCAGCAAATATTTTCAAACTGCTATTGCTTGGTAATATTGATAAATAAACTAAAAATCTTTCCCACTTATTTTAAAAATATTAATTTGTTTCTTGAAGGATGTCATTGTGGATCCCATAAAGGAAGGATATGCACAGCATTTCTTTTGAGGAACTGTGCCCCAAAGGGTTGCATATCTGGTTAGTACTCCCTCCTCCCATATAAAATTTTTCATATAAACTTTTATAAAGAAGGAGAAAAGTAACCTTCTTTCTGGGAACCACAGGAAAGCTACCTGAGAATAGAGAGGCAGAGACTCTCTACTCTGTATTTCCTAGAAGAAAGATTTGAAGGGATTGAACAACATTCTAGCTAGAGTGACAATATAAGCCATCTTCAGACTCAAAAAGCTAGTACACAGAAAAAACAATATTGGAAGGACTTGCTAAAACTGTGAGTTATTAGGCCAATGCCTACAGCATTTCTCCTATTCCTTTGACATTGACATTGATACTGATACTGGTGATCTGTATGTAATGAAATAATACAATAATATAAAAGATGCAGTGAAGCAATTAAGCTGTATAAAAGGGTGATGTCTACATGAGATAATCCTGACAGTCCTGCATCTGCGAGGAACCAGAACTAATAGGCTTTATCACAGTGGGCAATTTTTTAGCTGCAGAAAATACACAGTTTCAAGAAAAAGAGGAGGAAATCTGATGAGAAGTTTGTTTACTACTAACTATGACATAAGATCTGAACTTTGGCTTCACTAAGTGCGGATTTCCTGTCTTTCACACCTTTCTAAGACTGGGRAAATTAAAGACAGGATTATCCTTGTGTACACTCGGACATGAAACGATTACATTGAAGTAATTTAATCCAGATCAGTCCTCGCTACATTTCAGTTAACTGTATACTACTCACTGTGTTGAAAAGAGATAGTCTGTCGTGTGTCTGTGGCTATCTTTTACACTGTGGGAAAGCCTCTACAAGGAGGAGTTTTTGGAATTGAGAGGATATATATATTTTTGGTAAGGCTACCATATGTGCTTTTGCCAGGGCAAACAACGAGTGATAGTGAAAATCATAAGCTATTCAACTGAGATGTTCTAGATTCTTCTTTAACAAGGCTAAAGCTAACATGAAAATGAGGTACAGACACACTGCTTTGTAATACTATCACTATTTACTTGCTACAGTCACCTTTTTTTTAATCTAGCAGTATCCTGATGTGCATTTCTGCACCAGTCTCCTACTCGTACAGTATGGTACATTCTACATGGATACTACATTCTACTACATACTACATTCTTCCTAAAGTTTATGGAAACTCTTTTGAAAATCCTATTTATCATCTAACCTAAAACTGAAGCCTTACTTCAGAGAGAAGAAAAATGAAGTGAGCATGCTTGATGTAACATTTTTGTGTCTTGTTCTATAAGTAGAACTAAGATCTATATGAGGATTATGTCTGCATTTAATTTGCCCTGTGAGATGACCAGTTGACTTTTCTTCCTTTTACCGCATTTCATGAAGAGGAGAAAAAAAATGCACACTTCAGATATATTCTATATTCTTTGTTATTACACTGGCAGGGTAGAATGTTTCAAATCATCCTCACATCTGATTTTGATGATTAGAGACCAATGTAGAGGTGAAGACTGGATGGATTGCTTGTTTGCATTGCCAGCTGGCTGGAGGAGTTTACCTTTGCTCTCCAACGCGGCTTGCTGTGTCACAGCCTAACCAATGTCTTTGGCATCTCTCTGAAATCTGTGTGCTGCTTTGTGAGTGGTTTGGTTGCATTTGCGTTACGCAGTGAGTTTGGCAGTGAGTTCAGGTGCCATATTCAGAGGAGCAGTTCTTAATTACCTGTGGGACTGATGTAGCTAGAACTTCTAATTGCCATAGTTTGGAGTCTTGCTTGTCAGGTATCCGCAATGGGAATTCTCATTGACACGTGCTCAGGAAAGCTGGTTTCTTCTGCAGTAACCATGATTCCTATAAATATTGCAGTTAATAGGTATTTCCCAGCTAGTTCTTCCTTTCTCACTTGCATGTATCTCAGGTGCAGGAAAACAGAGGGAAAGCAGCTGTAATGATCCCTTTAGCCTCACAGAAGTGTAAATTAGGGTGCATTTGCTCTTGTAACATCACTGGTGCAAAAATCCTGTGCTTGTATGAGTAGAGCACTTGTGTATGTTCAGTGGAATCCTCCAAGCCTGTAACATCTCAAAGAATGACAACTAATGTAGTTCTTTGTTATGGAACACTTTGTTATTTATTAGATATTTACTAGAATTAATGAAGTTTCACATTAGAAACCTGAATGATAATTTTCAAAATGTTTAACCTTTCATTGGTTTAAACAGGAGGAGAGAAAGGCAAACTCCTTGCTTTTATGAAGTCATATAGTTACTTATGTGTATACAGGATTTTGACCACACAGTTCCTACAGTTTTACTGAACATGCTATTTGGTAGTAGAATTATTTAAAAGATAAATGTATATATTTAAGTCTGCTGGTAACTAGTGTGAAAAAGTGCTTGAGATATGTAGACAGATATATACATATATATAAAAAACATTCTTTTATAAGTCTTAATCCTGCAGACTGCTTCTCCTGTTTTGTTACTGAAGGATATTTGAATGTAAATGAATCTTCTGTTTCTTGGTGGTTTTGTCTATTCATGATGCTTGCCTCAAATTGAAATGTTATAATTCTAAAATCCATAAATGATATCCAAAAGTTGTTACGTGCAAATGTTAATTATGGCTTACAGTTAAGGAATTAAACAACAGGAAGGTATGAATTCTTAAGAATCAAACTTCTTTAGTAGGACCTAAATTAGATCTACATATATGTCATAGCTTTTGTGAATAAGAATAGTGTCTTACAATTGCACATTAACACACTACTTCCTTCAGTAGAACTTGCTGTTGGGATTTCGGGCTGGCGTAGACAGATTTTTGTGGAAGATGTGTCACACTAAAGTCAGAGGCAAAATCTTCACTGACTCATTAAATGTCATATTTTCACCTGTGTGCTTTCTTTGGGAAAGAAGAGACTTCTATATCTTTTTCCAAGTATCAACTGATTTCCTTCACCTTTAGAGGCCTGCTGTTTCCACCAAGACAAATGATGAATTGTTGTTGCTGATGTTCTTAGTTTTTCACCTTTTTCTGTCTTCTTTTCTACACCATGCATCTAGTAACTGTATTTTAGTACTTGATATGCTGAGAATGTGTGAAAAGATCTGGGGAAAAGAGCTTTRAGCTGATCACTATTAGAATAAAAAGCCCAAGAGAGAGAGTGTAACACATGTCCAAGGACAGCCTTGTGTTGAGAATGCATATGCTAAAGATACTAGACACGTTTTACTTAATATCAAGATAGACAAAACTTAGAGGATTGTTTTATAGAAGACAGGATGTGTTAGCTGTTTGGCGTCAGAGTTAAAATGTTGGTTATTCACTTGGTCTTTTCAGAACAAACTTTCTGCTACAAAATACTGTACATAATGGCAAATTTAAGTTCTGAATTTAGAACTGGATTATTCCAAAAAAATCTATCTATCTATCTATCTATCTATCTATCTATATATATTCCAGTGGCTTTCACTTTGCTTTCCTTTTGTTGAAACCTGATGTGACAGAAAAACTGCTAGATGCTGGCAAGTAATCCCTAGGTTTCAAAGCAGCCAGACAATAAACAACTCTAATATTCAGTTCAGCAGCTTCTGTAGAGCCCATCTGTTTCAAAATAACCCTAATTCTGCTTACAGCGCGGAATGCTTTGTTGGCTGGAGTTTGTCCTAATTTCCGTGGCTGCCTGTGTGACTCCGGTGCCATCTGCTGGGTAAGTGAGCAATGTCATCAGACCCAGCAGAAATGTTGACATTGCTTCTAGCAGCAGTCATCTTCCCTCTCTGACAAGCAATGGAAGAGGCTCAGATCTCATTATTTAACCACCACCTTGCTCATGTACGGAGTGTTATGCACATAATTAAAAGTGTGTGTTTAATACTGCCACTTAATTGTGCCCTCTCCCCTTTTGTTTCCTTTCTTAAAAGGGGAGAGAGACAGTGGCCCAGTTGCAGCTGGCATCTTAGACATCCTTTACAAAACCCACAGATCTACATAAGTTATAAGTTACACTATTGGCTATTAAATTGTTCCCCAAAGCTCTGTCCGAATCGCTTATAGCAGTTTGACATATAAAGCTCTCCAGCTTCTTTGCTTTTCACTACAAGATGATTTACTGTTTTCTGATAGATCTTCCAAAATGACATTTCAAATGTTGGAACTGTTTGAAAAAGATGAGGTTTAAGCCTAGATGAGATCAACTCATGCCTACTGGTAGCATCTCTTCTGTTTCTGATGTGGTTTTTGTGACTAGAATTAGTTGTTTGTGAGTCAGGCACTTCTGGGGGTAGACTGTGTTGTTGATTTTTGATGCAGTGTTGCGAGCTCTGATAGTCTACAGTGAAAACTCTTGCTATTTGATAACTGCCTCTGATTCTATGTATTATAACTTCCCTAGAATACGGATGAACATGGGAAAAATCTTAGTAAATTACATTTTTTGTTGTTGTGATTATGCCATATTTTAACATACATATCTTGCAATAGGTATAGAAACAGATGCCAGATGTTTTTTCATCATGTAGAAGTTTTTCATCTATTTTCCTTTTGACACAATAAAATTGATTTAATTGAAGAATGAGCAAGAAGAATCTATTGCTCTTCTGTTTGTCCTTCAAAACTACTCAGTACAATGATACTTAATTTGAAATCTTCATTTATCTGTAAATGACCTGTTACAAGAAAGATGAACTATTCAGCATCTGTGGAACTATTTCATCACTGAAATGTAATTCATTATTTACTTTATATGTGTCTCAAATATGAATGCAAATGGCCCATTGAAACATTTATGAAGTTTCATCTGCTATCATAAAGTCTTTAAGGAAGTTTTGGGCATTATCAGCTGTTACATGTTAATAGTGCCCAGAATTATATGAGAGCAGAATTGAAATATACAGGTATTGCAAGGTAAGTCTTTCATTTGAAAGACTGTTACTACTTGGATCCAGTAAAACAGTCCTAACTTCTTGTGTTTGTTCTGGTAGCTGAATTTGTCATGTGCTTTTTGCTGTCTGGGCTTGTGTAAAATTTGTAATATATTTTCATTAGTCTAAAATAGATCTGTGTATAAAAACGTCACTCAGTCTGATCTTCAGAGACACTGAATATTAGCAGAATCAGAAATGTTAGTGAAATTTGAGGAGTCTCACCGTCTCTCAGCATCTAATCTTCATATTAGTTGATATAAAATTGAAGAGAGGGTTGTTTGGTTACAGTCTGTTAATTATAAAAAATAAAAGCGTGTAATAGGACTTAAGATATAAAATGAAAGCTTTTCTTAGGAATCAGAAGAACCAAATTGGGTGCAGTATTTTCAGTGCAAAGTCTCAAATATTCAATAAGGTATGGCTAGTAGTCTCATATGAAGATATATTTTCTCTTATTGCCGCATCAGGTTAAGTGATTGCAATTCAAAATGACAGTGTTGAACATGCCAGTAATTTTTTCCAGAAGTCAGAACTTTACTGGAAAAAACAAGAGAGCATGACAACATCTTTAATTTTTTGAGGGATTCCCCTGTTTAATTGTATCTTTTATGACTTGAAAAATCTTCTGCTCAAGAGTTTTTATTTTTCTGTGTTATTTAAATCCAAGAAAAATGCAAATTTGAGTAACAGTCTGCAGTTTTTCTTAACTGGCCAAAATGGTCTCACGAATCGGCTTAAACAGTTTTACAGTCCTTTTTCAAAAACCGTTGTTATGGCTACTACACAAGCAGTGCCTCGTGTAAATCTTCACACAGGTCAGGGGTTCCCAGGCACTGAGGGAAGAGCAGGCCCTGAAGATGGGTGAACCCGCTCCGTGGCAGTGGGCAGTCCAGCTCATCGGCTGTACCTGACCCTGTTGTTCTGAGTGTAAAACACCTGCTAGTTTTCTCAAATGCAAAATCCTTGCTGGCACACAGTGGAAAAAAATGTGTTTAAAAAGGGAGGACAAGCAGTGTTGTCTTCACTTCATATCATGTGTGTATGTGATTAATCAGTTTTCTGATTTTGGCATGCTGAGTAACCTTTGAACCACTGCTTAGTATATTATATGTTATGGCTAGGAAGGACTGTAGGTTCAGAGTAATGTGCTGTAATACTTAACTGCAATAAGTATTTTAGGCTTGATAAGTACATTTATTTAACATGATAGATAAAGCTTTGCTAACCTTAAACATTTTCATCTGTGTTACACTAAGACAGGTTTAGTTAAACCAGTTGAGGTTACAGCGATGATGTTCTTTGGTCCAAAGTCCTCTAGCTGTAAACTTTAGTAACCAAAAAAAACCCAGAAGGACAAGAAAGTTTCTGAAGGTCTCAGTCTTCATTTGCATGTTTATTCCCAGAATGCGCTTTTAGTTCACAAGAAAATCGGTTAAAAAGTATGTAAGGATTAATGTTTTGTTCTAATTCTTTGCACTGTATCCTTTGGTTTTATCTATCTTCCAATGCTACCGCTGTTTTTAAAATACATTAAATCAAATCTTAAAAGCCTTTAACTTTTTGGCTGAGGTGTTGAAAAGATTGCGTCTTTTTCTTGCATAGAAAGTAGTTATGGACAGCTTACTATTTCTGTATACCATGGCATATAAATATTTTCGTTAGTTAAGTATGTTATTTTATTAACATTTCTGTTGTATTAAAAAAAAAAAAAGATGTTAGGGAACTATTTTGGGTAAGAGGATTATTTAAATATATACATAAATATATAAATACATATATTCAAACCCTCACATTCAGACAGTTCTCTGTTCTTCATCATATTTTTTGATGTACAAATACATCTTTCCTTGAAGATCACTATAAAGCTTTTCAAAATACATTTGAGTCTTTTCTTTTGGGGTCAATACATAAAGGAGCAATTTATTTATTTATTTAAACGCTTTTTTTACTTTGCTTACAATTGATGAACTTACTAAGCATCTTACTATGGCATGCTATTCTGCAATGGAAAAATATGCATACAAGTAGGGTGAGGGGTGATAAGAATATCCAGGGGTTTCATATAGTATTTGTCACATAGTGACATAGCATTTTCAGAGGTTTGAGGAACAACAAATATGCATTTTCAGCTTTGTACTTCTCAAGTTGAGACACAGAGACAAGTTGAAGATAAAATACCAAATGCACGTTAAGTCCACTTTCTGCATGCTAATATGAATTTGAAAAATCCTYTTAAATGGTGCATCTCATTTCATAAATACTCATGTTAATATTGCCACCTACCAGTGTTTGAGCAGCTAGTTATCTCTGGCAGCATTTTCCAAGAGTTTAAGCTCTTGGCAAGTAAAGAAAAAAAAAATCCTGTATACATGCTCTAATGTTTTCAGAAAATCATACATTTGCTAGTGAGTACTCTATGAATTAAAATCCTCTTATAATTGAATCAGAAAGTAACAGAGATCTTTGCAAGCTGGACTTTCCCGAACTGTGTAACATGAATAGGCCTTACGTGTTCAATGCAATTTCTGATACAGGATACAGCTGCAATTAAAATTCATCTTGAAAATGAACATAATAGTAGGATACTTGCTTTTTGTTTTCCATATTCATATTGCTAATTTAAATGAGATCCTGAGATGAACATTTAAGAAATGCAGAATATTACAAAGGCTGTTGTGCTATCTTTAAAGCTAATTTGTTTATCCTTAATACTGTGCATAAGCTCAGAAGGCAGTGTCTCATTTTTGTCTCCCAGAGTCCCCCAGGATACAGGAGGTTGAGGTTGTGTATAACCACAACCTTTTAATCTTCTCTTTGCTCTGTGCCTTAGAATGTGAATTCTGAGCAATTGCTGGAATAGTTTGTTCTTCTTTTTCTCTCTTGCAGTGCCAGGACAGAGTACCCAGCACAGAGAGCCCTCAGCCTTGCTGTGTACTGTTTCTGCTCAGATTAATTTACTTAGTTTCTCTCCAGCTGAACTGCCACGTGTAGTTTATTTCTTAATTGCTTGCTGCCAAATGAAAATGGGAATTTTATGTACATCTGGTATGGGTCACCACATGTTGGACAGCAATACTAACAGCAAATTCAAATGCTTATTTTGCCAGGAGCAACTACTGAGGACATCTAAAAAGTTTAACAATCTGGAGTTTACTGTATAAAGTAGGGATTGTGAAAAATTTGAACTTCTAAGGAAATATGTACCTGGATTTTTTTTGCTTGTTTGGGTTTTTTCTTGGACAGGGGGAGAGGCTGGGGTGTTTTTTGTTTGTTTTTTGTTTTTGGAAGAGCAGTTGCTATAAACTGTAATTGTCCTAAACCACTGGAATTAGAAACATTCAACTCCCTGTTAGCCTCTGTGTGAGCACATTTTGGATTACTGGCTATATGTGAATTTTGCCCGTATTAGAGAACAAAAAAACAGTTGTTTTTCATTGTGTCTTGTAGATTTTGGTGGAGCAATGCATAATAATGTGCGGCGACCCTATGGCTTTTGGCTTCCACCTGAGCAGCTTTCAGAAGAGGAAATGAGAAGGCAAAGGCTTCGTAGGTTTGAGAGACGATGAAATTGGCAGGTGTTGATGTAAACTGCAAAGTGCCCTTCAGAATTACCAAAATATTTGTAGGTTTATTCATTCGTAATCTTTCTTTCCAATTTCTATACTACTAGTTGCAAAACTGCAAAATATGCAGAGGATTTGGGGAGTTCAGGCTCAACTGGAATTTGCATCAGATGTGTGAGATGGGAGGAATCAAACTGTGATTTTAGCAGTTATCAGTCTTGATGCACCTTAAATATGGAAGAAGACTGATAGGTCAACTAATGGTTTTACACACATTCGCTCGCTCACTCATGCGCACACTCTTTCTTTCTTTTGTGTAGCTGCAAGACTTCCTTGGCTTTTGACTGCTTACATTCTCAGTCAACAGGTTTTCTTCATCTATCACAGACAAAAAAGCCATTATATTTGTGTTTTTTTAATAGTTTTAAACTATGTAAATCTTGCTTGCAAACTTTTCTCTGTTTATACATGATGACTGACTGCTTTGGGATTGGCATGTAAAATGTCGTTTTAAAAAATTGTGTTGATAGCCACCTATAGCCTTAAGCTTTCTAGCAGAGTCTTGTAAGCTGTGTGTTTAAAAAAAAAAAAAAAAAAAGGCAGCTATTGTTATCCTAAGAAGTTTTTTAATATAACCTTGGGTGTTGCAGTGTTCCTTAAATCCTGTAATTTTCATCTAGAGATTGTGTGTGATAAAGCTGAGTTGTGACTACTTACAATTTCCTAGAGCCAATCTTAATGTTTATGTTATAAATCCCAAAATGCTTTCCTTTATAGAGTTAAAATAATTTGTTCTTAGGACTTCTATGGAAAGGGAGATGGATATGCCATGTAAAGAATATATTTATTTAGTAATTTATACTTTTTTAAAAGCATCTATTTCCCTTTCTTAAAAGTCTATATATCCTGCAGGCTATGGAAATTGTATCATCTACATGTTTGTGCAGCTTTAGAAATTTTACTATTTCTGTATATGTATTTCATTTGAAGTCCAGTAGGAGCTGTGAGAATTAGCAGACTTGTGGACATCTTGCCTAAATATAGGGTACCTTGAATTCTCTATTTTCTGGAAAGCATTTTTTTATGTACCCAACTCGAGAGTAGTTGATCAGGAGACCAGAGAGCTCAGCTGTCACTTTGGACTGACCCTCCACGCGCCGCTTGTCAAGCAGCGGCTGCCCTGCTCACGGCACCGGTACCACACAGGCTCTCTGCACCCTGGCTCAGTGCAGGGTGCTCCCACACTGTCTTTCAGTTAAGCTCACAAGTACAAAACCAAAATTCATGAACACATCTACCCATTTAGTAACATTAACTAACAAACTGAATGTTTTTTGCTCCAGTATCATTTTGAAAAGCTATTCCTTGCTCAAACTTTTTTTTGCAATGGGAGGAAATCTCCTGAGATTGGGGACACTCCTCCTATAACTGTTTTCAGTCCTGAAGAGGTGTGATTGCACAAGAAGAATTTGATTATTGTCTTTTGGCACAGAACTGCTCTTCAGAATCTCTTCAGCACTGATTTAATTGAGCGTCAGGATGAACAATTTAATGGTCTCTTTTCTGGGTCATGTGATCACCGATCTGTGCTTTATAAAGTCTTGAAACCTGTACCTCTCTATGGAGTTATATTTTGAATGTAAAATCATAGTGCTGTATTTTTCATACAGAAAAAATCCTGCAAGTAAATTGTTGCGTACGTTGTTTAAATAATGTACATCTTCTGATTTTCATTGATGTGTGTAAGGGAACCTCTTGTTTGCTGAGAAATGCAAGGGCCGTTCTCTCTTCTGTGCCATTACCACTCTCTCTATTTTCTTACACCTCTTGTTGATTTTGTGCCCAGAAGCAGCACAAGATGATTCTGCCAGGTATGTGGCTTTCAAGGTCCTGAGAGCCAAAAGACAGGACTATAGTGTGACACTGGTGGTACTTATTAAGGGAGTGTAAGAACACTCTTAGTATTATACACAATATTTTCTGGCRGATTCTAAGGCACTTAGTACTTACAGACTGGTGGTGTTTGTTGTCTTCTCTCTTGGTTGTTTTCCAATATATGCAGTAGCCATAGAATAAAACAGCAGATATTCATATCTTCTAGTAGGCTGATTTTTCTAATTTCTTACAACTTCTGAAATCATGTATAAAAAAACTGCATAGGCTTTGGATGTTTTGCTCGATGTGTAATAATTGTGTAAATGAGGAAGGAATAGCATTGGTGCCTCAAACTAATCTTAGTGCTCTGGTGGAAAGTTTCAATGTGACTTACTATGTCTGTTAAACTCCATTATCTTAATTATTTAAAACTATTGGATTAGTCAGTAGTCAACTGAAAAAAGAGAATTAAGTGAAACCAAGAACATGATTGCAATTTTAAAACCACTTGCGTATTTTTGTAAAGTAAATTCCAACCACATATGGAATTACACAGAAAGTTCCTCATACTTATATTAGTAAAAAGGAGAGAGCTCCTTGTTAGGATATATCTTATATGAGGGGTCTGTTTTGGTTCCCCTCTTTATTCTTATTTTGTCAAGCACTTCCCATTAAATATTCACAAAAATTGTCAGTAGTATAGTTGTTTAGCTGTCTTCACTTTTTTCATATATGAAATTGAAATAAATATTTTTTTACATTTCAGACTGTCTGGTTTTCATTATGGTAATTAATAAAGCATGCATTTTAAATTACACTGCTAGCTACAATATTATTAGAAATGAAGACTTGTAACACTGTGGTGGCAGATAACTTACGCTGGGCCTAAGTTTGCTCCTTTTGAGTTTAGTGGAAGTTTTGTTATTGGGAAGAAGTTCTGACATTTATAGTATTTTTGGAAAGCTTATTAACAGAATGATTCTTTAGTAGACTTTTACCCTGTGCTTTCCTTACAGAATATGGATGCTTCCTTTAACACCCCCCCCCCCCAGTTCAGATTTCAGAGCCCTGATGATGGTAGATGTAAGTCACAGATGAATTTCTAACACACACTCTGTTACACTTTAACTCTTCAGGGACAAAAACTCAGGGCAGTTTACATAAATTGGTATTTCACACTGAATATTCTCTGACCCTGTTTAGTGGTTGACTTACTCTACCTAAAATAAGGATTCTTCAAGGAAAAAAAAAAGTAGTCCTGTATAGTTCTGTATAAAATATTTCACATCTGAAATGTGATTCCTTTTTCTTGGGAGCTGTGATATCTTGTGAACATGTAGTACTTCCCCTGAACTTTGTGATCAGGTACCATGTAAGAAATTCCACATCCCTAATCAACCCTAACAGCAAACTTGTTAACAGCCCAGTGCTTGAGGGTTGAATGGCCTAACATTTTACTGCTAATATATGTGGGTTTCTTCCAATCCAGAATTAAGATGTGGTGAAAGAGCAGAATGTTTAATTTTTAAAATTCTTTCTTCTGTTTTGTCTTTAAACACAGGCAAATTATATATTCATATGTATGTATTTTTTTTCCTGGCTGTGCTGTCT
Organism: Apteryx rowi; assembly: GCF_003343035.1. Lineage (NCBI taxonomy): Eukaryota > Metazoa > Chordata > Aves > Apterygiformes > Apterygidae > Apteryx > Apteryx rowi. The sequence goes on from NW_020450983.1 coordinate 162,626, forward strand.
CTCCTGAGGGGAAAAATACCCTAAAAAATATTGAGAAAATGGTGATCATACATGTTCCATACTACAGCAGGAGAGAGTGTGCCAGATGAGTGTACGTGGTACTAATGTTCTTGGTATGGGCTGTGAACAAGATCAGAATGTGACCTGCCATCCATAAACCTTGACTGATATCKTGGTGCCAGGGAGAAGTGTTTAGAGGCGAAGTGTGTTGATTTTCATGTACCAGCTTCCCCTTGAGAGAAGTCATTCTGCCTGAAACTCTGTTTTCCATGGCTGCCTTTCAAACAGGGTTTGCTCGTTGGTGAAAATCAGAAAAAGAAATGTTTGTTGTCTTTTTAAAGTTTGATTAGTGCCACCTTGTTTATTTTTCACATGTGCCTTCAAATTGGTCCAACAGTTCTAGTGGTATAAAAGGTGTAATAGGAGATGGTGAAGAGACTGGTCATTTTAGAAGACTTTTGCATTTGTTTTTTATTATCTCTTCTTTGCAGCTGAAAGGGAGAACTTTAAGCTCTCAGCAGATATGATTTCTCATACTATGTATACAGGTAAGGAAGAAGGGCCTAAATACTGGCTTGTTAAAGTAGTGATACATATAGAAGTCCCTGGAATGACAATGTATCTGTGGAGAAAAGAAAATTCTTATTAAAACAGATATTGCTAGGAGATGGTTTTGATGAGGCTGAATAAAGTCCCAGTTTTGGTAGCTTTTATGCTAAAAAAGAAGAAAAGAGGAAAGAGTATAGCTGATAGAGGCAAAGTCTTCACATCAGCAGTCTTCGTGGCAGATGGCTTAGTTTTATGTAATTAAGGAGCTTGAATTGGAGATGACAGAGCAAAGCTGCAAGAGCACAGTTAGTCCAGTACAGTTATCCTGACCAAATGAAAATAAAAAGAATTACCTCTTCTCTTATGTATTAATTACATGATTGGAAATGCCTGCAGAACAAAAGTAACTTTCTTTCATGTTACCCATGGCTCTTTTTACTTATGATACCCATACATACTGAGTGCATATACTGTTAAATATCAATATATTGACTTTACAAGAATAAAGAACTGTTGAACCTTTAAGCCTCTTGCTTACATCTGGGCTGTGAAACTTCGTAGGTGTGCTGTGTCTGAAGATGGCGCAGCAAGTCCGAATGAAGCTTGAATGAAGGACTTGGAAAAACGGTAAGTACAACTGTTTGGCTTCTCTGTTTTTGTGGTGTGACAGGGAATGGGTGTTGCAGTTTATTTTATCACTTCTAACTCCATGATTAGTGAATCGTAACAATTTTTTTTTTATACTCCAAATGGTAAAGTGTGAATCACATTTGAAGCAAAAGCAGTTGGCCAGCAGATACTAACGCTTATGTGCTGTGGCTCCTGAAAGGGGTGTGCGGAGGTGAAGAGCAGAATAACTTTATGGTTTCATTGTATGGTGCTAACTGTTCCCTACAGTTAAACTGCCAGAGTTGTATTAACAGTGTCCAACATGCTTGCAGAGAAGGCCAAAGCCTGTTGACTTCACTTTTTTTTTTCTTTTTTTTTTCTGATTTCACTGAGTTTTAGATGATGCTTTTGGTTAAAGTTGTGAGAAGAACCTGATGTGAGGAGCAGCTGTTTTTCACAGAACACATCATTTTCTTTAGAAAAACACCTTTTTTTCTTTCTTTTCTTTTTTTTTTTTTAAGTGCCATGAAAATTTGTTGCTCATTTAAGAAGGTGAATAGTATTTCCATGACAGTCTAAGTACCTGCTGTGGGAGTTGCCATGGTAACTGCATTTATCGTGACAGCAGAGTAAATTGGCACATAAAAGCAGAATACATTGTCAGTGAACAAATAATTGTTGCCCTGAGGCTGCACTAATGTATTCACCGTTGATTATTTAAGCATTTTCTGCTTTATTCTACATTAAAAAAAAACTTCGAATGGTAATTTATCTTACTTGTTATGAGATTTCAGAGGGTAAGCAAATATTGACTGTTTTCAGCTTTTAGTTGTAGAGATGGCTCTAAAGGAAAATTAATCTTTTGAGGGTCTAAATCTTGTAATATTTACTCATATCCAGTTACTTTTTCAGCAGCTAAGAAAATTGGGAGAAAGACAGTTTGCCATGCAAATTTGAATAGCTTGGATATTTTTTTTCCCACTTATCTGCATGCTCAGAGTAAAGGAATTGGGTTAGTTTCCATTAGTAAAAAACCAGATGCGTATAGATATGATAACAGTCTGCCACTACATGAGAGCAGTGGTAAGTTCATCTGCTGTCCATTGACAGGAAGAAATTGGCCTAATTTGCAGCAAAACAAATATAAGCAAAGGGTTTTAAACCATATAGATAATGAACCCTTGAAATAGGTTAAGGATGTTCTGGAATTTGCTCCGTTAGTCTTTTAAGAGAAGGTTAGACAAGTATCTGTTAGGGGCTGTTGAACATTTACTGTTTACTTGCTCTTGCCTTAGTGGAGAGGTTGGGTTCAGTTCTTCACTGAATTTCTCAACTCTTTACAGGGATCATTTAAGAGCTGTTGGTGGGTGGTACACTTCTGTGAATCCAGCAACTTTTGTAGTATTTTCCTTGCCCATGTAAGAAATTAAGGAATGTCCCTTAAACCTGTACAATACGAATGAGTATGAAATGATTTCTTTGACTATTTTTCTTTTAATTGTATTTTAAACTAAGTGTACACATACTGTCCTGCATCTGAGGATGCTGTTGTGTGTTCTGTTGGCTAAAGAACAGGTCGATCATGTTTTAAAGGAGCCAAATTCAACCACAATTTAAACAATGTAATTCAACTGGTGTCAGTAAGAGTCCTTTCATTTGCATCAGTATGAAATGTGATTCGGCAACTTCTGATAAAAGTTTTGAAATAGTTGGTGTGCAAGGGTCAAAGTTCCCCCTTTCATTCTGTCCAGCATTAAAAAAAAAAAAAAAAAAAAAAGTTTAGTCAGAGTGGCCTTGATTCTGGAAAACTTCTGTTGTTCAAAATAGCACTTAAGTATATGCTTATGGAAACACATGTGCTTTCCTGTACTGAGGCTGGGGATACTACGGCCATGTGTATATTACAATATGTCTACTGGAGGAATCAACATAATAGGTTAGCGGCTATTTCGAGCTGAGTCTTTTTACTGTATTAAGAATACATTATTCGTACCTTTTTCACTGCTACATGTCTACGGACCTGAAATACAGATGGAGCTGTTAGCATATAGAAATACTTTTTTTTTTTTTAAACTAGATTATGTAGGACAGAGGGTAAATGATCATTGATGCATTTCATTTCAAACATGCTGTAATGATAAAACATTTCTTTAGGCAGAGTATGTAAAAATTTCAGTTTCTGCTCTTCATCATCAGGAAGCACACATTATATATGCAGAGATATACTCAACTCTTTATGGCCAAAAGTTATATACTATTGGTAACATTTATTGCATATATTTCACTTTTTACATGCATTTTAAATGTTTAAGCACAATAAAATTAAAGCATTTGAAAGTACTAACTTGCTTCAGCATTTTTAAAATACAGTATGCAGAAGTTTAATGAATTACAGCTGCAGCTGCCTCAGAGTAGCCATTTGTAATGCAGATTGCTTCAATTCCTATCAGAATTTAATTGCTTTCTACCTGTGAGAAATTTTAATCTCCTCTTTAATGAAAAGAAACCTCTGTCTTCCTCATGCAAAACTGCGTAAGTGGCACATACAGCGTCTGCCTAATACAGGAGTGACCTTTGTAATCAGTGCACGGAAAAGATCTCACTTTTCTGTGTAGCAGAACTTTGTTTTACCAAGCTGAACATGATGTAGTTTGGGGGCTTAAGTACTTTATTCCAAATCTTCCTATGAACTACCAAGAAGAGGTACACAATGGTTGTTCTCTGCCTTGCAGCCCTGACTTAGAGAGTTTACATTTATTAGTATGGTACCTTGCTATGTAATTCTTTCTTCAGAAATTAGTTAGCGTTTTCTGTCTCCAGTGTTTTGCATTTCTGTTTCACTAAATCTGTGGAAACATTAAAAATGTAGAATTTCAAATACCTTGATGCTCCAGCCTGTCTCCTTTTGAGAAGTAGTCAAGCAGTGTGTGGTGGCTGAGAAGGTGAGGCTTGCTATGAGGTGTTTTTAGCTGTTGAAGGCTGTCTATATTGAGGAATCATGTTTATTTAATATACTAATTCCAAAATGAGAAGTATGGAGCTGTTTTGTACTTTATACTTATCAAATAGCACCTCTAACTGAACTCCTAATAACTTCTGGTGCATCTAGATGAAATGGTTAGGAAAGGGGAAGGCTGAAGTACAACTGCAGAGTACTATCTGTTTGAGTGGTGGTGGTGATCTTTCTGCCAACTGGCTAATTTCCCAGCTGGGTAAGGTGGGCAGAACTGTTGAAGTTAGGTCTTTTTTTTTTTTTTTTTTTTTTTTTTTTTTTTTTTTTTTAGGAAATAGGATCCAGTCATGAAATAGATCCCCATTTTGATGAAGTAATTTCTGTATCTGCTGAAAGTTTTTGTCAGAGCAATTGTGGCCAGAAGGTTTTATCCTCTCGGAGTCAAGGTGGATCAGCTCTGTCCTTGTCTGGCTGCTCCTCTTCAGAACTTGCCTCTGTGCAGTCCTGTCCATTGCAAGCAGCTGTTTCCCCCTCACTTTGTCAATTGATTGATCTCCCTGTTGGACTTGAATATTTTTTCTTTCTTGCTCAGTCAATTCTAGAGGGCATGTAAAGCATTAAAATAGAAGTCCTCACACTTGTAGCTCTTTTTGAAGTATGACATACTGAATTCAATTAAAAGTTATTTAAGGATTGCTTCCATAAGACTCGAGAGGACCAGGCTTCGGTGTGTAACGTGATGTCCCTTACACTGGTCAGTTTGGAACAGCAGAAAGGAAATTGCCCATATGGAGGCAGTTTGTTTCCTGAATATGGATCCTGGCAATACTTCAAGAACCGATTAGGGTTGATGTGGTCGTACATGCTGCGCTAGAGATCTTGCATAGTCGCTGTAGACTGGCAACCCTTAGCTGTATATTGAGTGAGGAAGGCACGATGTTGCATCAAACTCGGTTTTTCCTCAACTATAATACTATGCTCAAACTTTAGGGGAATTTCTTTCAAACAAACAAACTAAAGCTTGGGTTGATGGATGAGAGGCATGCCCGTTGAGTTGCACCACTCGTGTTTTGTTTTGTTTTGTTTTTTTTAATTTGCCTTAAATACAGGCAGAAATTATATGGACGACAGAGGTCTTGCATTGTTTGACTGGTTAGTGTGTTTTTTGTTTCTCTGGTGGTTATGAACCAGCCAAAGTAGGGAAGAGTTGCTCTGGTTAAGAGTTTACCCTGGAAGAACTCCCAGAACGGTTTTGCTTAAACTTGTTGCGCGTGATAACATGTGACGTTGGGCTCTTCTGTTCAGGAGTCTGACAAGTCCCAGGCACATGATGTTCCTGATGCGATGGCAGGAGACGAGCAAGGGGCAGTCAGAGAAGCAAGGCTGCCCATCCTCCTTCGCAGAAAGTTGCATGTGGGTCTGCTCGCAGGAGTAATGGGCCCCAGCAAAACCCCTTTTCTGCTTGGAGTTTAAGCATCTTTCCTCTTACCTCATTCTGGTATCTGTTGTTAGCATGTGAATTCTGGACTTTAGAGAAATTTTACTTTAAACAAATGAATTTAAAGAATATCATTTTTTACAGTACAGCACCATTATGATAAAATGAGTGATAGATACGCATTTTTAGTTTTGCTTTAGTCTCTCCCTTTTGACGTGCTTTCTATACACCAGTAGATGAAATCCAGTTCAAATGGCATTTTCAGTATTAGGCCTGTATGGTTTTTTTCCTTTTTTTTAATGAAGAATTCAAATGAAGCAAAAATGGCCACAGTTTTAACAGCACGTCGGCTTAGGCTATGCAGCATTTTCCTTTCACTGTTATCCTCCAGAAATGCTGATGGGGAGAGATGTGAAGGAGGGAGAATATAACAACTGCCCTGAGGATTTGCCAGGAGATAGAGGCAGGTGTCTTCTCTGCCTTGTAGGCACACAGGTGCCATAGTTGGCCAGGGTGATCGGAAGGAAACTTTCCTCACTGTAAATCTTAGGTTCTGAATTTAATTCCAGGGTAGTTCATCCAGAGCTGTTTTAATGTCAGTGACCTCAGAATGTAGCCAGCGTATTTTTTATGTTGCTGTTAATAATCTGCCTGCTGTATAGGATAAAACTCGCTTCTCTACTAGGCTTGCACAAGATCTAGAGCTCTTGAGTGCAATAGTACAGGTTACCTGGACTAAAAGGACTAGCACAAGACCATTGCCTTTAGGAGTATTTTAACTCTTGTAAGCAGTTCAATTATTCTTTCTTGCACATAATTTCATAATTAGGTCCCATATGGATAATATACCTAATTATTTTCTGCTTACAGTCACTGGACAAATGATTACAGAATTAAAGCACATGTTGCTTTATGATTTGGTCTATGTCTTATTTGCTTTATAATATTAAGCAGTTTACCTACAACTTTGTTTTGAACTACTGCAATGTTTTTGACAGATTCAGCTGAAGCATGAAACAGGAACTTACATATCTGTTACATATTCCAAGCTATCATGATAGCCTAAAAATATCTCCTATATAGTATGTTTTTATGAACCATAGTAAACCATTCCTGGCACAGTTGCAAAAACAGTGCATCAAAATAACAGAAAAACATGATTGTTTTACATATTTAAAAGCAAGTGCAAGATATACAGTCCCAAGAAGTGGCTTTAGATTATTAGGACTTTGTTTCTTTGCTGATTTTTATGGGTATTTTACGATTTCTTTTTTGTGCACTTGTTAAATGAATAGAAATTCAACTCCAAAATCCCATTTTATTCAATCTTATTTGTCTTTGTCTTACTGAGACAAAGCTTTTAGTGACAGAGTCTATAAGGATTTCATTATTATTTACCTAAGTGCCCATAATGCAGTTAGTTCTAAGAGCCTCAGCATTGCTGTCTTAGGCACTATAAATATTCTAAGAGCAACTGCCCTTATCTAAAGAGGGCCTGTAACCTAAACCTGAAAAGAGACTGCAAATGATAACAGAGAAGCTGGTGAGCACTATTAGGAAAATGTCATTTATGAGACCTTAATGAGAAATTCCCCAAATCCACTGAGGAAACAGGGACATCACCTGAAGAAAATGGAGTATCCAACTTCTACTGGATATAAGCTGAAGCCARTTGTGTTTCAGAAAATATCAGCTGTGGCCTTTTTGGAAATACATTCTGCACAGCTTAAGGAGTAGGTAACTAAGGCATGGTGCTCCCCTTCGCGTGCTGCTTTCTTCTCACAGGAATATGCTCTGGACATTGGAGAGTTGAGATCTTTTTTACTTACTCAAAATCATGACCAGAAAGCCACAGTCTCTTGTGCATGTAGGATGCCATCTGGGGCAAGACGGGATTAAATTCTTTCACACAGAGATTAATCCCTCCTCAAAAACTGTGTGACATGCCAGATAGGCAGGAAAGAGCATGCCGGGGGGATGGCTGAGCAGGGGGTTGACTGATGCGCCGTGTAGGCGTGGGCAGCTGGCACCACCGAGGGAACTGCTGGAGACGGGCAGGGACCCAGACCTGCCCCACGGACACGCTGGGCTCTTCATTACTGTAAGGCTCTTAACTGTTTCCCAGCTGGAAGAGCGGGAGAGTTGACCACCACGTCAGCACAGCAGATCAGCATGGTTTGGTGAGTTTTGTCAGAAAGAAGTGTCGCAGTCTGCTGTGTTTACACTTGAATGGAGTTGCCCTCTGCCCATCCCGTTTTCCTCTAGCWGAGATTGGAATATCTTTCTTTCCTGCTTTTTGAATCTCTGGATCTAGCTTTCAAGTTGACTGATCAGCCTGTTGTACTCATGCTATCTTTACAGGGAGTTTTCCTTGAATTAGGACTTTTGGATGTGGTTCTCGTTCTGCTTGAAAATCACTTTGCTAGGAGACCTCTTTTTGTGAACACAAAAGTGCCGGAAAAACATTTTATTCTATTCTAGTAAAATATCCCTTATTTAAGGGGTAAAAAGAGCATTTGTGGCCTTTCTGTACACGATGAATTCTCCATCTGCAATCAATGTGTTTTTCAGTAGTTTCACCATGATTCAAATGCACATATACTATTTTTGTTCTTTTATAGCTGAATGAAGTATGTACRGATGTGTTCAGCTTTTTCAAAAGGTAGTGCTTTAGCTTATAAACCTTTTAACAATAAACACTTTCAATAATAAAAAGTACCTCCAGAGCCATGGTTCCATAAGATGCTGAAAGGTGAAGGTTCACCTTCCTTTTGTGGTATATTTACAAATAAAAATGAACAAAATTTATTTGCTTCAGGGTTAGGGGATTCTTCAAAGACTTCTTTTATGCATCATGCAGATGAATTCACCCATTTTATCACCATGCTACTATTTCTTTTTAATTAACATTAGCAACTGCTTTGGATTGGAGCTTAACAATTTAGTTTAACTGCTTTGAAAATTTAATTGCAAATATAAATATAGCTTTTTAAAGTCTCATTATCTCAGTTAATTTTATTTTCTTACATAACAGTCTGCTCCTAAATGGTTTTGCAACTTTCTTTTTGTTGCTTATGAAAGCTCAATTAACAGTTCTTTCCCAATTTGGTTCTGTACTGCAATGGTAAAACAGACTTTGATCTTCATTGTTTTTATTATGCGTAAGCATGTGTTCTCAATACAATTACTTTTTTCCCCATCCCACAGAAACAGAGTGGCAAGCTTCTTTAGCTTGGGAAATTGAACTACAGTGCTTTAAGACTTTTMTCTTTACTTTAGTAAGGCTTTTTACAGTCTCCCATAACATCCTCATAGACAAGCTGATGAAGTAGCTAGACAGACATAGACAAGCTGAGGCTAGATAAATGGACAGTGAAGTGGATTGAAAACTGGCTGAACTGCCCAGCTCAGAGGGTCGTGATCAGCAGCAGAAAGTCCAGCTGGAAGCCAGACACTAGTGATGTCCCCCAGGTGTTGATACTGGGGCGAATACTATTTAACCTCCTCATTAATGACCTGGATGATGGGACCAAATGCACCCTCAGCAAGCTTGCAGATGATACGAAACTGGGAGGAGTGGCTGATGCACCAGTTAGTTGTGCTGCTGTTCAGAGGGACCTCGACAGGCTGGAGAAATGGGCAGAGAGGAACCTCATGGAGTTGAACAAGGGGAAGCACAAAGTTCTGCCCCTGGGAAGGAATAAACCTATGCAGCACCAGCACGTGCTGGGGGATGACCATCTGGAAAGCAGCTCCACAGAGAAGGATCTGGGGTTTCTGATGGACACCAAGTTGAACATGAGCTAGCAATGTGCCCTTTGGCAAAGAAGGCCAGCAGTGTCTTGGGCTGCATTAGGAAGAGCATTGCCAGCAGGTCGAGGAGGTGACCCTTCTCCTCTGCTCAGCACTGGTGAGGCCGCATCTGGAGTGCTGGGTCCATTGCTGGGCTCCCCAGTACAAGAGAGATGTGGAGCTACTGCAGTGAGTCCAGTGAAAGGCCACACAGATGATTAAGGGACTGGAGCATCTCTCATATGAGGAGAGGTTGAGAGAGTTGGGACTGTTTAGACTGGAGAAGAGAAGGCTCGGGGGGTGTGTGTGGATCTTATCAAATTATCTTATAAATGCATGATAGGAGGGAGTCAAGTTGCTTGAACCTCAGGGGTGCCAACKGGCGAGACAACAGACAACGGGCACAAATTGAAATACAGGAAACTCCATCTGCACATAAGAAAACACTTTTTCATTGTGAGGCTGGCTGAACACTGGAGCAGGTTGTTGTGGACTCTCCATCCTTGGAGATATTCAAAACCTGACTGGACACGGTCCTGGACAACCTGCTGTAGCTGTCCCTCCTTGAGCAGGGAGGTTGGACCAGATGATCTCCAGAGGTCCCTGCCAACCCCAGCTATTCTGTGATTCTGTGAAGGCATTGTATACTTGCACATCTGTATCTATACATCTTTTARAGAGTAGTTATTTATAATATGCCATATAAATACATATACTCCTCCTGTGCTAAATGTTCCTTGTAACAGGAAATCTGTTGTCTTGTGTGATCATGTATGTTTTCCCTGGTATTCCAGAACAACTTAATTCAAGCCTCCAAACTCTCCCTGTTGCCTGTATATTACAGTAGTGAATTCCAGTGTGACAGTTTCATTTTTTTGGTCTCGGGTTGTTTACAGTAGATTTTACTATCTGTAGATATGTGTATATGGGTGGATAAAATTCAATAGATGCATCTTTCAGTCCTATATATCAATACAAACAAAAACAACAGAACTGTAGACTTTCAAATATATTCCAATATCAAATAATGTTTAAACCTTTAGCACGCCGTTCTTCCCTATGCAAGTCTCACTTGAGCTGCTCAGTTTTGTTCTGTCTGTTAGCCATGCTTCAGGCACACCTGACATCTACTGATTTTTTTCCTCTGCTCTTGTCCTTCTTTGAGAGTTCCTGACGGAGGGGCTGATGCAAACTGCAATTCAGGCATCACTGTTATTAGCCAGAAACTGTATTCATTAGCAAAAAACTGACATGTTCCCCGCTGACCCTGGCATTCAATGAATGGTGCAGATCTGAAGTCTTCTAGGCAACTTCCAGGTGACATAAGGGACTGTCCACCTCCCTGATCACCAGATCCAGTATGCTGGAAAGAACAAAAAAAACCCTCGATAACTGCATATGAAAAATAGGTAAATGATGTTAATGTGTTTTGGGGCTTTAATTGCTTCTAATTGTGCTATTTTGGGTGATCACAGATTGGAGTAAACTTCCTTTGCTGGAGAAAAACTTCAGTAGTTCTTTAATAATTTAATCTCAATAATCTTAATAAATAATATATACAAAAAAAGTCTAGAACCAGCTCACTTATTTTCCTTGTATTTATCAAACTGAAGCAAAGAGTAATCCAGGCAGATGCTAAATGATGTTGTTATCTAAACTTGCTTCAGATGTGACTGGAGGACAGCATTAAAAAGACCAGGACCTCTAATTTCTCAAAATGTGTCTTTAAGCAATGGGATTTTCATGCGCAAAGACAAGCAAGCAAAATCTTTTTGATCTTAAGAATCACGTGTAACTTAGGGCAATGACTTCAGTATATACAGCTACAGATGGGCTCTGTAACTTGGAGCTGATCCTTTTTTTCTTTTTTTTTGTGGATTTTATTTTGTAATTTTTGCTAGATGTTTGAGTTTACTTTTCAGAGCTAAAATCTGTGAACCTTTAAAACACAAAAGCAGTATGAAAGAAATTTCTATATATATATATATATGCTAATGTGCAATCGACTCTTACCATCAAAAAAGAATAACCTATCCAAAGACTTCTCCAGTTCAGCGGGCAGGGAGGAACTGACTGATCTTGGCTATGAACTGCTACAGCTTGGGCTGGGGCCTCACATACAGCACATCTGCTTATATATGGTTGTATTTCTTCTTCAGAGAGTGGCATCATTGGTAAAGGAGCAGCACTTGACAACCAGTAAGACTTATCATTTCGACTGGCGTAGTAACAAACTTGGTTGATGTTACAGTAAGCAAAGGGCATGGTATTAAATATAGGAAGACAAGATCCTGCCAGACCTGAAAATAATAACAAATGATGAAAACTATTCCACTTTTTTCCAGGTAAGTTCAAAGCAGTATTTTGACCAATGTTGCCACAAAACTGTATGGCTTAACAGATGCCACATAATTCACAAATCTTAAATCTCCCACCATCTTGTTTACCAAAATGACTAGTAATACTGTAAATAGAAACTTTTTTTTACTAATCAGTATTTTCCTTTGACCATTAGCATTTCAGGACGTCACAATCCAGTATTTAAACATGATGCAGTTTGTCACTATGGGAAACAGTTATGCCAACAAATTTCTTAACTGTGACAACGCTGAAAAATAAATTAGGCAAGAGGTGGCAGCTGGTTAAAAAGGAGATTAGCTATTTACAAACTCACGAGGGGCAGTGAGAAACCAAATGCCAAAATTGATAAAATAGATAATTTTTGTAAAGTATGACAAGCCATTGCTACCAATGAATTAAGATGAAATCTCAGCAGCTGTTCTGTTGCCTTCCAGGTTGTTGCCTTCCTGGTTTCACAGACTCTCAAATTGAAGTAAAAAGATTGCGAGATTTCACAGAGCCTATCCTGCAAAATTCTCATCAGCCAGACATTAGCGGGAATTAAGGAGTGACTAGCACATACGTCAGATTCAAGTTCTTCTCCCAGAATTGGGTTTAGAACAGTTTCATGATGACTTTTTAGTTAACATAATAATCACTGAAAATGTATTCTGCCTTGAACTTCGTGCTTGATATATTATTTCCGTAATGCCCCAAAACCTTACTGTCTGCTGTAAAGACATATAACACTCCTATACAAAAGACAGTTTTGCTTATCACAGATAACATTCCATTCCAGTAATAAGAAAGCATCTAGAGTAGCCTGGGTAAGGAAGAGGCCTGCAAAAAAGAACACATTTTGGTCATAGGGAACAAGGATTTTATTTTATTTGGCTATTTTTACTGTTGTTATAAGGCACTGTGTTACAACTTTGGCTATCCTGGGGAATGCCAAACACATAATAGTCAAAACATTTCAAACCAACACTGTTGTACTAAAAACATCTATTTTTATTATTTTTAGTAAGTACTTTTAAACACTTTTTTTTCACTCAGCTTATTARCTCCTTGATCTTTCCTCCTAAGGGGCTTCTCTGCCCCTTCGTAAAAAGATGACAAAAATTAAAGAAATTTCTTCTGTGCAAATTGCAGCCACTCAGTTTTTAAGGCTGCAGGTCAGGCTACTTATTTAGACAGCTAACTTTAGTCAAGACTGGTACAAGTGGCCCAAGACACCAAAATGGACCTGTCTTTGGGAGAATTTTGTCTGTCTTGTCCAAAAAATATTAGCTTCTGACTATCAAAAGCATGTGATTCTGTTGTATGTGTGATGCCTAATTTTACTTGTAAAGTTTATTTACACTATCCAACTATAATCACCTAACTTAACCAGCTATTTTTCCCAAGTTGAAAGTAAAAAGGAGCAGATCCTCCAGGAGGGATTCAAAGCAGCCAAATGAGATTCCTGATGCAGGAAAATATCTCCAGTGAGTTCAAAGGCAGCCTAAAACAACTAGACAAGATGGGTGAAGCAAACCACTCATCTCTAATATCTATTCAAAATTACTTAGATGTAGAAAATTTTTTTTTCATTTAAATATAGTAGCAGAAAGCCACTTTTAAATCGGTCATGTAATAGGGAAACATAACTGAGTTCATTATAATCARTATAATAATAAATCTTGGAAATTAAGTATGGAATCTGCAGAAAATAAGCAATCGATGATGATTCTTAAAAGCATGCTCCATTGGACTTTTTTTTTATTGTATATAGAGCACATCACATTAGATCTTAACTGGAGAGTGACTACCATGTAGTGCAATACCTACCAAGATCTTGATTATGAGCTTTCTCTTGTCCTTCCAGGTACAACAGACTATAGCCAGTCCATAATTTTGGCATCCCCTGCGGACAGAGTGGTTCTCTGTCTGACTGACTGTGAAGAACAAGCAAGAATCCACTTGCAGATCTAATTTGAGGGCCTGGTGGTCCTGGGATACCAGTCTGGCCGGGTGGACCTTACACATAGGAGAAAAGGTAAAACAATTTTGCTTGCATGAACGCTTAACCAGTGGGAGCTTTTATCTTTTACTCTATTTTAGTGTTCAGTAAGGGGTTCCTGACTGAATATAATACAACTTCACATGGGCAGTAAAGGTAGCAGAAGACTCATGTTATCCTCATTATTGGAGAGAACTGAAGTAAATTGCCGCTGAATGCTTTGACAGTTGGCTTTTGTAGTCTTGCCTCTGTCCTGTGCTGCATGGATATTTGCCCATGAAGAAATGAACTTAGGTGGGCAATAATTTTATGGACTTGCTCACTAGGATGACATTGCTGTCTGGATTGGATTTGAATCCCTGAAGTAACAATCAATGCCCTTTCTTCGCATATGTATTAAATCAATAATTTATTAAACAGCAGTCACAGCTGAAATACAATTTTAATTGCTCACAGACAGTTGAACCATTAGTCATGACTCAGAAATGCATACCTATTGATATACAGTATCTAAACATGTATGCTTGCTTGGCGTTCTGGTTAATAATGTATGTTGAGATTTTTCTTGAGCTGGGGCCTTTTTACATGTTTTCATTCACAAGTGTTACTACCAGTGCTTGAGCTGAGGGGGAAAAAAGTGATATGGCATCTCAGGTCAGAGTGAATTGGGGTGGAGAACTGGGGTGAATGGGGGGAGCAGAGAGAAAACGTGGTTTGTACATCATCTCACATCTCCCCTCAGTCACGTGACTGGTTGCTGCATGAATAGCACTGATGGGTAAACAAACTCCCATCTCCCTGGTCCTGTAGGCTTCCCTCTCCTGTTGAACTTTGGTTTAGCTATGCTCAAATACAGTGCCCTTGTCAGTCTGTTCTACTGCTTTTGTTTGAGCTTGTTGAGAGCAGTAACTCTTGTGGAGTTCCTTGAAGGGAGTCACCACTACCCAGAAGCATCAGTAAGTTTATCTTCAAAATGAAGAAATCACAGTATCTGCTTATCCCATCCCATGGTGGTAAACAGACAGGAAAAAACAGCCATTCTTACCTTGYGGCCCAATGTATCCTTGTTCTCCTACAATCCCTTGATCACCTGGAAGTCCAGGTGGCCCAGGTAAGCCATCTTGACCTGGCAGGCCACATGACCCTTCTTCACCTTTTCTTCCTAGATAAAGTACGTACTTTTCCTTCATATGGCTGCATTTAACGGTTGGTCCAAACATACACAGCATGCAATGGGCCAGTTAGCAGAACTGAGACCACCAAGAAATGACACTTAAGGAACAAAAGGGTGTAGGACTGTTTTCTGTTGGGAATTTGCTTTATAGCTTATTCTCTTTCGTTGTGACTGCAGTGGTAGTTCAGAGGCAGGAGTGTGAAAACAGAGCAACTGCTGGTAAGATTTTATGTCCTCTGTAAGGAACTTGTGTAATTTAAAATTGAAATCAAACCTCTSACAAACATTATCATGCAATCCTCTTGCAGAGTTGCCATCAGTATCTACACCCATGTAATGAGTTACAACTCATCCTATGGCAAGCCTTCATCTTTTAGGACACAATTCGGCAAAGCCTTTAAACATGTACTGACCTTCCTGTGAAGTAATGCATGTAATAGTTCTTTACAGAACAGAGAGGGACTACTGAATTGGATTCCATCCAGTGGGGAAGGGCAAAGAAATCTTAGGCTCTCAATGTCCTCACCTTTTTTATATATATATATTTATGTGTGTATACATATATATTTTTTATACACTAGCAGATAATGCTAATGAGGTGTGGCCATGTCAATAATACATATGTCTTATATACAGGCCATAGATAGCAATGGTCCTGTCCATTGGCTACATTTAAAAATACCTGAATTGAATATCAAGTTCCACTTGTCAGATATTATTGCATTTGGCAGTGGTTTTCCTTTTTTGGTGAAAGAAATTTTTCAGCTGAACACGTCTCCTGTACCTGAGTTGGTTCTCATAAATGGTGTGTGCTTTATTCCTTGCAAACTATGCTAATTGTTTAGCCTTCAGACTTGAGTGTTTTTTGAAAAGCTGTCTCACAACATGGAGAATTTCCCCATATTACTTTTTAAGTTAATTAAGAAAATCTAAAACAGTCAAAACACTTTAACAGCTTTTCAATGTCTATTGCATAGTTATTTTGCCAAAGTTCAAGTATATGGAAGTTTCAGTAATAAACTTCACTTTTGCCAGTAAAATCTCCAGTTGTCTCATCTGTCTGTGTAGCTTTCCCAGCTGGGACAAGATTAGATTCTGCTGTTTTAATGAAAGAAATAGCATCATGAAGTGTTTCTTTTGTCAAACCAGTATGAGTATGTATCACTGTACTGCCAGGTTTTACAGAAACTATTTAAGGATGTATTCAGTGGAAACACACCATTTCAACCCCAGAGACAACTTTTAGTTGACAAAGCAATTAAAATTAAGCCAAACAAAACTAAATGGTTCACTGAAAACTGCCTTGTGTTCACTTCCATGAGAGCAATGAACCCTGCAGGGATTCTCCTGGGAGAACATGATGGGTTTTCTCTCTGGAGACGTTGGATGGCCAGTCCAGCCACCACAACAAACCTGGGTTTCTCAAATAATAAATGTCTGAAGGCACAGGAGGGATTCCACTATCTAAACTGAAAACGCTACTGCTACATTTCTATGAAGACAGTTGCTCTGTTGAAATCATCAGTACCTGCATCACCCCTTGTTTTTTTGTTGTTGTTGTCTTTTTATATCTTTCAGAAGAATGTTTCAGTTTTCAGAGTCTTAACAGTTTCTTTTTCAGATCTCTTTGGCCAGTTTTCTTTTGTTATAACCCTTTTCCCCTTGGTTTAAGAGGAAAGAAAGTGCTATCGTATCTGCCACTCTTGCCCTCAGTGGTCTTTCAGGACATAGGTTAGCATAGCTTTGTGAAACATTATTGCTAAATTTTAAAGCATGTAGGTTTTTAACATCCTCCAAATATACCCTGCCTGGGCCAAACCACCAGTTAGTGCCAAACCATAGAGGAGGTTTGAGGCATTGCATTTTTTTTTGCTGGTGAAAAGGAAAAATAACATTTGATGAAGTTTGTCTCAACAGTACATGATGCTTTTGCCTTCCCTCATCTAGGAAAAGGGAATGTAGTGCAGGCAGCCTCAAGCAGCCTGGTTCAGCCACACTTTGATCAGTCATCCTCAGCATTGACCAGCCCACTGTATGTTTCTGGAAACTGTTAATAAATGCTTAAGGAGAAGAGACAAGATAAAACATGGAGAAGGGACACTGACATGCTAACCCTTTCCAATACCTTGTCTGAAAGGCTAAAATAGATATCCAAGCTTGCAAAACATGAGCTTACCTTGGGGTCCAGGGTGACCTATTGACCCTGGTAATCCTACAGAACCATCATCTCCTCTTTGCCCTGTTTCTCCAGGAGGCCCTGGGATTGCAGGGCATGAGTCATTTATTTTTCCTGGTTCACCAGGGTCACCTGGAATGTGTAATAGGAAACAAATCAGACAAAAAATTGGGTAATAGCTCCCATGAGAAAAATCAACATAACTGTTAGYTGATTTTGGTATTCAAGTGTATATTTTAAGTGAAGTATTTTAAAAACTTGAATGATTGGGTCTCACTGTTTTTAACTTCACTCTCAGTCTTTAAGAACAGCATTTAAAAGGATGGCAAGCATGTGTTCATAAGCGTATGCTAGCTGACATTTTTCAAATGTTTAGTGTGCATTGTCTCTATTCTGTGTTAATGTGCCCAAAACTGATTACCGTTAAAGCCTAAAGTCTATCCAACTTCAGCTCCAACACTTTAGCACATGTTAATGTTTACAGTACTTTGCCTACACTGTGGCTGAATCCTGCAAGCCCTAAATGAGTAGGCCAAAGGAGGGGAGCTAGCTGTTCTATACCACAATGCTGAGAGAGAGAATGGCCACATTTTATGTGTTACAAGTTACTAAGAGTTATTGGCTATTTGCATCTTGGAACAAAAGCAAAATCAGGTCAGTTTTAATCACATTAAGGGTTAAGTGTCGGTCTGTACTAATCCTGTGTAGGATTCAAGCTTTGGATAGGTTTTTGGCTAGGTAGTGTCTGCTGTGACAAGTGAAAACAAAATACTCTAGAGTGATAAAAAACTTGAAATGAAAGTTTTACATGTCTCTAGACAGAATTATAACTAAGTGACATCTTAGCATGAGCCTTCTCATGTAGCACCATTATGATATTGCTCTGCTTGGAAGTGCTAGCTATTTATGTGAAAAATCCATTAGAACTGCATTGTTGTGGCAGTATACTATTCCTAGCAGCCTAGCTAAGAAGAGCTTCTAATTAGAATGGAGTGTATCTAAACAGAAGGAAGCCCAGATGAAAACAGTAATCAATAAACATCAACTTACCTATGAAACCTGAAAGATTTGAAAAATGGAAAGCAGATTGCAGCCATTGTGGTGCAGGTAGGAACAAGTTTCAGGCATGTAAATTAGAATAAAGAATGGAATGAGAACTAAAATCACTTGCATGAGGTGACATCAATTAAAAAAAAAAAAAACACAGTTCATAAATTTTTACCCAACTCTCATGAGAAACCAATTTAGATTTTCTRAAGTTGTTTAAATTTTCTATATCCAAGTAAATGTTAGAAAGAATATTTTATATATGAATACAAAGATCACAGTTATAGTTGAGTGACAAACAGCAAAAGGTTCAGAAGTACCTGAAGGACCTTTAGGACCAGGTTTTCCTTGAAAACCTTGGTCCCCTGGTTGTCCTGTAGCACCAGGTGGACCATGTGGGCCAGGTATTCCCATAGGACCTGGAAAGAAAAGAGCTGTGCAATTACATGTGATCACATTCCAAGGTGAACACACAAATAAGACAGACTGGCTGCTTGAGTAACACAAAATACTTGGGACTGCTCAACTCCTTTGTCTCACAGAAAGACAATGAGAGAGAAGACCTTTTCTCTTCTCTCCCTGCTCTTGAACTTAATTAAAATTTACAGCCTTTCCTTTTGTAGAGAATGGAAAGGATTTGTGTAGATACATCTTCTCTACCATCTGTATTGGAAGCACAGAATTTAGATCCCTGCTTCCAAACTAAGGAATCTGTTGAAAGCCCACAGCCATTTATATGGTGGATGTGAGAGACTGTTAGTTCATATGCATCTGTAGCTTCCATGGTTTCTCAAGATCCCTGCAGACAGAGCCATGTTTTGTTTTATCTGGCAGATTCAAAAGTTCACTGCTTCAGAATCTCAGGTTGATGGGGAGTGTTCCAACAAGTTGCTGGAAACAGTACGTGTGAATCTGGCACTTCTCCCCCAGCCCTAACATATCTGTAGATAAGAGGGCAGAACTACAAAATGTCCAGCCCTCCCTTTCCATCTGGGTACAGCAGACTTGCCAACAGCAGTCCCCTGTGCGCATGGCTCAGTTGCATAGGGCCTGGCTTATATCAGCATAAGTGCATGAGCCAGTTAAAAACTTCACATCATACCCTTTGGGCCTCTTCTTCCTTGGTTCCCTGGAAGACCTTTGGCTCCTTGTTGCCCTCGCTGCCCAGGAATCCCAGGTGCCCCTTGAATACCGGCATCACCTGGATCTCCTCGCACAAAGACAGTCTCTCCAGGAGGGCCAGGATTCCCTGGCTGGCCTACAGTAAAAGCATTTTATTCTGAATAAATGCACAAAGCATAAGCATCTAAAAATAGCCATGTTCCACTGATTTTTTCACTGGGATGTGGTACAGCCCTTGCATGTTTTTGGCAATATTAGCCTTAGTCTTTCTCCAAGGCCCTGTTAAGAAGGAAATCAGGGGAATAGCTCCTAAAACTACACAGATTCTGTGCAAGGAGAAAGCAGCAAGTCAGTGTTACCTGCATTGAAACACTGTTTCTCCATGTTTATTATAGTGGTGCTGACCCTTCCAATCTCCACCCCCTATTTCCCAATAGAAGGCAAGTCTTTTGACTAGGCAAGGAAAGGGTCAGATAATTACCTAAGGTAAAAAGGTCAGAACAACTGAAAGAGCTCAGTTTGGACCAGGGTCTATAGGAACTGACTGGATCCCTTGGCAAGCTCTGCTTGTAACAGAGGAAGTGCAGTCTGTATAAATGTTTACAGAAGAGTTACAACTTTAGCTCTCCCAGGGTTGGATTTAGATAAGAAAGCTTTTGTGGGTTTACTACCAACTGCAGGTAAAACTGTAAAGAGGAATCTGAAGAAAATGCCCACACAAACTCTGGACAATGCATTTTATCCTTCTTGCTAGAAAGGGACACCAGTAACCTTATTTCCATTATGGCTGTGGGGAAATAGAGATATGTTATAGCAATGGAACTTATACAGAATCACCAAACAGGCCAGAAAACTGAATCTGGAGATCGGTATTTTATTCTTGCTCCAGTCATCTATCCACTGTTTCCTTCTCTGTGTATTCACAGAGGT
This sequence comes from Apteryx rowi, assembly GCF_003343035.1. Taxonomy (NCBI): domain Eukaryota; kingdom Metazoa; phylum Chordata; class Aves; order Apterygiformes; family Apterygidae; genus Apteryx; species Apteryx rowi. The sequence continues at coordinate 182,758 of NW_020450983.1, forward strand.
ATTGATTGGTTTCTTTGCTCCCTATGCACTTTTGTATGTTGTTCCACAGGCAGCAACCCAGTGACTCCTGACAGCACCAGGGCTCACATTTGATATTTTTGTTTTTTAGTACCTCTGATGCCATCTAAACCAGGTGGTCCTTGATCACCTGGAAGACCAGGAGGAGCACTATCAGGAGATCTTCCCATAGGTCCAGCAGGTCCAACAGCTCCTCTTCTACCTATGGGATCATGTAAGAAATGTGCTGAGTTTCCAGTCTGTTTTTATTTTAGATTACAGAAATAAGTTACTAAATAAAAGTATGCTGAAATGTGAAGTCACGGACATGGAGGTAACATGCTCTCAGTTGTATACTGAATGTACTGGTGATTAAGCTAATGAAGACTTTCACTTTGTAGAAGTGAAAATACTTGTTACCTTCTAAAATTTTTAATTCCTTTCTATAAAATCTACTTAAACTGAAGATGTCCCAGAATGTATCATCACACATGGACATTATTACCATAGATAACGTTCTACCTCTGAGTTCTAACAGTCACAGAAATTGTAAAAATGCAAGACTAGTAGGGACCCTAAGACCATCCTGCCTGGGGCAGCATAAGTATTCATGGACTGTTCCTGACAAAAGTGAGTTCAGCTATTTTCAAAGAACCTCCAGTAAATAAGATAAAGTTACGACTAGCCTTAGGTGTATTGTTTTTCTAATGTTTAATCTGAATTTTTGCAAAATAAGACTCTTAGTGCCCTATGCATGACAGGTAGAAAGAGCTACTAGTCACCATGCTCTGCATAACACTTTTGAATACAGGAAGGTTATTACCATGTGTTGTACCCTATTGCCTTCTCTTTTCTACAGAAAACGAATCTAATTTCTTCAAGCATGTTTTCAACTCCATCCTTCTATTTACTTTCTAGTGAGTTCTCCCTCATTTGTCAAAACTGGCTACGATATGCCAGAGGAGGCCTTGCCCATCCCATGTCAAGCAGTATTAATAACTCTTGGAATGAAACTTCTCTCTTTTTTTAGTCAACAGCATCATTCTGTTGTCTCCCTCAGTTCATGAAAACTGGTAGCTGTTTGAATTGAGAAAACAACTGATTGTGTGTTCATCTTACAGTTATTCACCTCACCAGAATTCATCTCAGGTAGTTTGCTTTGATGATCCTGTGATCTTTCCATACTTGGAGTTGCCTGAATTTTTTCCTTACATCTTGTACCATTTCTTCATACCTCTCTCTCAAACGTTTGCTTCTTCCTATTTCTGTGCAATTCCTTCATCACCAAAGCGCTTAAATAATCATAGTAATCTTGTGATATAGTTCCATCTTTCATTTACATCAGGGCAGTTGATAAAGTTACTGTATTTCTGTGACTACAAGCTCTCCTGCACATTTTTTCTTTAGGAATTTCTTCCCAAGAGGCAATTCCTAGCAGTTCCCTGAATCTGTCCAAGTCCATTGCCTTCTATTCTCATTCCTTCCTGTCCTGTAACATAATAAACAATAAATACTGGGGTATCTGTATCTAGTCAGGAAGTGCCAGTGTATTATTACAGTGGTAATGGTTTTCTTAGTGAAGGAATCTCCTGTGTATGTATTCATGTACATGCTAACTGGGGAAGAGCCAGCTTCATTTCATAAGCTTCATTTCAAGTCTGCAGGGCATGATGAGGAGAAAACMCTCCTTACCTGGAAATCCTGGGAATCCCCTTTCTCCAGGGGGGCCTGGAATAGAAATACCAGGCCATCCAGGTTCACCTCTGTCTCCTTTTGGTCCAAGTTCTCCTGAGTATCCTGGGGTCCCTGTTTCACTTTGACCTTTATAGGGAAACAATTATGTACATATAGCCTACAGTAAGTACAATTACAGATGTGCAGAACAGAAATACCAGCTGCAGATGTTCTTCCTTGCAAGGGTGGCCTAGCACTACTTTTCTGGTTCTCTCTTGGAAGCTGGATAGAGCTTTGTTGAATCTGGCCCTTATTCATTCATCTCTTTCAAAGGAATTAAGCTCTTTGCTTTAGGGTCCTTCTTCAGGGGTTATTTTATATGGTATTATTGTCTGTGATTTGAAATGTAAACTGATTTCAGGGTCCTAAATTTAATTTTCTATCAGCAGAAATTTGTAATCTCTAAATAGATGATGAGCACAGATTTTAATACTGCTTCAAAAGCACCTTTTGAAAGTTGCAAATAGATTAGCATGAGTGAAATTCAGGTTCCTCTGAAATCTGTGGCACAACTCCCATTGACTTTAATGGGGCTGGGATTTTGTAAGTCTCCTTTTAATTTGTTAGTTTATCTTTTACATATAAAAAAAACCTGGAGACTTGGCTTTACTTTGAATCATCTGCACTGCATATTTTCATTGTAAAAACAGCTCTGAAAGCTTTCAACAAAACTATGTCAGTAATGGAAGTTTTAAAGTTTTCTCCACAAATAACTGCAGGTGTGTTATAAGGCTATTAGCTTTAGGTTCTGTTTGAAAGTTTAGCCTGACCCTTAATGTTCTCTTCTGGGCAAGGCAAATATCAAAATAACATGCACCATTCCTTGTACATTCAGTCATTTAAGAGATTTTCTGTTCCACATGGCTATTTTCATTCTTTACCTGGAGCTCCTGGGGAACCCTTTTGACCTTTTAGTCCATTCAAGCCATCTAGTCCAGGCAGTCCAGGAAGACCTGAGAGGTATTACAGGTGTGATTGAATGCCACAAAAATCCTTTCAACAGTCAGAATTAAAAATTATGCAGTTTTTGCTGACAACAGTCTGGATCAAGACAGAAYAGTTGCTGAATTTGGTTCATATTGGCAAGTGAAGAGGAGACCACAYTGTAACTTAGCACAGTCTTCTTGGAAACGGAAGTGTGAAGGAAATCTGAAAATAGCAGTCATAACACCCTTTCATGTCAAAGCAATTAGAAAACATACACTTTAATCCTTTAGGTATTTCTATACTGCAGCTAGCAGCAGAAAGCTCAGCATGGGCTAACTCACTCTGTCCTGAACCTGATGACTGTGGCTAGATGCAGGTACTGCTACCTGCGATGAACTAGTCCAAAGTTAGCTATGTTATCACTAAATGATGCTGTAATAGCCAGGTGACTAGAATGCAGACCTACCTAAAATGACTGTGAAGAGGGAACTTCTTTACAGCTTCTGTTCTAAGTTTAAGTGCGGTTTTAATCTACCTCCACTAGAAAGAAAGTTTTTACATGGCTTTTTATTTTTTCTGGCCTTGCAGATTTCACACAGAAAACTGGTGTTTTGCATCACACTATTGCAACAATTTTTTAAACTGAACAGCACAAAGTTTTTGAAGACAACAAAATTACACACCTGAAATTGAGACCAGCGCTAACATATGATAGTATACAGTAGCTTCGTCACTAGTGACATTCAGTAGGTGATCAGATCACAAGCTGAATGCTCATGGCAGTCAGAAATTTTTTTTTAATAATCCRTGCTTTTTTGAAAATTACTAAAATACAATAAATAATAAAATAGATGCCATTATTACCTCCCCCCACCTTTTTTAAGAATTGAACTAATCTGAAGTTGTGCTCTTTTTTTTTCAGTAAAGGGTAAAATAGCACCATGTCATTAGCATTTTATAGCTTCCTAAATTGTATAGATGAAGTATCAAATAGCAAAAAGACATRCACTTATTAAATACAAACTGCAGACTTACAGTGCCTTGTTGTCTCCATTTCAAACAATAAAGAACTACAAATAAAAGCACTTCATTTTAAGTGAAATTCAAAGTTCATTCATAGTTCATTAAAAATAGTACCTATATTCAGGCACTCCTTTAGTTTTAAAAAAAAAGAAAGTTATTTTACACAAATGCTGATGAAAATCAGTAATTTACAAGACTTATTATAAATACTCTAGGATTAAGACAAAAAGTCTCATTAAAAATCCTTTCTCAGTCTTATTACTATGGTATTGTTTCTTGGGAAATAAATGAATTATGTCATAATGCTCCTAGTTCAGGCAAAACCAGAATTCAGAATTCTGCTACAATTTAAAACTGGAACAATCACAAGTTAGAAAATACAGGATGGAAGCCATCCTATTTCTTATACTACCTAACTTAAAGCTGCTTAATACTGCAGCCTATTTAAAGTTCTCTTAATGTAGCTTGCTTTTTGTATATTAAGATCTTGGTGTTTAAAATTGGGGGAGGGGAGGGGAGAAACCCTATCAGCTGGACATTCACCTGAGTAACAAATAGGAATGCAACGTTTGGGTGTGTTACTCCTGCTAAGGATGTAACTGGTAATAGGAATAGATTTGACTTAACTGATGGGACACTTGGCAACAGGTTTTAGAAAGATTTCAGACAGAGGAATAGACTCGAGATGCTTCTTGCTCTGGAGAGGAATAGACTACAGTGGACGCTGATCTTCAAGACATTCAACACTACTGTCAGTGCCTGTTCCTGTCTTTTCACCACTGTTGCTTACCTCTGCCTAGTTTCCTTCCGCTGCCGCTTCCTGATGCTACCATGCAGGCCTTCCAGTCCAGTTCTACTGTTTTTTCTCTGCAAGTCTTGAGTTTTACCTTTCTGTGTCTCTCCCCTTCCCTGCCTAGCCATTTCCTGACAGAAAAGATAGGTTGTCTATGCCAGTTCCTGTGCTTGATCCCACCATGTCCTGCACCATACAAATCTGCTGTATATCCAGAGCATGAATCATGGGAAAGTTTATTGCTCTACTAAGCACACATGAATGGATGTATATCTTTTTTTCTTTTTTTTAATTTATAAGCAGGTCAAATTTGGCATGGACAAATTGCTGTAAGAACAGCAACAGGAATGTCCTTCATCAAATGGTTCACCAGCCAAATATAAAGGTCAAAGACATGGTCATTTGAGAAGGGAAAAATAAAAGGTTACTAGGGTTCTTTAATAGACATAGAAAATAATAATCCAATGCTTTGTTCTCAGAAACTGCGGAACTATTTTAGTTAAAATTATAAAAAGGAAAAAAGCAGACACCTGCCCAGAAAAATTTCATTCCAGAAGATTGTTTGAAAACCTGCAAGACCTTGATAATATACTCTGCTGTGTAAGGAATCCCCTTTAATAATACGGAATGCTAGTAATCCAACCTGTAATATCTTTTGTGCCCTTAATTCATTGCTCTTTAACTTTTCATGACGTTTGCTCTAACTTTCAATCCTACTTTCCATAGCCTGCTTGTGCTGTGGGGATGTTGCCTTTTTCAAGTTTATGTAATAGTTGCATGCCAATTTGGGAAATTTAACAGTGGTATTTTTAAAATTATTATGAACTCTAATGATTTTTGGCACCCAGTTCACCATTTAAAACTTTTTTGATCTTTAGCTTATTCAGTCAAGATTGATGGCCTGGTTTACTTGCTTTCCAGGGAATTTCTGACACATTTGCCAACAATCCATTATAACATCAACACTTGTAATTCTAGATTTTGGACYGCTATAGTTTCATATTTCTAGGTACAGCTGAATTGGCTGACCTATATWTGAACCACCGTTTCTGTGTTTTACAGACCAATTCAGCTTTTATTCACACAAGTAATTCTGCTGATGTTACTAATACTATTTGCTTCATTAGGGACTATTCACACAAGTAAGGTTTGTCAGCCTGAACCCTAAAGCAGTAAAATTATCTCTGTAATAAAGAAAATGTGATTGTTCTTTGGTAGATGCTATTTGACTAAATTTTTTAATCTAAAAGTTCTTCAGGCATGAGACACGTAACGTAAATGAGAAGCAATTAGACTAACAAGGCTGTGTCCTTAACAACGAACAACTGATTAACCATTTCGCTTCTAATGCTAGTTATTTATTAAAAATAGTGTAAGATCTACATTCTATAGTGAATTGGAATACTAATTCCATTTAGTTCTTATCATTGGGTAGAATTTGAAAGGTACTACCCCTTCTTTTCAACTACGCTGGCAATATAAAGGGTCTAAGCCTTAGCAGGCAACTTGGTCTCTAATGAATTTCYGTTTGGAACTGAAATTTCCTTTCCCCAGCATACGTGTTAATTTGTTATGTTTCCTTTGCAGGACCTGGGATAACTTCTGTACAGTGTAGGAGAGAAGTGTCTGACTGCCCATAACAAGACGGAAAGGATCCATCTGCTACTAAGAAGTTTTCCAGAGTGCAAAGCTTTTCTTTCTTCTTTCTTCTTCATACTTGGATATCGTTGTCAGTGCAGCAGCAAATATTGTTTGAGACAATGAAATGTTGTCTTGCAGATTATGCACCAGCAAGGAATCTGTCATGACAGTTTAAACCAGCACCACTTACTTTTCTACAAGCAGTCATAAATGGTTTCCATTTTTCATTCATTTTTTCAGTAGCTTATAAGAAACCTTCCCAGTTTCTCCTTAGGCTGAAACTGAAAAAGTGAATCTACTGTCCTCTCTAACCATTTGTCATAGAGCCAAGTGTTACTCTACTGTGATATCTGTATACGGGTCACTAATATTACTATTTTTACCCAGGAACAGGTTATGAAACACACTATCACAGTATATATAAAATTATAATGTAACTTTTAATTTCGTTATTAACATTTACTWTACTCATAATGATATATTCTTCTCCAACAGAAACAATGGTATAGATGAACCACTGTTCAATCTAAACATAACAACCACTGTGAAAAGCATAATTTAGGATTTGGGGGAAATGTTTCTACATACAATCCACCAAAAAAACTTTTTTTTTGCAAAAAAGTTATTTTCATGATCACAACTTGATAAAACAAATTGAGATGTTTCCTACGCTTGAAGACATTRCTTTTTTCAGCATTAAAACTGTCCACAGCATTCTGCTCTTTTTGTAGGGTAACAGTGGCACTCCATGGTCAAAAGGTAAAACAGCATAATTGAAGTGAAAAATCTGAATTATTGCAGAAAATGCCTTTTTCTCTGCTTCACTTCTGTCATCAGTTACATCAGCTGAGCCAGAATATGTTTCTACTTTCTTCCTTACTCAGTTTAGACTGTTACCTAATTTGGGGAGGTAGCATTTGTGTTACTTGAGTGCGATTTTCAAAGATGCTGGGAACCGGCTTAACTCTTTTAGTGGTCTATAGAAATATGGAATCAAAATCATGCTCATATTAGGCACGTTTGAAAGCTCTTTTCCATTTTCAGTGCTAAAAGGACAGTAATATCTGATGCTGTTACTTTACAAGTAGCACTGCACTGTATGGTGCTTACCTTTTCTGCCTTTGGGACCAGCTAATCCTTGCAATCCTGGAGGTCCCAAAAATCCATGTTTCCCTTTTTCTCCAGGTTCTCCTGGCAATCCCTGAGGGCCCATAGCACCTGAGGATGAAAAAAAATCTTTAATATGCAAATCCATTAAACCATTGGTTTTTTTTTCCACACTATCCAGCACCAGCATTATTCATAGGTACCTGAAAGTGTATGGGAATGTCTGAAGAATTGACTGACTTTGCTCCTATGAGAGACTCTGAGCAGATTCTATTGCTGCTCTCTGTAAATACCAAAATAGTCTCCTCCACAGAGGTGCCTCCTCAGCTGCATTGGCCTGTTCTGTATCTCTTTTGAACTGTTACATGACACTGCTTTTTAAACTTTGTCATTACCTGGAAATCCAGGTATTCCTGGGTATCCAGGCTGCCCCTTGGATCCTGGTCTTCCAGGTTGCCCTTGGATACCTGATGAACCCTTCTCTCCTGGGAATCCACAGAGTCCTTAAAGAAAGAAAAAACTAGCAGTTTCTCATTKAATAAGTTACCCATTCTTCATCTCATATTTAAAAATATAAAAGTTCAGTATGGTTTTTCTTGAATAGAAAAAGAATTCTATTTTAAATACTTAAGATCCTTGCATCTATTTGTTAGCACTGAATTTTCTGATCTCTCTGGTGATATCTTTCAAGAAAGAGTAGAAATGGCTAGCCAGATACAACCAAGCCAGGTTTTCTTCTGGTGGGTCTCAAGATGTTCGTCACTGGTGTACCAGACAATAGCAGACTGTACCCCCTACGTTCATGCTAGCCATATTGTATATTGTGATGCCTCTCCAACCCCTTGGTTTATAACTATAGAAAAGACAGCCCAATACTTAGAGAAAGCAGAGCTTCTTCCCGACCCTCCCACTCCTCAACAAAACTTCTAGAAAATTTCTTATGTCCAACTTTTTCTTTAATAAAACAGAGGTACCTGGTAATCCTGGATCTCCTGGAGGCCCTTTTCGACCACGTGTACCAAGCAGAACAGTTGGGTCACCTTTCTCACCTGTTAAGGTAGGATGAATTTCATTTGATACAAGTATTCTTTTCATCCACAAAATCAAGACTGGACAGTTTTGTAGGACTGAATAATTTACTCACAGATATTAACAGCTAGAAGACAATTCTATAAATGGACTGAGAGAACAGAGAATGCAAAATGCTTTGGCATATGGAAATTATCTGCCAGTTCAGGCTACCTTGAAGTACTCGGTTTGTATTTAGTATGACTCCTGCCAGTATCAATGCACGTTTCCCATAATAAAAACACAAAAAACCCTGAACCATTATGGGAACTCCCCTAGTATTGATAGCATATACTGAATACGAAAGGTGTTACATAAATTCCCTATAACACTTTAATACAACACAAACAACTCCTACTGAGGTAGGTTTGTAAGGATCYGCAAAATCAATGCAGCATGAGTCCACTTACTCAGTAAAGAACTTTTAGGGGCCATCTGGGGGCTTTAAGCCAGTGCACCTTCTTCTGGTGGTGCTGAAATTCCTGTTTATCAGACTCAGTAATTCCAAGGAATTTTGCCTTACATTGTCTGTACAGATGTCTGACCTCTCCTACCTACTCATGCTGTCTCCAGCTTCTTTGTCTGATTTTACTGTGAAGGGTAAGAGGAAATAATTGAGTTCAAGTATTGCTAGAGATCTTCTACCATAGCAATCTCCATCTTTTTTGGCTATTTCCTGCTTTAGTTTTAAAGATAACTTTTCCAGTATGTTTGTTTTAAATCCATTTGATAAAAGTTCCCTTTATATCGAGTATTGTTCTTTGTTTTTTGTGGAAATATATTGCCTGGCTGAGAAGGTGTTGAATTTTTGAAGAAACAGAAAACATAACCAAGGAAAGAATTTCTCCAGTCACCTTACTTTTTTTTTCCCCAGATGCTGATTTAATTTCATTATTTATTRAGATATAAAATCATGCTCCAAGGAAATCTGGAAAAACATGGGTGACATTTTATATTTTGTTTAAATGTTAATTTTTTTAATCTAAATATTATACATCAAATTTTCAGAGTGATCTCAACCCATGCAAAAAGCACATATGTAAAATCTCAACTTTTCAGTTGAATGGCTTTGGATGCATGGATAATACAAAGTCTGCCCATTTTTTTATGTTACAGAAGTTCTAAGAATTCAAATATCATAGCCTAAAACCCTGGAAAATAAGTGATATAAAAGTAATTATAAATCATGTTGTACTATTTTAAAAACTCTACATATCTGTAAAATGCAATAGATAATGGTATTCTCTGTCATTTGATTTGACAGATTTAAAAGATATATGACAAGTGCGTTCTTTTCCTGGTTTTGGTTGGAATTTTAAAACTCCATGAACTTTAACACAAATTCATCTTCTAAACTACTAAGAACTATTTTAAGACGTGATACAGCTAAATGTGAATTTTGCCTTCGGGTATATCAAACTTTTTTCTAATGATATTCCCATTTGAATTCTGTTCACTTCTGTCCTGTTTCTCTTGTGTAGTGAGTGCTCACCATGTATCAAAGTATATACATCCTAACAATACTGCTCTTTTTCAAAAGCACGTCTATATCAACTTATTACCTTTAGGTCCTTTTGGGCCAGTCAGTCCTGGACTTCCAGGGATTCCTGGCAAGCCAACATCACCCTGATTTATTTAAATACAAAATAAAAATGTTTCATGTATGACATATAACGTGTAATAGGAATGATCTATAAGAGCATTTGATTCTCTTACAGTGGTAAAAAGACTAGCAATCAATCTGAACAGTAAGACTAAAACTCGACAGAAAAGCATGCTGTATTTGTTACTGGTCCAACAACGACCATTAATGCTTCCAAGAACCTCTAGAATTTCTAATCATTTTGAATTTGTGCTTTTATAGTTTATGCTAATACTTGGCTTGAACATTTTAAATTCCCTAAAAAGGGCTTGAGTAATTTGATTTAAAAGGTACTATGAAAATGTACCAAACATTATTATATTTTTACCCAAATATTACTATAAACATTAACCAGAAACGTGTTGTGATATAACAGTAAAAATGTAAGCTTTTTTAATTTTCCTTTTAAATAATGACCTAGAATCAGCAAAACACAGTTGTTCTTCTAAGAAATATAATAAAATACAGGCCAAGCTCAGAAAAAGTAAAGATATGTCCCTCTCCCCAGAACGACAACCCTGATTTATGCTTCATGTAATCTCACTGCCTGTCTACATAACGTACAAGCCAGTGAAGAATTTGCCCCTCCATCCACACATGATGTATGTTTGCTTTTGTACATTTGTTTTTGAGCAATAGTGCCTGCCTGGGTTCTGTTCAGTACAAGTTTTCAGTATGGGCACAGAGGACCCTGAGCCAGTGGCTTGAMTGACTGCTCTCTAGTGAGACAAGAAGCAGCCATACAAACTTCAGCCTGGTGCTGCTGCTATCTCATGATCTGTGCAGTAAGTAACTTGTCAATCTGCTCTTTAGAATAATGTTAAAGGCTTGATTGTGCATCCATTTTTTTTCCTAAATAGTGAAATGTAGCCTGGAGTTCCACCAAGTGGCAATATAACAAGATCACAACATGCATCTAGGAGAGAGGCAAGAGGCTCTTCATTGACATTGACTACAGTTCCTTCACTAAAATGAATTCCAGGCATGGAAGTGTTGAATTAAGGAACTGACTTTTCATAAGAGATTGAGGCTCTCTTCTCAGGAGGAAGGTCTAATGGGTAAGTACAATATAAGTACCCTGTATCATATTTCTTGGATCAGGAGAGATGTAACTGCAAAGTCTAGGACATTCTATTGTCACTTTCAATTTACCTGGTCACCTGGTTGTCCTTGAAAACCCGTAATTCCTTTAAAGCCTTTTGGTCCTGGAAAACCCYGTGATCCTGGAAACCCCATCAGTCCGGTGTCACCATGGTCACCTGGCAGTCCCGGGAGACCATTTTTTCCTGGAAATCCTGGGATGCCTCTGGAACCAGCACTGCCTTTTTCACCTGAAATTAATTGCAGAACAAGATGACCAATTTACTCAAGCTGTTATTTGACACTGATTTTGAGTATGGCTGTGCATTCACACTTTTTAATTTCCTTGGTAACTGCTCAAAAAACCTGATCTGCTCATATAGCTTAAGAATCTATAAATGCAATGAGGTAGCTAGATGTTACTGCAACTGTGAGTACAAACCTGTGAAAAACACCAGCCATTTTTACCAAATCAGATGAATGTGTGCCTGTGCACAGCTTTATTTTATGGACTTACCTCTTTCACCTCTAAATCCATTCTCACCAGGAAACCCTGGTTCCCCCTTTTGTCCTTTCTCAAGCCGAATGGTAACGCAGCCACTGTCTCCTGGAGGTCCTCTTTCACCTTTGAACCAAACATGGAATGTAAGTAAATCCTTSGTGACTAAAATGTCCTGAAAAGTAATTTTAGTGAAGGCTTCCCTCACAGAGAAAGTCTTCAGGTATTGATGCAGATACTAGTTGTTTCAGCAGGCTCACTGCTGACACCATTTTTTTTCTCTTCTCTTGCTTTTTATTTAAATCAGTAGTAACTGAGCCCATGTTAAATCAGAATTGTTCCCTGCTTGGCTGGAATATGAAAAAGGGCAATTGTACTGTCCACCATGCGGTCTGTGATTTTGAATGACTAGACCTTCAAAATGGTTATTCTCTTTTCCACATTAATACTGAAAGAAGTTATTTTCTGTACATTTTACATAGAGTGAACGCAGATAATATAGGAAACGTGAAAAATCTGAAGTTTCAGATGTGTATAGGACAAAGTTCAAGTTTTGTTTGAACTGGTGATCCTACTTTATGTTTGATCTACAGCAGTAAATGCATCTATTGATCTGAGTGGAATTAATTTTTCTTTAGTGAGTTTTCATTATGTATTTGAAAGTGAGAGAACTGGATTTGGTATATCTGGAAGTGGAAGAGAATATACTGTTGTAACAAGCAGAAAATGTAAATATATACCAAACACAGTAGTAATGAAACTACAGAGTGAAGCTGKTTTTTACATACCTTTTATTCCTAAATCCCCACATTGTCCACCAGGCCCAGGCAGACCCATTTCTCCTTCTTCACCTTTTAAACCAGAGACTCCCATTGGCCCTTGTGTTCCTGGGAGTCCTGGGAATCCTTGAGGTCCTCGAATCCCTTTGCTTCCTGGTAATATTAAATCGTTTGTTACATGTTGTCTGCTATGTTGTTGCTGTCATACTCTAAGAAAGAGTATAAAGCAAAAAGTAGGGAGTTTAGAAAGACTCCTTAGGAAATCAGCAAAGCTAGAGAATCAGTAATTAGAGCATGGCTTCATGCCAAGTCCAAACTTGTCTAGAAATCCAGAGTGGCTTGAAGCAAACATCCCCTCCACTCCTCCCCYGCCCCAAGATTTAGGCTATGCTTATTACTAAAGCAGTTATCCCCAACACATGCCTTAAATACAACACATAATCTAAGCCACTATATGATTTTGCTTGTGGCTACTAGAAATCATGACTCCTATTGTCCAGATTGACAGAGAAAAACAGGATTTTGCTACAGTTGCTCAGAACTTTTGCTCACAAGCCAGTGATGATTTGGGACCAAGGTTGTACTTAGATGTAATGAAAAGTGGTATCTAAAGCTCCTTGGCACTCTACCAGCCAACCATGAGGAAAGTTAGATCTCTCTGACTTCTATTTAGAGGTCATGTCCTCCAATTCCCATCAGCCATATCTTTCCACAAAAAAGAGAGCRGAGTACCCAAAATATTTTAATACTGCTTTATGCTGACATGGGGCATGAAATGGTTCTGGTGACTTTGGACAACTGCCCTATCAGTTGACATTTCACCTTCCCCTATTCTCATTTTTCTGGAAAATGTCCTTCCTTTGGGATTTAAAATCTCATACAATTCTTAGTTTCAAACCAAATAACTTTATTTTAAAGTTTAAGGAAAAGAATTTGGCTGTTTGCACATGTACACATTTTTAGTGCCTCACTAAACATCTCTTAGGATGTGTATTCATTTCAGAGTTACTGCCAGGTAACCAGCACTCAATTTAATCTAGGTGTGAATGTCCCCACAACTACGCCTCCTGTCCTTACTCACCCATGTGTTGTTGTTATGCTGTAGTTATTTGCATTGAAATAGTCTAGGATTCCTTTCCAGATAATGGGAAGGTTGCACAAGAACTTGTTTTGCAGAAAAAAAAAACTGTGGAAAGTGTGTCTGAAGATAACTGGCACAGTAAGATGGGCTTTTCTTTTTTGTTCCTTTTTTTTAATTCTCAGTGGGATCTAGCCTTAGTTAAATCCAAGCACACCTCTAACCTGTATCCCTGATAACTAGGTTAGTACAGCCTTAGTGCACCTCAAATTTTGGATCTGTTTTTTCTGTCAATGGTAAATGTAGTTTTGGACTAAAACCTGTGGAAATGCCCAGTTTAAATGCTGCTTTCATACTTCAGCAGCTCTTAACCCAGCGTAAGCAGGGACTTGCTGCACAATTTCTCACATTCTAGAGTATTACACATGATGTGAAGCTACTTCTCCCCTTACTCATCAGCATATATCCTGGGCACAGAATACAATCAAAGACTGTCTTAGTAAAGCAGATACTCTAAATATAATAACGAGTATATTGTTGTTATTATAACATATTACAATAACAACCTATTACAAATAGTCAGGAAATAGTACATGAGTATATATCAGCAAGCTCTTATAAAACAAGCAAAATTTCAGGATGCCCCAGTGGTTCCTTAATCTTCAAACTCCTTTCATTCCTATGCTTTTACTATAAGAGAAAGAATAAAGGATGCTATTGTTATTGCCTTCGCCTGCTGCAGAGCCTTATTCTAGAAGCTGGAAAGAAAAGAGAGTGCAAAGTATTTCTTAGCTTTAACAGCAGCAGAAAGAGCTCCCCCTACAAGAGTGGTTACAGATGTGGTGGTTCGCATGATGCTCAACTACCTGTTTGGCCTGGGAAGCCAGGTGCTCCCCTATCCCCGGGAAGTCCTGGAACTCCTCGGGAGCCTGGAGGACCTGGGGGGCCTGGTGAGCCAGGAGAGCCTTTGAAACCTTTTAGTCCAGGTGGCCCTACGAGGCCTCTGTCTCCTCTCTGACCTTTAAATCCTGGTAAGCCTGAGAAAAAACAGTTTATTATATTCTATGTATGTAAGTTGTACATAAATGAAGAAAAAAGGCTCAGCAATTGTGTTTAAAAAGTAGAAAGTGGTGGATTTCGGTATAAACTTGAATATCATCAATCATGGCAAAATGACTTAAAAGCTTTGTCACCATGCTGCACAGGAATCTTGGTTCTGTCTAGATTTTCATCTGGAATATTTTGTTTTTTATAATGATTGAAATATCAGTGGAAGCTTCCTGTGAAAAATCCTAACTTTTAATTCAAAAGTACTTTCAATATACATTTCTTCCAGATCTTCTTAAATCACACTTATGCTTAAGAATAAAGATGATAAAATTCAGGATTAATGTCAGGAGCTAAGTTAAGTTAGTCAGGACAACAGTGTAAGAGATAATTTACTCTTCTTTTTATTATTCCACAGTAAACACATTGTGATTTGGCCAGTTAAAGAACAGTATTTCTGGGAAGGAAAGTTGGGCAAAATCTGAGATGCACATTATACATTCCCTGAGTAAAGGGAATGTATAAAATATAATGTACATCCCCCACTAAGGAGCGGCCACTGTCTATACTAACTATAGAAACTGTTTGTCATGCTAGCCACAAAAAACATGTGGTTAAGTTTGTTAGAAAAGATATGCAAAGCTTAGTGTTGTGAGGCAACCTGATGGATGTTGCCTACCTTGAGGGCCTGGCAGGCCCATGACACCTCTGAGTCCTGGTGGCCCTGGTAAGCCCATGACACATGGTGGACCAGGGAAGCCTGGACAGCCTGGTGCTCCTATATCACCTTCTGAGCCTCTAAAACCTTTGGCACCTGGAAATCCTGGGGTGCCGGGCTGTCCTGGAAACAAAAAATATTGTAAAAAGTTTCCCTTCCATTACTCACCATCCCTCAGAATTCCTAACTGTAATTCTGAAGTGACATGTTCAGTTATTGGAATATTTTACTTAACCTCTAGTTTTTGCACAAGTTGCAAAAACTGATGCTTTTCTGCAATTTAGAATTAGCTGTTGTGGAGAGCTCCCTTCTCTAATAGAACAAATACAAATTCAGCTCTCGCCTACAGGTGAGGGGGGCTTTATGGCATGAGACACTAGCTGCTTCTGATGTGTAGGAGAGCAGAATGGAAGGAGCTCACAGGTATGCACCAGCTACAGAGAGCTGGATTCAGTTCTATAGGGGTTCTCTGCACAGAAGGGCATGTGTGTGTTGAGGCAAAAGGAGAGCCTACGGAAGGAAACAGGAATATCTGCTATGAACCAGGAAGGAAGTGGTGCTGTGGAGACACAGATTGGGGGTTATACTGTATAACTCTGGGCAAACAAATTCAACTGTCTCTCCCTCAGTGTTCTCTCCTCCTTTTTCAGATTTGAGTAAGAAATTTCAGGCAAGGACCATATGTATATGTATGGAGCAGAGCATAAGACCCTAATCACACATGGCCTCTAAGAGACAAATAACAGTAGTAACAATAGGAAGCTGCATTGTTACTCCATGGATTGGGGAAAGGCATCCCCCTCCTCCTGCAGTGCAGACCTTCCACAGTGGCTGATCAGCTGTAAAAATGCAAATGTAAAAATATGGCGTATCTTCACAGTCAGCATTATGGATCCATGTAAGGGTAAGTTACATCAGAACCAGCACTGACCTTGCTCAGACTTTCTTCTTTGAACATATTGAAATGCTTTATAAAAACTGGCTCATACCTTGAAGCCCAGGAATGCCTGGATCACCCCTTGTTCCTTGAGCACCAGGTGGTCCTGGCAGTCCCCTATAGCCTGGGATTCCTGGAGGACCATATGTGGTATCACCTGGAACACCTTTCTGACCATCTATGCCAGGTGGACCTGGAGGGCCATTTTTACCATCAACCGTAGATCCTCTTTCACCTTCATCACCAGGATCACCAGCTTTGCCTCGAAAGCCTGTCAGTATGATTTTGAAATTCAAATAGGGCATAATTCAGAGGGTTTTTAAGAAGTGTTGAACACTGTAATGCAAATTTAACAAGAACTAAATTATCACTTTGCAAAGAAAAATGACATAATACAGTAAATTTCAGATTTCTCCTTTACAGCTAATGATACATGAGGAATGAAGGAGGTTAGACATTATTCCTGTGGGAACTGACACTGATTTTGTTTGGGGCAGCATCTATTTATCTTGTGTACTGTCATTCCTTGTCCAGTCCAATCTATTGCTAAAATGGTACTAATTATTCTCAATTTCCAGTGCAAATTTTTATACACTGCACTTATTKCCTCCACTGCACTGAATTTTAGGTCACTGCAGTACCTGCTGGAGGAAAGAAAGGAAACTGGTAAAGATTCCTCTACCCATCAGCTTTAGTTGAAATGTACTTCCCATTCTAATGTACCATGATAGCTACCTTACCCTGTATGTGTGTATTATAGCCTGACCAGCAGGTCTCTTCGACTAAGAAAAGCACATTTCACCTTCTGGCCCAGGGATTCCTGCTCCCGGCCTGCCTGGCTGGCCTTTCTGCCCATCAAAGCCATTTGGTCCAGGACGACCAGGGAGTCCTTTTAAACCCTTTTGTCCTGGAAACAGAAAGAGAATACGCAACCTAATAAAGCTCTTGGGAAACAGTATTGCATCTTTATCCCATGCTACACAGTATAGGGTTTATATGCAAATACAGGTACTTTGAAGACAGGTGGTTCATGTGTTTCTAACATTCTGGGCAAAAGCTGCCACTTTGGCAATCAAATGAATGGTTGCTGTATTTCTAAATGGACTGGTATTCTAATYCATAAACAGCAGACTGCAAATCTCCAGAGCAAACCAGTAAAAATAATCATTATGACATTTTAATGYCACAGGATATCAACAATATTAACCTTGTGAATGATGGGTGTCAACTCAATTTCTTATATACACCTGTGCTACATGTTTATTCCAGAATGGTGCAGATGAACTCAGTACCCTAATYCCTCTTCTCTCATCTCTGTATGAGATTTAGCTACTGCCTGCAATACTGATGTCAGGGAGCTGTGTAACACCATCTTAAAGTGACAGCTCAAAAATCCAGTCTCCTCATTTGTTCTGATCAGCATCTCTGTATTTTCATGAGATTWTTCCAGATGTTTTGGAGGTGATCACAAGCAACATTTGGCCAGTTCCTGGTTCAGTTCTTTGAATTTAAATTAATTTGAACGGGGGAAGTCTGGGTAATAAATGTTCAGATCTTAGGGTTCAATCATAACTTTGCATGAACAATATCATTCTAGAAATTACAGACTTGCAGCATATCTTTGCTTAACACTCCTTTCTTTCCTGGTATCCCAGAGTAAGTATTCCAGGTCCTGTCCGAGTCCAACCATCTGCCTATTTTACAGCCTCCCTCATGCATTTTAATTGAAGCAGGACAGTTTCATGCAGCTACCTTCATGTAATYATTTCTATGGAGGCAGCCCGCATACCTTTTGATCATGCAAACTGCAGCTGTCAAGCCTTTGGTTGTATTAGATTAGTATTGTATGCACTTGCAATTTTACATTTTGAGACATGTATCTGTTGAAAATCTAGAATGCGTACTGTATACTTATTTTTATGATAGCTTATTTTTTTTAGTTAGCAATTAAAACTCAATTTCAATTAAGAAAAACAAAAAATTTCCCCATCTGCCCTTCAGTAAACATACCTTGAGCACCTTTAAAACCTGGGGGGCCTGGACTTCCAGGGTATGGTGGAGTAATACAGACAGTCTCACCTGAAGCAAGAGGAGAAAAAGGAACTGGCAACTTTATTTGTGAATAAATGGAGTCTGACCATTTACTGTAATATTTCTGTGAAATTAACCACGTGCACAGGTAAAGAGAAGGGACTATTTATACATATCGTCATTTCCGTACTATGCTTTCAGTGGAGGTTTGGTGGAGAATCTTAAACCACATTTTTCTTGCTGCTTATTTTATATATGTTATATATATGTTATATATATGTTATGTATTCATTGGTAATGAATCGAGATGTTGTAATACAGCTGTGTAAAGACAAAGATTGTAATTTTACTTTGTGTCAGCATAAATTTGTCTTTACAATAGTCTGTGTTGAAAGAGAGAAATGATATTTTAATCTCAATTCTGTGTACATTTCTGGTTTATTCATGTTGATACCAATGTAGAATTTTTTTTTTAAACAGGAAATATTTATAAACAAAGACTGAGCCTCAAGCACTTGAGTTGTCCTTCCTGCTCCTTCGGCAAAAATGCCTTGCCCTGCAAATTCTTATATATAGGAATACTCTTCACTCCAGAAAGTAATTACTCTGTCCATGTGCAAGTAGCAGTTTGCAGGTTCAAGGCCCCTAATGATTCATATTCTCACCAGTGTGTGCTGCTAAATGCAGACAGCATTCTACTTTTTGGTGGACATATTTCACATGACCACTAAGCTTGCCATAATTGCTTTTCACTGTAAATGAATGAATAACACTGCATATAATACATGTTTGGTATGATCCATTACAGTTCCATAAGCATTTCATGATCTAGCTCTTAATGTAAATATTCAGAATTACCTTTCTGACCCTTTGGACCAGGTGGCCCAACGTTACCAGTATCACCAAAGTCTCCAGGGACTCCTCTGACTCCTGGTGGGCCAGGAAACCCCAAGCCAGGCAATCCCACCTGTCCTTTTACCCCAGGACTTCCTGGGACCCCAGGGAACCCTTTATCACCCAGCAGCGGTACTCCAGAGTCGCCCTAAAAGAAAAGAAATTGTAGATAAGAAGTAACAAGACCTAATTTCTTTCCTCTCCTTGGTTATCAAAAGCTGTGTTAGAGAAGTATCTGGGGAAACCACTGTACCACAATTAAGTGACTGCATGGATGATATGAGCAGTTTAAAATATTCAAAGGCAATAGGAACAGAGGGCAGAGTTTGTGTCTTCCTGATCCCATAACATAGACACAGTATATGCAGAAATTATACCCAGGAATCCCACAATGAAAAGTAGTATTTATAAGGGAATCATTTTTCAATGGTTAATAACTATGATTTTTGTTTGACCAACAAAACTATAAAATGAATTAATATGCTTGGAATTTGGAATAAAATTATACTTTTCTTTAAGTAGCTAGCCCTTTTGTAAAACAAGATATTAAATGAAATGAAAAAAATTTCACTGAAAGTCAAACATACCTTGGCTCCTTTTTCCCCAGGCAATCCTAGTTCCCCATCTCTACCATCGTTACCTCTTTGGCCTGGAAACCCTGGAACCCCACTAGGACCTCTTTCACCTTTTATTCCTTAAAACAAGTTAAAAAATGAAATACAATATTTACAGCAGCTTTTTTTTATTTCTTTCTGCTCGTGTAAATGCTGGGTAACCATTCATTACATCTGAATCTGTACCAACAATTTTCACTTCCTGAATTCAGATTTCCTTTTTTTTCCTTTTTGGGCTTAGGGAGGCAGTATGTAGTTGGACACCTCATGGAACAACTCAGTCTCTCTGTAAAAGGCATGTTTATAGGCACCACAAGAATGCAGCTTCTGTTCATTTAATTTGCAGAGAGTAAAAACGTTTTGCTATTGAAATCAGTCAGAGTTTTAATCCTTGATTTCAGTGAAATCAGCACATAGCCATGCCATGGGATCCATGGGAGCCATTTGCACCAATGTTCCTGAAAGGTTTTGGGGTTTTTTTGTGCGTGTGGATTTCTCTTCCACACGCACAAAAAAATATAATTTTTGCATAAAGGAAAATAAAGGATTCTTGACACAGCATAATAAATCTTTGGGTCAGGATACCCAAGGATTCATTTTGCTGTGTCAAGAAATCCTTTGCAAACAAACAGCAAATGTTTTGCCCTGCTTCAATGTCTGTAAATACACACAGGCATCCAAAGCTAAACTAACTCCTCACGAACAGTAAGATAGACTATTTTTTGACTAATTAATTTAGCATTTCTAATTAAGCCTTGCCATCAGATTACTGTAACTTGTTGTTTTCAGTTTCTTTTGCTTTTGCAAATCATAACCGTATCTGTGGAGGGTCTTTGATCTGTTTAACTGCAAGAATTTCAGCTGTGCAACTGGTGGCCTACTGTTTCTCTTCAATGCCTGGGTAAGAGTAATTTTTAGAAATAGGAGCAGGAACTTGAAAGGCCCTTAAGATTTTGAATTTTTCCCAGGGAGAATGTTGTTGGTTTAAGGGGAGGTAACAGCTGAGATACTGGCTTATAGCACTTCAGGAAGCGTGTTCCTGTACAATAATATTTCTTCATACTTTGACAAGAATTGTGTTCTGTTTAGTCTTAGCTATACAGCCTCGATAGGACCCTGATTATCACTCTGATTATCACTCATGATACGAAAAGTCATTTGTTACCATTAATAGCAAGTTGTTAAACCTGTTTCATGTCTCAAAGTAAAAAGCATAACTTGTGTTGAGCAAGAAGAAGATGAAAGAGATGGTACCAAGAAAGTAGTCTGGATAAACAGGACTTCTGGACTTCAGTAACTTGGCAAATAAYGGTTTTAATAAGAGTACATGAATGCGGTTCTCTCATTACCTAGGAAACAAAAAGGCTAATGATAAAATGCAGACTTACCTTTTACTCCAGTTCTCCCTGGATCACCCTTCTCTCCTTTTTCACCATCTTGTCCAGCAGAACCAGGTGTCCCCTTACCATTGAACAACAACAAAAAAGTGTCAGTTACTCTCAAGCAATGAATCAATATAAACAATGGAAATTAAATATCTATATCTTACATTGGTTCTAAAGCTAGACCAGTTTAGGTAATATGTGAAAAAAGAAACACTATCTTTTTTGACATCTATAAAGACGTGTGTGAAGGCAGCCTGGTCTTTTCAGCCTACCTCTGCCAAATACGCAGAGATGCAACTATATAAAATTAAGTAATGCAGGAAAGAATTGGGCCTTGTTCAGCTGTAGCTTGTAAATGCAAGAATATTAAGATACAAACAATTCACAAACTCTTCCCATTGCAGACTGTGACCCAGAATCCACTAAGGCAAGTGACTGGAGCATCACAACTGCTGAATGAGGCTGCCCTCCCCTCGGTGAACGTGGCAGTAGGTAGGTAATGTTTATCTGCTTAGTTAAAGCCCACAAAGCTGCCAATATAAAACCTGATCTACATCTAGTTTGGTGCCTAGCATTGTTAGAAGAATCTACAACTTGACAGGATTAGAGGGGGGGAAAAAAGGACTTCTCTGTATTTTTACATTGACTTAGCTCTCAGTTCCCCAAGCAGAGTCTGTTTTATGCATCGTGATTAGTGAGGGTGATCTTGCAAAAGTACACCTGGGTAAATACATTTTCCCTATGAAACCTACACAGAATCAAAAGCCCACCAAGGCTGGAAAACTGGGGCATTATTTAGCCAGTTTCCTGTTATTCAAAATCTTTCACCAAGAAATAGGTGGAGAAAATGAAATTATAGAGTGATTGTAAACCATAGCAATTATAAAATATGCAGGAGAAAAATGTGGTATATCTGAAACTAGCAGTGACTAATTGTTAAAATGTCCACATCTTCAAGTTGGCAGTGCCCAGGCTTTAATGTTCCAAAAGCTAAATAAGATATTTGGGAAGACAGCAAAAAAATGGAAAAAGTACATAGATAGGAAATGCATTAGACCACAGCACTCCTGCATCAAAGTGAATTATTTCTCTCCAACCTGATAACTTTGTCCCTGTTTTTTACATAAGTAATCTAAGAGGTACCTAAGTGTTCAGGACAAGGCTTCAAGCATTCCTTCAGAACCAGAAGGGCTAAAACGTACTTTCAACATACTTTCAGATGGGGTTTTAAGCAAAATAAAAACAAATGGAAAGCTTACAATGAAATCAATGGAACTAGAATGACAGTACCCCTCCAGCTCCTTCCTTCAATCTCACAAAGGTTTTTTTTTTGAAAGTGAATGTTTTGAAAAATTTAAGCCATTCCTCTAAACATGTTAAAAAGCGCTCTGCTATCAAAAAAAAAA
>NW_020450983.1:205641-248280 GCF_003343035.1 Apteryx rowi
CCTTGTAAATGCATTTATGAAAAACTGCATGTCAGGTTTGATAAGACTGGAATGAACTGGTAGTAGGGAAAATGAAGACTGTATGCAGATGTGAAATGATTCTTATACTCAACCCCCCCCCTTTTTTTTTTTAACCAAAAGTTCATTCAGCTTCTATTCCTGAGAAACTTTGACCAAAATTATTATACTGCAAGGAAGCTATTCACACAAATTGAAAAGACTTTATTTTGATGGTTATAGTAATTTTTCCTTCTAAGGACTATTAAATCAAGGGCAAAATCCTGACTCCATTTCAGCTTTGTTGCTAATACATGTATCATAAAGAGACAAGCTGTTGCCTTTAGTGGCAGGTTCTCATGGAGAACAAACTTTGGCTGAGTAGTGACCAAAAATGGGAGATTATCCCTTCACTGTTCCATATTACTTTATAAACACAACTCAAAAAAAATAACACTGCCTTTCAGAATCTGTGGGAGTGAGAGACTCTGTATTCAGACTGCCTCATCAAAGAAATTAAGACTGTGGACACTGCTCTAAGTATTTCAAGTAATTTATAAAAAAGGGGAAAAAAAGAAAAGAAAATTGCTTGAAGTGTCTGACTAAAATGAAAAGTTCCTTCCCCCGCCACCCCCAGATGAATGTCAACATAAAATCTATCTTGACCTCCTGACATCATGCAATTCTTTGTCTTAATAACATTTTTCTGGAAATCCTTTCTTTTGAAATAACTGAAAAAAATCTTCAGTGAGGAAATTTGTGTGTCAACAACATTATCATGAAAAATGGTGGGTATTCAAAACTAAAAGTAAAAACAAGTTGAAACCAAAACAAAATGAACACACACCAGCCTTCCCAAGTCTCCCGACCACCCCACAGATACAGCATGGGATTCTGTCCTTCAGTATAAAACTCTGCCCCCTGCTGCAAGGAAAATCATAAACTATAAAACTGTGCAATAAGGAGAAGCAGATGCAACTTTCAGAGAGTTTTGAGAATAGTTTCTCCCACCCCTACTCACCCCCCCCCGAATATCTCCTGTATGAGTGATGAGTTGATGTTATTTATTTACTGAAGCTCATGAAAACTACTCACAGGGAGCCCTGGTGAGCCCATTGCACCAGATAAGCCTGGATTACCCTTTTCTCCATGTCTTCCAGGGTATCCCACTTGTCCTTTCTTTCCTTGAGTACCTGGAGGTCCTTGTATACCACGGGGACCAGGAGGACCAGGCCTACATGAGCAGAGGCCTTGATTTCCTGTATGAATGTTGCAAAATTATATTCAAASAGTTGCAAAATTAATAACACTGCCTTTTTCTGTATGTGTAGTGCTCAGACTATTTTATTTCATCATGGCCTTCAAAAAAGTGAAGCGTATCAGTATCCTTTTGCAGTGTTGAGAAACTGCTGTATCAGGATGACTCTGCTAACTTAGAAGCCACAATGACAACAAGCCATTTAACTCCCCCTTTTGATAGGCCTGATCCTGCAAGTTACCATAAACTTCTGTAGATTTAGACCTGAAGTGCTGATAGGTTTGGCAAAGCTCTCATATTTAAAATGTTGCTATCTAGGCATACTTACCCTTTTCTCCTTTTTCACCTTTCCTTCCTGGAAGGCCTGTCTGACCTTTTGCTCCAGGTTCTCCAGGGATCCCTCTGTCAGTACAAATTACACCTTTGAAGAAACAGAAATTGTACAGCTAATATAAGTCAGGCTTACTGTTTCCACAATTTAATGCACATGTTCTCTTCTCCCCTATTTTGGCATCTTCACATGAGAACTAGAGATCTAATGAAATGCTTTACAAGTCATTGCTTACAGATCATACTACGAAAGTCAGTCTGGCTTGAGTTCATGTTCACACAAGTGCTTTTTCTTTGCTACTGTTTCTTCCCTTTCCCACTGTCGAATTTTAGGGCTCTTGTTTCTTTACTAAGGGATGCTGATTTGGGCTTCTCTCCCATTTGTTCTGTTTTCAAATTCAGGTGCTGTATTTTTAAGGGACTTTTTTCATACGTGCTAGTCTGTGGGTCTAAATCACCCAGAAAACTATGAAAATCTTAACATGACATTGATGACAATTAATGGGAAAAACATGTTTTCTATATCACACATCTATATCAAAAGTGGTGGAGAAAGAAGAAAATTTCTGTTAGTGCTTTCTCACTGCACTCTTGAGTCTATTAATGTGCAAAATGATGTTCTCACAGTACAAGCTGCTGTTGCTGCTGAACCTACTGGGTAGTCCAGGTAAGCCTGGTCTTCCCGGTTGTCCTGGTAATCCTGGTGGTCCAGGAAATCCCGGTCTTCCTGGGATTGATTCACCTGTTTCAGGGAAACCAGGGTCACCTTGAAAACCTTGCAGTCCTGGTGCCCCACTTGTTCCTGGCAGGCC
Organism: Apteryx rowi; assembly: GCF_003343035.1. Lineage (NCBI taxonomy): Eukaryota > Metazoa > Chordata > Aves > Apterygiformes > Apterygidae > Apteryx > Apteryx rowi. The sequence continues at coordinate 208,039 of NW_020450983.1, forward strand.
AGGCAGACCTGTAAAGAAAATAATGATATATGGCCCATATAGCATCATAATAAGGATTACTACAAGATAGCAAGGAGGAAATTATAGGCCATTCAGAAGAGCTTCTATAACAAAGGCTTAACTGGCCAAAATCCCCTGAAATGCATCTTTTTTTGTCTAGTTTTGACCTCTAAATTTTTATGTTCTCCAGAATTCCCAGGAAGAAAGAAAATCTTGCTTTGGACCTTCAAATACCTCTCCTCCCCCTCCYCATTATCTTTTTCTCCAGTCACCCTAGCCAATCTTTTTGTTCCTTACACATAGCAAAGTCCACACCTTTAATCATCCACATCACCCTCGTTTATACCGTTTGAGACAGAGAATAGAATTTCTGGGCACAGCACTCCAGATACAGGCATACCAGGGGTTTACAGTGGACAGAAGCGTTCTGTTTGTTCCTTTCCTAGTAATTCCTCATGTTCTGTTTGAGGCTTCTTCATTCTTTCTTGGCTACTACTAAGTGTTGAACTAACATTTTTATAGAACTGTCTGGAAAGTCCAAATCCTTACTGTTGCTGACCTGCATCAAACTAGAAGAGTTTTTTTTTTGTTTTTTTTTAAACTGACGTATCTCCTACTGGTATATTTCACATTTTAATGTGAATGTTCACATATACACATATACTGGTATAGTTCACATTTTAATCTCTACATCTCTTACCTGTTCCATCATCTCCCGGTCTTCCTAGTGGGCCTGCAGGGCCAGGTGGTCCAATTGACCCCATATCACCAATGGGACCTGGAAATCCAGGATCTCCCTGCAGACCTACACAGGATTTTAAAATATGTGAATTTAACATCTTATGCAATTGACAGCTTAGAACTAAATTAAACTGCAACTGAAATTATAATTCAGGAACTACACAAAAGTAAAATACAGTAACTTCTCTTTTGTCTTTATGAAACAGCTTTAAATGTGTAACAGCCTAATTTTAAGGTGGGAGGATTTGGTTGCTTATCTAAGGATTACTGCCCATTTCATGGACACAGTTTTAAATCTTTGTCACTCAGTAGAAGTAATATCTTTGTGCTACATATTTCAAAACACTTATGGAAGTGTTTGCCCAAATAAATACATGTAGCATTTCCATCAATGTGCATCTGATGTTACACACAGTTGAGAAGGCACTCAAGGAGGTCATTTCAGGATCATCCTAGTTCAAATGATCCAAATTTTAAAAAGTGTATTTTGAACATTGCAATAACAAATAAAAATGCTTTTGTAATTACTTAGTGATAAAAAAACCCTTGAACCAGATGTAAAAAGCTTGATTAAATTGGAAAAGGAAAATATTGATAATGATGATGCTCTCACAAAACCCTGCTAAAAAAACTGTTTTTCTGAAAAATGTAGGAATACCTCAATATCCATTCACACACCGTGCATGTGATTAACTTTAAATGCTACTTGAGATATTAAAATTAACTATGGGGTTAAGTCTTTTGCCGCCTGAGCTGAAAACACACTGAGGCCAATGGAAAACAAATTTAACTGATTAGGCATTGAGTCCCTGTCTAATGGGGAGGTTCTGCTAAACTGGGTTTCTTTTGTAAATAATTTGTGTGTTCAGGATCAGCATTTGCTGTACTAGAAATACACTGTATGGGAAGTTCTTTATAATCCTCTTACAACAGAGATTACCTAATCGTGAAATGCCAACACAAACACATTGCAGGCAGTGTGCTTCGCTGCTCCCTACTGCTTCCTGCTGTGAAATAAGAACTTCCACACAGCATTATCACCAATGAGGTGATAAGGATGTGGATAAGGGAGGTAGAATTTAAAATCCAGTCTGAGGCTGTGGTAGGAAGGCAAGGAGATTAAGAGGTATTCTGTTGGGTGCACTAGTTACAGATGTGCGGGGTAAAGATGATATGTAGTTGAGGGAGGAAGAGAAGGAAGTATGGCTCCCTCCTGCAAATGAGTATGAGATAGTGCCAACTGGTATTTATTGATGGTATCAACAGCTACAGTTGCAGCTGCCAGGGCTAGCCAGGCAAAGAATGTTTGGAAATGCCTAGTCTAAAGCATTAAAGTTATTAATTGTATTAATGAGTGAAAACACAATGCTAAGGTAGAACCAGTGTGTGTTGATGCATCCTTTTTTTTTGCAGAGAACCACAGAGCGCATCTGCCGTTTTATACACACATAGCAAATTTATTGCTTCTAGGAATCATAGGACCTCCTGTATGTGTGCAGGCTGCAAAACATGCATGCAGTTCRTTCAGCACTTCCTGAAAAACATTGGTTCTTCTGGATGTGTTGTACAATCATGGAACACATGCTCTGACTGTCCAGGAATTCTAGAGGTAAGGTTGAACAAAGCATCTCACACTATCACACACATACTCTAYGGCACAAGAAATTCTGGGTAAACCTAGTAATTTCCCTAAATCTGCCCAGATTAGATTTCTAAGGAGGATAAAAACAGCATATTTGGGGAAGAAAGGGGAAAATGATGGCTTATTAAACTCTGAAGCCTTTCATTTTCTTATGTTTGCAGCACTTAATGACACACTGAAATACAATGGTAATAGTTGGAACTCCTATTAACCCAAAAYAGCTTTTAAAAGCAGTGGAACTCCATAACAAAATCCTGTCTGAACCAGTGTCAGGGCTTTCCACAAACTTCTGAGCAACCAGGATTTCACCACTGCTATGCAATAGCAGGCTTAATTGAAGTCTAAAATCTGTGTGTTGTGGCAATTCTGAAAATAAGAATTCTAAAATACAATGGGAAGCCTGGCTTGCTTATTTGTAGACCATTACCTAGCATGGGCTTTTTTAAAATATGCTCAGATCCAATAACTAGAGACAGTCTGACAGATCTAGATGTGACTATATGCATAAAGATCTTTAAAGCAAACATTTAATCTGAAGTGTGTATGTCTAACATAGTTCAAGATCAGTGAGACTCAAATGAAATGCAGAAAGTGGCAATTAGGGACACAATGTTTTAGGATCCCTGGTGAATCCCTAGTGATCACTTTCAAACACCTTAGCGAAATAGGTCCTATACACTTTATACAGCACAAAGAGTAGTTAAAACTAGCTATAACCTTTTACAGGAAACAGTGGAGTCCCAACAGTTCCAGGAGGACCTGGGGGCCCTTTTTCTCCGGRATCCCCCTGTAAAAATCCAACAATAAAGTTTATGGATAGATACAAACATGCAATTTGCTATCACGTAACTGAAAATTTCAACAGTAGTGGGGGCACAAGAGTGGTTCTGCCTATACAATGTGTTATTCCTTCTCCACGTGTTGTCTCACATTTGTTAACGATGCCCCCAACTGAAGTAATATGCACATCAGGGTGAGTATTTATTAACAACACAACACTCAGGGTTTGATTCCAGTTTTGGGGGATAATGGACTGCAATGATCTTTCTGCTACCGAATGAGACATGCAATGTTTCCATCTAATTAGCATCTGAATGATCCTGCATTGTTATAAAGCTGACAATAGGTAAATGGCAGAAAAATGAACATCCATGGATATATTTTTTTTCCCCCCAACTATGACTACATAAACTCAGGATAACCATTGGCAAACGGGATTCACCAACTCCTGTGGTCAGCAATATGGCGTTCCCCCTCTAATCATATGCACTAAGCAAGAAAGTTTACTTCTATAGTTATTTACCACTACTGTACTGAGTAACTATGACTATCATGAAAATAGTAAATCTTAAAAGTAAATATGAATATAGATAAGGCAATGACCTAATAGGCAGGTATATTTGGGAGGAACCATTAACATTTATATAGATGTATGTGTATATGTGTGTGTTTTTGCTCTTTTTACCTTTATGCCTGGATAGCCAACTTGTCCGGGAAAACCAAAAACTCCTGGTTCTCCCTGGAAAAGATTACATAAATATCTTTGGGTAAATCTCTTAATACATTAATATAATTAATGTTGAACAAAAATCAATATGCCAGTCATACTGGCATCTTATAGTAACATTCACAGTTTGTTTCAGAGAAATTAACTGAATTTGTACAACAGATAGCATGTTTCATAGAATCTCTTCGGTTAAAAAAAAAAAAAAAAAAAGCACATCTTTTTATCTATCACCACGTTATTTTAGAGAGTGGTCAGTGGATCCAGTGCAGCTGGAGCACAGAACTAGCTGGAATACATACTAACAGACTCTGATAGACTGCTTCTGTTTAATATAGCTGAAATTGGCTCGCTGCCTGCTGAATGACCCTCTTAAACTATTACTGCATGGAAAGCAGCTGCATATCAGCTCCTCCTGTCCTTTTACGATCTATTAATATATTCATTTATCCAGTGTTCAAACTCTTTGAGCTGATGGTGGTAAAAAACAGAGTAAAAAGTAATTTTGCAAATAATACAGTCACCTGGAGAATAATTCCAGAAGCAAGTATCTGTACATTAATGTGATTTATGAATACTGTGACCATTACATTAACTAGATTTGGAAATAAATTGGGAAGAAGAGACAGGAAAAAAAGCAAGACATACTTATATCTGCTATGCTTTAATCTAGTAAGATGTTGTAAGTTCATAACTAACATTTCACAGACTTAACAGCAAAACTAGAAGTTCATGAGTCAGAAAGGCAAACAAAACATATACATAAGATAAAGTGATAAAACTTGCCATGCTATGTAACTTTTCTGTCATGCTATCTGCATGTCCCACTGGCTATCCCTCTTGCTCACAACCTTGGATCCCATTGCCAGTTTCAGCCCAATTTCAGAGAGGGYAGCAGAGGTCCCAAGACAAGGAGTTCATACAACTTTAGTTGCTACAGGTAGCAGAGGAGAAATGAGGGAATGCAGTATGAGCTACCAAGTATCAAGGAATTCCAAATCTGCCCAAATCCATAGGAAATCAGACCTCACTGATCCCACTGCTCAGGTTGCTGCTTGGACTTTCTTTCTTACCTTTATTCCAGGAAAACCTGCAGGTCCATAAGAACCAGGATTACCCTGATAAAAGTAAGCAGATGATCGAAAACTAAAACAGTGAAAGGCTATTCAAAATGGCATGTATTCAGAATCGCTGAACACTTAATTTTCCTTAGATAATTATTACTTGGCATAATATTTCCCAATAGCTAGCACTTGCAACTATTTTGCAAATACTTTATATGAGAGATGGGCATGAGTTTGAACTATAGTCAAGAAGTCTTCACTTAAATTTGTATTATATTGTACCAAGCATAATAACAGATATATTTCTCCATGTGAGCACTGTTATGAAAATCAAGTGGAAGCTGCTGCAAACACTTGCCACCAGTGTGTACCAAACACATTAAAATTAGTGTGTTAGTACTGTGCTACAGCACAGTAGCTTTGTGCAATACTAAATATTTGTCGGATAAGCCCCCAGATTTGTTGTCTTTCCAAGGACAGAAAATACCTATGAGTTTATGTTTAAATCTTGCCCTGGGAGTCACCCTGTCCTAGACATATGTAAATACTCTATATAGAAAGTAAGACAGATTTGTTAAAAAAAAAAAAAAAAAAAACTTAAAATCTTTTGAAATGCATACTTAAACTAACTGCCAAATATTTGCTAAAATAATTATAATGACTTTGTGAAATAATTTATTCTGCAGCTTTCTTACCCGCACTCCAGGGAATCCAGGAATACCTTTTTCACCCTTTTCTCCTCTCCCAGATACACCCTGGAGCATTCAAAACACTTTGTTTAAACAAACTGCTTGGTGAAGTGCTGTCATAAACTTTATTTTATGTGCATGTTTATTAGGTTATGTATATATTAGGTTAATGGAACTTGTTTCACTTCCTAGGTCAATCACTGGGGTTTATTTCATACAGCACTGCTTCAATTATTCAGTTATAGCTTTAGTTATTCAAGGAGCATAAACCTGCTAGATCTCTTCTCCTAGCTTAATGGGTCTTCAGCAGTTTGGGTTTTTTTAAGTTCTGAGTTTGTGACCTTTGGGGCCACATCAGGCACTTTCTCAGTTACTGGCTGCAACTAATGAGCATACTGTTATCTACATGGACAGCCAGTACCCCTCTTTTTCAAAGTAAAACTTAAATGAAAGGTTTGTCGCCTTTCCCAGGGCTGAGTAACAGTGGTCCATTAATTTACAAAGGAAAATGACTTCTTGAAGAAGTGCTAGACTTAGAAATGTGATGTTCAGGCTTCTTGCTTCTTCTCTTCTGCCTACAAAGTTAAATAAGTGTTTAACATAGATTAACTAGCCTTGTTCTTTTGTGCCCAATTATCTTCTGTTTCTCTGAGATCTGGTAGTTTCCTGTCTGTGGATTCCTCCCCCCCCAAATTTATCAGAACTGAAGACTCCAAAATCATCTCTGTGGCTGCTTCTACTCAGCATCAAAGATCTCCTTCCTGGCAGACCAACTTTTAAATGAATTATGCTGAGAGAAGAAAAGAAAGGCCAGATGAGACAGCAAATAGCATCTCTCTCTCTCCAAACAGGTTTTGCCTCTGCTACTCTTGAGGATACCCAGAATCCATGAAGTTAAAAGTCTCTCCCTAACATACTTATGTACCCTAATATGACCCATTAAGATCCCATAAAATTTAAATTTATCTTCTCTATTTCTCTTCTTGAGAAAGAATAATCTGTGCTTTTATTTTCTTCACTATCCTAGTCACTTATGTGTCAATGACCCAACTGGAAACAACACTGACCTTTCACTACCAGGCAACATTTGATAGGCAGGTATCAAATAGGACAGAATTTTTCCAAAGGGTTTTGAAACATTTTTGCTTTCACATTGATTTAGGTGGTGATTAAATTTCATAACACAAGTGCTATTATTTCTTACATCACCTTGTGCTTTAAAAGATTAACTTAATAACCATAGAAGTTAACAGAACTTTGCCAGCACCATGTAAAAAAAAAATCACATTACTTACTTTGGGTCCACGTGGTCCTCTGTATCCTGTCATCCCAGGAAGTCCTTTTTGGCCCTAAGAATACAGGGAAAGCTTCTAAGTGTATTTTAATATGCACGACATGCCTATGCGTCATTTAACTTTTTAAAGTCCTGTTCTGAATTACAGCTATTAAAATGGTACTTTCTTAAGCACTGGGCCTGTTCCTGTAGGTGTACCAGGCATAGGAAAATAGGAAAAATAAATATGTATTGATTTTTATTTCTGTTAACACTGCCAACCAGCACAGCCACTCTGCAGTGAGAAATATATCTTTCACATCCAGAAATGTGCTAACTGGGGCTTTGTTCCTACAAACACACATGACAGTAGTTCTGTTCTGTTTGTTGCTCTATCTAGTTTGATGCAAGTATTCACTGCATCTCAGCTTGTGCAGTTCAGCCCCAGTCTGAATGAGATGCATGGCTGGCATGTCACATTCAGCAGTAACAGAAGGAGTACATATAGGTTCTTGTGGTCCTTCACCTCGCCCCCACAGGTCCACAGCTGTACATAAGAACCATGTGCATGATCAAAAGCTAAGATCCAACGTGTGAAATTCTTAGCTCCCTGACTTGAGGCTGAAGGGCTGGCCATGCAGGATTCATCTTCTCATTTGTGTGTGTGAGCAAATCAGACTTGAGAACTACAGAGACTCCAATATAGGGCTCCATAAGGTAATTTTGGTATCTTCTGTTCTTCTTTAACAAGTATTCCAATGTTTTAGGGCATACAATGAAGAATGATCCAGGACTTAAAAACAGGGGTGTTAGTTTGAATCTATTTTGACCCATGAAGTCCTGTAATCGTGGCTACAGTAGGCATGTCATTGAAGAAGTACAGTAAATAACAGGATTTTGCATTAAAAATACACAACAGAATCACACTTATTTTTCATTTTAGAGGAGCAGGCTAGAAAGGTTAGAGCAGATAGTTCAAAATGTTACACTGAAAAAAATTCAAATAGAACAAATGCCAAAGATCTAAAAAACAGTGTTAGAACTATGAGAAAAGCCACAAGAGATTCAATACCAGAGTAATCAGCTTCATGTGAGATGCCTGAAACATTATGATTTGCTAATGATAAAAAGTGAAGAAAACCAAAGCAAGGGCAGTATCTCCTTACTGTGTTGAAACAGGCATCTCTCAGGTAATGAGCTACATCTCTCCTGAACGCCTGTGGGAAGGGTGCTGAACAGGATTTCTACTGAAGTTGATGGCTTATTACAGAAAGATATGTCCTGTTTATGCCATCCTTGCAAAAATTACATCACAGGATTGTACTTGACAAGTTGAGCACAGTTAAATGCAAATAGAGATTAACACCTTTTCTCCTTTGAACAGCTGAGCTCCAGGAGGTCCAATTAACAGTGGTGACCCTGGTGGCCCAGGAAGTCCAACATCACCCTGCAGAAGCCAGAGGAATGGCAGAAAGAAATCGTCTGTTCAGTGTAGCAGTTCAGTGAGACTTAGCACGTATCCCTATTGTACTGCAGAACAATGTATTTCTTTACTCACTGAACATGTGCTGACACCTGTAGATAAATCAGGGTTTATATGGAGGTCTGTAAACCTCTCTACATTCTTCAGCATGACCAAAAATCTTAATCCCCTTCTATTCCTCCCCTTCATTAAAAATAACATTACAGTTAAGGAAACAAATGAGAGCTCTGAAGTCATGGCTCCTGCTCTGAGTCTGCTATGGAGACAGTTACATGATTGTCAAATCTCTTTGCTTTCCATACAATTTCTCATGTTCCAGCCTGAAGCCTTTGAGCACATGGCTTCATGAATGTAAAGATGAGACCTGCTATGGAAAGTTATGCATGTTAGAAACCTATATGGATTGGATTGGACCAATTCATGAAAGAAAAATCAAATATTCTACTTTGGTGATGAAGTCCTGAATATGCTAATAGGTGGAGACTGGGAGAGGAAATATTACTATGTGCTTGTCCTGTTCTTACAGGATCACTGCAAGGTCAGAAAGTCCAAAGCCACACAYGGAACCCACACACCTGTGTATGTCCGAACCAACAAAAACTTGAGCATGCATTTCTGTTTGAGGRATCTTCAATAAATGGAACTTACTTTCTTAGGATGTGCTTCTAATTCTAAAGCAAGGACAGCTTTAATAATATTTGTTTTCTTACCGGCTCCCCTTTTTGTCCATCCACTCCAATGCCTGGATTTCCCTAGTTGACAAAAAATGTATGCAGTTTGAAGGTAATCAGAAAATGCTGATATTAGAATTTAATTAAGAAATTTCTTTGAGAAAAACTGATAACAGCCATAAGAGACATTTCAGATATCTGTATAAATTAATGCATTATCTCACTAACAACTTCAGGAAAAATAGTTGCCTACCTGTTCACCTGGCAAACCTGGGAAACCTGGAACACCCTTTAAAAGAAAGTGAAGAAAAGTTAGTATGTCTCACATAAAGAGACAGCTTTGCTTTGAAAATTACACCTACTTGATGGCATCACACAGGGTCAGAATCTCCTCTTGGCGTGTACCCCTCCCAAACTGCAATTTACCTCACCTGGTTGCTGCTTTCAGAAGGGCTGAACTCTGCTCCCCCCTTTCCTGTCTCCCACAAGGTGGCCTTGGGGAAAGGGAATAATGGAGAGAGCCCTACCAGCATTCCTCTATGACCACAGACTGCTAGGATCAAACACATTCACACAGGCATGGGAAGAAACAACGTATGCTCCAATTCCCATACTTCCAAACTCACAAGGTAAGGCAAAACCCCTCTTTTTATCATCTGCCTCAGAAATGATGTCTAGGCTTGAATTCACACTGCCTTAATTGACATTAAGGCAAGCTCTAAAAGCAGTAGACCAGAATTCATGCATATCCTGAAAATACAAGGCTATATAACCATGGTGATCTTACAGGCAAGCCTGGTTGGCCTGGGTATCCATGTGGGCCTGTTGTACCTCTTGATCCTCTAGGTCCCTGAAAAAGATGGCAAAAGGCTTGTTTGTGAAAATACCAATAGGTTATCCTTTTCTTCACAAAGACTGTCCCTCTAAAATGCCTGCATCACTTGGACTCAGTCTACTGGCCACTGACTGCATTCCACCCACGTATCCTTGGCCTGAAGTTTATACCACGCCTGAAACCTAATTGTCACTAGAGCAGCTCTGCAGTAGTTTCTGGATGATACTGTACACATACAGATACTGGGCAATGCACAATTATATAGTATCAATGGATTGAAAGAATACCTTGTTAGCAACTGTGCTAGAGTGTGGGGACTTGATACAGCTCATCAATGAATACTTTTCTGAAGGGCCTCAAAAGAGGATCCCAGAGCCATAAGAGTGTGAGTCCATAAGAGCTCAGCAAACACATTAAATCCTCTTTCCTCCCTCTGACATACTTTTATGGCCAAAATGTGGTAGCATGCTACATGTTCTTGGAAGACCCAAAAGATACTTTTGAAGAAGGTGTCACAGCTCTTCACGTCTTGAATTTCATAAATTAGATATCTGGCAAAATGTGAGTATATCAGGGGTAACAGCTGCTCAATACACTGCCAGTGCTTGGGCCCAAACCACAATGCAGTATGGGGCAAAATCCATTTCTGCTCCTTTGAGCAAGCATGAACTGGCCATGGGGGCAATCTATAGGAACTGAATTTTTGTTAGACTCTATTCTGGAATTTTGCTATTAAAAAAAGGCAGGGAGAAACCCCAATATTGCTTTATTATATCCAAAAAGCATGTATAGAACCTGCTGATTGTACTTACTGGCATGCCGGGAGGTCCAGGATCACCTCTGTCTCCCTRTAATGACAGTCATTTAGCAAATAGAGTATCACAAGCTTTGACTTTTAATTGTTGTGGGAATTTTCTAGCTTTATAGCTTTTAAGGTCTCAAGCTATCTGTTCTAGTTGTATATTTGCATTTAATTTTGTTTACAGCAAGCTTTATTAAACAGTTAGGATTTTTGAGAACTAAATGTGCCATACATATTTTTCTTTAAGATATATACATACGCACACATATATATACATATATATATGTATATTTGGTGTAACCATATACTCACTGGAGGTCCTTTTCCAAAATGGGAAACATATATTGAATTTCCTTTTTCTCCTTTTTGCCCTGGATACCCCTTTAAAGTAAAAGAAGTCTTGTAAAACATCATGCTTCACTTTCTGATACCATAGATTCATTGATAATTCCCTCAGCTGTGTTTTTCTGGTGCCCATACGTCACTAGGTAATCCATAAGAATCACTATCACTGCATTAGCATTTTGCAGTTATTTTGTCTAATAAGACCCTTAAATGTAAAATTACCTTCTTACTGGTGAGCAAAACAGCTCCTCACAGCTTTTGGACTCCTGCTGTTAGGGCCTCGTTAGCTCTTGCATGCRTCAATATTCTAGAGTCTTTCCAAACCTTGCCTTTCTATCAATATTGCTGTCTTTTATTTCACTGGGTCAGTGGCTTTATGTATTATGCACTCTGCTTCTCCAAAAGTTCATGCCATGATTTAGAAGAAGCTACAGTGATTCTGCATACAGTTAAAAAGCTGAAAGCATGGACTGCTTTACATGCATAATACTCAACATTTCCAGACACTAGTAAATACATTTTACAGTTTACACAAAAAGTAAATCCAATGCCTAAAGGCCCTGTTTTTCATAAAATTAAGTTCTCATGCTACTTGTAGTGGAATCTTCACATAACTTAGCCTATCCTAACACCCTCAAAACCTCAGTCTGACTTAGCAGGAATGATGATTGCTTTTGCAAAATTTTATTTTAATACTTAATTCACTATTATGAGCATAATACATATATATTTAAAGAACAGATATATAAAGGCATTACTTCTGAAGTTTTCTCACAAGAAATCCAAGTGTACTGGGTATAATTAGTTGGAGTCTTGAAACCAATTAGCTATTGGCTTCAATAAACTGGGTACTGTTATTCACAGAATTTAACCACTTTAAAACTGTATTGGTTTCCTGATATCTATGGTGGCTGTTTAAATCCTGAATCAGAATAAAATAGGTAAAGTCCTTACCCCTGGAATGCTACAATAAAGAGTAGAGAGTTACAGCTGCCTGCAGCTGCATATATCTACAGTAGACTGGATACAGATTACAGGTCAAACAACAGCTGCTTAGGAACACATTAAACACATGAAAAGCTATATTTGTCTTTGCATAATTTAACTCATGTTTCTAAACACATTTTACATCTCATCTCTTACATAATAAAACCTCTTTATTAGATTCAGTTTGTTACCTTCTACATGACTTAAGTAAGGGCTTACAAATAGAAACCCTGTTCTTTTCCAAGTTATTGGTGAGATAAATGTACAGATCCTAAAAGATAACAGAAGTAAAGCTGACAAATGCATATGCAGTGTTACATAAAATTATAAGAGACAATGTTATAAGTAGGAAATAAAATACGTTAGCTGTAATATAGAGTCAAGCTGGTACTTGATGCAACAAATTGATTTAAAAACAGGCAATTTGCAYAGAGAGGCTGGAATGACATTCTTGTACACAAGTAAATATGGTTACTATGTCTTGCTTTTCTGGGTAGCCAAATTAATTTGCATCGGAATTTTAGTGTGGATATCCAAGGTTACATGCCTATTGTGTCTCCATTCCCTTTTAAGTTGCAAATACTTTTCTAGGCCTGCCAAAGAGCATGCTCCTGGAATTGGAGGATTTATGCTATAATTTGTCCAGTGTCTCATTTTCCTTTTATGTCCCTTGGCTGCTGCAATTACAGGCAAATTTCATTTTGAAAGCCACAATAAGTGAGAAGAAGTGAGCAGAAGCCATTTTACCATTTTGGAGGGTAATGAGTTACCTTTTGAGAGGTGTAACACATCAGGTATTATCAAGTTTTTATCAGGTTGTGAGTTTCATAGCATCTATTATAGGTCCAAGACTGGAAATACATGGGTTTTTATTTACTGTATTTTAGTAATGTCTTCTCACTATCTCACCCTTCGCACAGTTTTTGATCGCCTGTGGCTGAATCAGCATGTTATTTAGCTCTCAGTAAACACATTTGACTTTCATTTAAACTGCAGTTGTTTTTTTGTTTTATTTAGAAAATTTTAGAGAAGCTCCTAAACCAACTAATGAGCTATTAATCATTCACAACTAAAACCTGTTTCCGCAAAAAGTCAAAGACTAGGGACTAGATATGTTCAGAACAATTTCTTTAGAGCTATAGCAATTTATATCATTTACTGATATGACTTTGTGTTTTTATCTTCATTAGTAGGCATTGCTAGCCTAAATATTTAAACAATGTTAAAATGCTTCCCATTTTAACAGGAAAAGTGAACAATATTAAAGTGCTCATTTTAAACATTTTAACTAAAAAGATGTCTATGTGCATGGATAAACACCCAGGCAAGACTGGGTGTGCACACAGCAGTCATGAGTAGATATGCATAACTAGCAGCACATGGCCACTTACAGTTGTAAGACCGTAAKTTTGGAGGAGATCTGTTGATATACTTGTGTGATCTGAAAATCTTCAATTGCTACAGAATTTAGACTTGCTGAAACTTTCACTGACTGCTGAGTCCTCTCAGATATATCCCTACTATTAAGGCTTTCAAGATTTTTCAAATAGTGACAAAAGGTACAACGGTTTCAAGCTACTCCTTCTCAATTATACTTCCTTAAAATGGCGTTGGCTTTGGTATGGTTATGTGTTAGGGAAACAAAGCAGAATTTAACTCTCAAGTTAGACAAATATACTTTAAGGATAAAAGAACTTATTTCACATTCAAGTTTAGACTTAATCTGGCAAGCTACCAAGTGTCCTTTATTCCCATTAGCCTTAGCAAGAATGGAAGGTGTCTGGAACTTCATGGTGCAGTACAGAAAAAAATCCTAACACAGCAGATGAACCCAAGGACCCACAGCCATAAAACTAGTGCCATAGTCTAAAACTCCTTTCATTTTAAGACCTATTATCTTGGAGGGGAAATGCAGATATATGTTACCAATAGACAATAAAAAATCTTGTAACATACATAAGGACCTCTTGGTCCAATGTATCCATTTTCKCCTGGGAATCCTGGATCTCCTCTTGAGCCATTGCAGCCATCCAAACCACGCTTGCCCGTGGGTCCTTCACTTCCTGGTAATCCCTGACAGACAGTTTAATATTTATTACAGATACACCATGATAGATAAGGAACTACTTTTTTACTGAACAGAATAGTTCAGAGACAAATATGCCAGAACTGGAACAGAGGACATCTCACAATGGTCCCAGCTTCATACTTTTTAGATTAGAAATGTTTTCTGTTGTGATCAATAGAAATTTTGTGTGTGTGTGTAACAGGCAAAGAATCTGGACTCTAAGTTTTTTATATCTTTTTCTTTGATGCCTCACAAATATGACAGGGAGAGCACAGGACAGAAAGACCAGAATCTGCTCTTACTTGAGTCAATAAATAACGTGTTATTTTCTAAAGGAAAGCAGACTCTGGCCCTCAAACTGTAATCTTTCTTGTGGCTGTAAGGAAAAGCTACCCTGCCTAGGAACACATAGTATAGCTTTATTATTTCTGAAAGACACACACAGAGGTCATCTCAAGCAGCCCCATATTTTTTAACTGATTAGGATAAAAAAAATGAAAAACAGGACAGAGCTTGAATCAAGCATACAGTAACTGCAGAGCAATATAACTGTACATTCCAGAACTGAGGAACTGATTTTTCAACCTAGCATGAATTAACCAATATCCAGACTGGCTTCAGTTGTACTGCAAATGAGACACTAAACAACAGAAGCAGTGAGGAAAATTCCCTTGGAATGATCTTTCCATGTGAGAAAAATTACTTTCACAAAATTTWAAATTTTTGTAAGGAAAAAATAATTTTGCCCCAAATAATTTTTTTTTGTTTTGTTCTGAAAAATCATCAGGAAAGTATCCTGGCCATTTGCCTGAAATGCTCTTGTTGATGTTACTTTTTTCCTGTCTTTAAGACTCTTTAGCCCAAATTGTGGAAACTTAATTAAAATTTTTCCTGAAAAGGATACCTATTTCTTGGGAGCTCTTCTTTCTTGTGCTAAATCTTGGCCTTGTGACCTGCCCGTTACACAGGCATTCTGGCAGTACTCCCATTGTTAAGTACGGACAGCTGACAAGCAGATGCTAAGGCACTCATTCAGTTTCTGGTTCTCTGTTTTCACATTCAAAATTCAACATTTTTACTTTGTTTGAGCTGCATGAAACCAATAACAGCATAGGAATTCAGTTRCAATAAACAGCATTTTTCAAAATACTGGATCTAACAGATATTGTCTTTCTTCTACCACACCCATTTCCACACTGAAAACCACAGTCACAAAAATGCATAATCACATGCACATAAAGATATACCTAAGACCCACTTTACTTCCTCAGTCCCTATTCAGGTAAAACTCACTGGACTCAGTGGTTGCTTTTTTTCCTGCAAAAGGACTTCAAGCAAAAATCAAAAAGTTTGAACAAAAAAGGATACATAACTTGAGATACTTTTGGAATTAAGAATGCAGAAAGCAGCCTGCAGCCTGCTACAGAGCCTGAGAAAATAAACTCATTGTTTTTAATCCTAGCTCTGACACTTGCGTGCTCTGTGGACTTAGGCCAGTCTCTGCCTTCACTACCCCCCCTCCATGAAAATGATTTACTTTATTGGGATTTTGCGGAGTTTATTATTATTAATAAACATAGTTGTTAACACTGTATTTTACAGTTTTGCAAAATATGTAATTCCGTAGGTGACACAGTGATAATGGGTATAAAACCAACCAATTTATTGAGTATGTTATTCTATTAGAGAACTTGCTATGACTTTATAGACTATAATTCTTATAAAGCAATATTTACTCAATACATACAGGAACACCATCTAAACCAGGAAATCCCGGGACTCCTGTTGGGCCCTAAAAAATAGGTGACATGGAAAAACAAAGCTGTTGAGGTCATTAAACCTTAAAAAGAATGAAAAACAAGAATATGTGATACTATATAGTGAGAAACAAGAAACAGTCTTGTTTGAAATGTGAATCAAACTCATGATTGTAATCAAAAATAAATATCTGATGAAAGGTACACAGGCTTAGCATGAGACTAGCCAATAGTTACACATATACAGATGATCCTGGACAAATGTCAAATTTGCATACTTAAATTCATTCTTGAAAGACTGTAAAACTACACATAAGAGGAAGTTTGCTATAACTTATAAAATAATTGTGTATGTCATTTCACAACTCTGCTCCTGTTCTGGTAATACCAGCAGCACACTTTCTATCGACTACAGCAGCAGGGCTTACATTTCATGAATGCTAGGCACTGACCTTTGTGATTTGAATTACCCACCGAGATCAGTGGAATTAGATCATTAAACTAATATAAAGCACAAAGAGCCAAGCACAGGGATTGTACAACTATGAAAGATAAGGACCTGAAGCGCTATTTATACTCCCATCACAGAATAAGTGGCAATAATGTTTTGCTTAGTGTACAACACTGTTTTAAAAGCACCATACTCCTCCCCCAAGCTCCACATTCCTTCCACAGCCCTCGCTGAGGTTAATAAGGATGGTATGGTATATGCCAATCAGAGACTGGATCTCTTTCATTTTATTTGTTCTTCTGACAATTCTAATGTAGCACTCCACAGCAAACATCCCCCCCATACATTTTTTCAAAGAAAATTGTAATTGATTTCAGTAACAATTTTACGTGAGCAAGAGCAGGGTTTGGCAAATGTTTTTTGATCATTCAGGTTCTGTTTCACTTAGCAACCTTTACCATTACATATGGCATAYACCCAAAGAACTCTCTGTGGTGTTTCCTACCTTATCACCTTTTTCTCCAGCTGGCCCAGGTTGCCCAGTCTCACCTCTCCAACCTTTTTCACCTGGCAGACCAGCTGGTCCTGTAGATCCCAAGGATCCAATTGGACCTTGAGCTCCCAGCTCACCAGGCTGACCCTGAAAAGATCCAAAGAAGTAAGTGAATAATACTATAAATCTCAGAGCAGGCAGCATTTTGGAGATGACTCTATGGATAACACAAGGCTTATGATGCACACATACTCATGAGTCAAAGCAGCTTGCTGCACAGACTGCAGACCTGTTCCATGCATTAGATGCTACAGGAACACAACTTCCAATTTAAAAACTTCCTCAGGATGGTAACTTCTTTTCATCTTCATTGGGTCTCCAACACCACCTCTGAGATACCTGTGAGAACTGCAGGTCCTCCTGGCTCTCCCAGTGTAAGTAGCACCTTCTGCAAGCCTAGGACTCCACTGAGCATTACATTTTTGCCACCAGAGAAGTGATGCTTCATTTTAGGCAAAAGGACTTTGTAGACATTAGAACAAATTGAGAAAGTTCACTCTTTCTTTCAAATCATACTGTATGTTCACTACCTTAAGTTTTTTTTAGCTCAAACATCTACYATCTCTCTCAGATCTTAATGCCTCATTTTAAAAGTTGCAAAGTTTCCAACAGGAAAAAAAAAGATAATTATTAGCAAACATATTCATGAAAAGTATCAGTTCTAACAGATTGTATTAACTGTATTAAAAAGGAGGTGCAGAATATCATTTATCTGTGCATAGCTCTAAAGTGAGTATCTGTACCTACAGCACCATACCAACCATTTCTATCTATTTTTACTAATTTTTCCAAGGTAATACATATTCTCCAGAAGAAAAAAAGCTTCCCAAGCCAAAGAGCAGCTGGATTTTTCAGTCTATAGGAGTGGTAGGAGATTGTTTTGGTGTTGTTGCAGTTTTTGTTCTGTGCAGCTAAGCAACTATTAAATCATAAATTCAAAGTGCAGAAGAAAATAAGCTTTCTAATCAAACAAGCTTGAAATGTGAAATGTCTACACTTTTAACCCTGCAAATCCTCTGCATTTACAGGTCTTTATTTCTCATCTTTAACATTCTGTATATTTGTTTTGCCCTAACTTGTTTAGTCTTCTAGCTGAAGAGTGTTTTGCTTTCTTTTTCAGAATTAACCTATCAATTATACCACATTATTAAAAGAAAGAGCAAAATTGAGCCCTGTGCTTTCCAGAGAAAAGTACAGGGCTCTAAGACCACTCAGGGCAGTACAGAATTTTTCAGTACAATCTCCATTCAGAGAAATGATGGATCATACATTAATTTCTATGAATGGGTTGAAGAAAAACAAATGTCAGAAATCAAAGGTGTTTGTAGACAGGTATGTTAGCTTCAGGAGTCAAATTACGTTGAAGCAGTAAACTGCATTATACTCAGAGTAAACATTTTAACAGACTGAATCCATCTGAACAAAGTCTAGTTGTAAATTCCAAGAAGAGTGCTAACCTTTTTTTATTTATTCTCTATTTTTCTTCTAAAATATGATTAAAAAGAATATTACTTGATATTTTGGGCATGAAGTGAAGAAAAGTATGGGATGCATCATTCAAACAAATTAGCAAAGAAATAGAGTAATGAGAATGTAATTGACTTCAAACTATTTGCTTGGTACAGCAACATACTGTTGGCCTAGGCAGTACAGGAGATAGGACTGGATCACTACTGGCCCTGAAGCTATGAGAAGTTTAGTCCACAGACTAGGAAAAGAAGTCCTACCCTTACAAATAACGATAGAGGAATTCTTCGGAAAAAAATCCTTGTGTAACTCATGTTCTAGTTGTCTTTTCTGTCTCTCCTCACTTAAGCCTTGATCCTGCCGCCAGTAATGTCACTGGCAAAAATTCCAAGGCAGAATCAGCAAGTTGTCTTCAGCAACAGTTACAATTTTCTTGATACTCTAATTTGAACAGTGTAAAATATTATGCAAATTCAGGGCTAGTGGCAGTAGATTCTGCTGATCCTGAATCCTTTTAACAATGAATGGACAGTTAGGGTTCTGGGGGGTGTTATTCAATTTGAATGTTTGCTTGCATAAACAATTGCAGCCTGTCTGTTGGCATTTCAGCAGGGCCTGGCACATCCTCTGTTGTAAAACTGAATTTATTCATTTAAGAACTCCTAATGCAGCTAGTAAACCTTTTAAATACTTGATAAAAAAGACTAAACAGCCATTTTCATCAAAGCATTATTCTGAGTATAAGAAAAACAAAATGAATGAGACTAATAACATAGTAAAATACAACTGTTTCAACCATTCTTTCTAGTGGGAGAAGTACTGTTTTTTATTATACTGAATTAGCTGTTACTACACAAAACATAGTACTCATCAACAGGAAAAAAAGGCATTAGCTATTTTTCACTAATGCTCTAATGCTCTCAGTGTTAACAATGCATTTTGTTGACAAGAAGCTTCTGGAACAACTTAAATATTTTTAATTCATAATGTACATGCTCTGCTTTCATGAGTTGAAAGAGAAAAATTTCAAATCATGTTATATTCTTTAGACAGTTGAAGACACGATTTTGACAGTACTCTGAGAAAACCTCAGACACTGCATGAATTCTAATTATCCATCACAATTAATCAATAAACACCTCCAGGACAAGTGGTCCTTTAGGCTGATAAATTGTCTTAAGTTAGTTGCTACCTTGTGAATTTAATTGACTCCAGGGTTTATGTCTACAGTARGAGGTAGTGAAGTCAAAAAACCAGATTCACTGAATCCAGAATTCACAGCAGATTTGACAGCTGGTACAACTTTAGCATGCCATGTGAAGCCGGTGGATTGTCTCTCTTTCTTTCAGCTCAAAGACTGATCATGACTCATAATGACTTTGTAAAGACCAAACTGATACCATGTCATAACATCTATTATCACATCTATTATTTGTGCCCATCCAATGTGACTACCACCGTAAAGGACAGCTGTCCAAATAAAGAGGATGAAGGTAGTCATGCTCATGTGAAAATGACAAATTAGCTCAGTTAAAATGGACCGAATATTATGCCTGCTCTGCCATCTGATGCCAACAAATTCCTTTAGGATTTCACTGACTTGTTAATTGTCTAGGTCAGGAACTACCCATGCCAAGACTATGGTCTGTTATTTTAGCATATCCTGGGCTTGACCTGCATTAAGAAACTGACTTTTGACAAAACAAGACTGTATTTTTTTTAATTAAGCATGCTTCCTAAGACTAAGACTGCAAATACTTCAGAATCATGCAGCAAAGCATTTAATACTGTTTAGAAAGGGCGATAGCCAAGGTTATTTGGAATGACTCATCATTTTGGTTGCCTGATTTGAGACACCTAAGAGCACCTGATTTTTGGAGTGCCACGAGCACTAATTATGTAAAAATTAGACATTTTAAAGGAGTCTTAAGCTGGAAATGAAAAAAATGGAAATTCTCCAAATATCACAGATCACTGGGAAATCTTGACTCATGCTATTGGACTAAATTTTGTGACTCTCTTCTCATTGCTGATCAATTCAAAAGAAGTCCAGCTAGTCCCTTCAGTTAGAGCAGTACCATAGGTTACAGCCTATGTGGACGTTTCAATGATCTGTGAATTGCATTTACCTTCTGTTCACATGAACAAAAATGAAAGTACTCAGCAACTCCACAGAATTGGGTCCTAGGCAAATAATATAGTGCCCTTTTTCATTCTGCACTAGAGTCTGGCATGTAACCAGAGCCCTTCTGATATTACCAGGGCAGGATGGAGAAAGGGAAGGAAGTGGAATAGTTTGGGGGCAACAGAGGAGAGCACACAAGGACATTTGCAGACAGATGTTTTCTTATGTAATCTGCTCAGAGGGATGGGAGCATCTGCTGCTCCTCTCAGCTTCACCCATGTCCTCTCCACTTCTGGAAGAGTGAGTCTATCACACAGGGCCAAGGCACAGCTTCCAGAGTTTGTAGGGGTGTCCACTCCTCCACTGTAACTATGTAGGACTGGGACCAAAATCATTTTACTGTAAGCCAATGTTCCAAAATCCACCTTCTAAATATTAACTTTATGAAGACGAGATACAGATGAAAAAACACACAACTAATTGGCATTAAATCCACTCTCTTACCTTTACTAAAACAATTTTTTCTTTGACTGTGAGTTAAATAGTGACCAWCTTATTCTAATATATG
Organism: Apteryx rowi; assembly: GCF_003343035.1. Taxonomy (NCBI): domain Eukaryota; kingdom Metazoa; phylum Chordata; class Aves; order Apterygiformes; family Apterygidae; genus Apteryx; species Apteryx rowi. The sequence goes on from NW_020450983.1 coordinate 229,064, forward strand.
GGATATACTTTATTCTCAGTTTGTTCAGGAACAGCAGATCACTTAGTGACTTTTAAATATTAGGTAACTTCTTTCTATGGACAGATTTTGAGTTGGTTAAATGCAGTAGTAACCTTTAAAACTTGACTGGTCTCTGCATCTGGATCATGCTTGCACCCTGTTGGAAAATTCTATGCTCTTTCAGCATATTTTCTAATGATCCAATATGCTACAGGAACATACCACCTGGTTATGCAGCTTAGAGTTCACAGTGATAATTCACTAAAGCACCACAAAGCACAGTGAAGAGCTGAAAACATTTTTCACAGTGTACTTTTTGTTTTATTTTTAATCCTGTGCAACCATGTAGAGAAAAAGCATCCAATAAGCCATTGGGTGTCACTGTTGTGTTAGAGAAACACYGAATAAGAGGGAGTTTGGCACTGAAACTTTTAAGAAAGACTGTTAATGGCTGAAAGCAGAGAGCTGCAAATGGAGCATTTTACGCCACAAATACTTAACATCAGATTAGCTAACAAAATCAAATTTACTTTTTTTCTGATTCTGAAAAAAGTCAGTGATTGTGAATATTTGTGTCACTCAGATCTACGAAAACTGAATGGTTTTGGAGAGCTTTGCAATCCCTCAAACGGTCTTGCTCAGTGTGGAAAAGGTTGCCAATCTATAGCACTGAGGAAAAACACTATATATGGTATGGTGGGACAGACAAACCAAAATTATTGAGGAAAGAAAGATACCCAAAACAAAAGAAGAGATTATTTATCAAGATCAAAACTTTCAAAGAATCTGGAAACATATCTAATATGAAAAATGCTGATTTACAGATGCTCTAGGTGGACATGGTGTATGAAGAACAGCCTCAAAGAGACTTTACAGCAAGGAGAGTGGAGTGATCCTGTTGCTGTTCCATACCCTGGTAAGCAGGCTCCATTCCCTACCAGTTCAAAACCTAACTCCTGAACCCAGGCAACTGCCTGCTGCTCTGTCCAGTTATAGATTTGTGGTCTGCTTCAGATATAGGTCTAGGGGCCTAGTTTCTCCAGGAACGTTGTTCTATGGTTCTCAGCTAATGTATGTGAAATATGATAGAAACACTTCAGATATGTATAACTAGCTTCAGAAATCTTCCATTTTAAAAATGTATTGTAGCTAATATACTGGGGAAAAATGATCCAAGAGTATGAAGCAAATAGCATTTGAGGAAACTCAGATCTGTCCCACTAATGTGTATGCACCCCTGATAGTGGATTCAGCTAAAACGTGTATTTGATGTCAAAAATATGAATTTTATATATTTGCTTCCTGAGTGTGCAGCTTGAAAACTCGAATACAATGTTGGCTGTTCCATGTGAAMAACAGACTGACATTTGTTTATGTTCTATATGTCCAACATTTCAATAGCATACTAGCATGCAAATAAGCATGGTTTAACAAATGCCTCTTAATCCTGAAAACAGACAATTAACACAATTTTCCAGTTAGTGAATCTTAAAGGTATTTATACTGTTCTATAACTTGGACTCAGTTAACCCACAGGATCTATTATGGAAATGTGGTAAGAGTAGTGATGCCAGAAGACAAACCTACCATAGAGTTAAATTTCACCATTTTTACCTCACTGCCCTGAAGTATATACATCAGCTGACTTTCTAACTTACCTGTGACAACAAATTGACTCAGAATCTCACATGAACGCTTACTCCTTATACTTCATATGCCAAAAAATGTGAGACCTTCCTCTTAGATTTGTTTGCTAGGTTCTCTCTTACATGGTATCAAGGACAATTTTAAAACTACTGTGAAAACAGGCCACTTGCTTCATATGCAAAAGAATGAACCTCAGCCTTGCTGAGTTATATTTGCTATTCACTTTGCTCCAGGCATTTCACATGATCTCATAGCAGAAGCTAGATCAGGTCGGGTCATGAATAGACGCTTGCTTTCTAAATCTACTTAACTCCATAAACAAAGCCAAAAGAATTGAATGGGATAAAACTCCGGGGTCGGCACAGGACAGGTTTATAATTGGTCAGTGCTAACTGCAAACATTTTCTTTTAACCATCTAAATTCTGTTAGAGCATCCAGCATTTTTGGGTGCCTCTGATGCGGTACTGCAGGAGTTATCAAGGAACTGACTTAGAGAAAGGAGGGAAAATGGAGGAAAGGTTCCACCATCAGATGATGGACGTATCAGGAGAAAATTAAAATCAAGGACTGTAGGAAAGCAAAGCGGAAGAACAAAAAGTACTTATGTTTGCCTATAATTAATAAAATTGGCTGCTCTTGCCTCTTGAAAGATCATACATCTTGACTGGGAGAGAAGAGGTGGGAGGAAGTCTCAGTTATTCAGGACTGGTAGAGTAGCATGCTCATTGGTTTATATACTTCCACTAATGACTTTCTTTCCTCATTTAACTGCTCCATAGTTCTTAAATTAATATGTATAATGGCACACAGTATGTGCAAAGAGATTTAACAGCGCAGTTTAACAAAGCCCTATGGCAGAAAGAGTCCTTTCAAATTCTGACAAAAAATCAAGAGATAAATAGTATAATGCAAAACTAATTTCAACAAGGTTGTAATCCCAATTAAATATAAGTTGAACTTTCATTCTGATGTGTCCAACTGTAATGCTATTAGAATGGGATATACTACTAGGAATATTGACGAGAATGTTCTTCAGACTGTGGTTTCTTGCTAATGAACAGTAATGCAAATCTGTGTAGAGAACAGTGTTATCTAAGGGTGAGAGAAATAAAAAGAACAGGTACACAAGCTCTTCTAAAAACCAGTATAGCAACCAATGCACGTGTATGCTTGGTTATATAAAAATATTAAATAAAAGTTCAGATATTTGCTCCTACTTTCCTTCCAACTTGTCTAGTTTCTCTTCATTCAACTATGGCACCAGTTCTCCAATGATCATCCTTGTTTTAGCTACAACCTCAATTATCCTGTCCTCCTTCAGTGAAGAAGACTTCCTATGTTGACACTGTAAAAGATTTTCAAATGGAGAAATAGAAGTTAAACTTTCAATTCCCATCACATTCACAGTTGGCTATACAACTTTCTTACGCTTTCCTGCTAATCACAGCTTTAACTAATCATACTAACTAATCATACTTAAACTGCATGCAAAAAAGGATAGAAAGAAAGCTCATTATGTACTATGCCAAAGATACGGGGGCAAGACCTGAAGTCCTGCTTTCCTATGGAAACTTCAGAGTATATACCACACTTGACAGCCATTCATACTTACTCAGAAACTTAAATATATTTACAAGTCCAACTTTAGCTTTCTAATCTCTTATTATCCTAGTCTTTGGCTACTTTAGGGGAGAGAAGTTAAGGAAGTCTGCTYCAAACATGGAAATAACCTATTTCTTCACTTTACTAGCTAAATTTCCAGTGGGCAATGCTTCCACTGAAAGTCTAAAAAGGAAAGCAACTTTCTAAAATCTGTATAAGGGCAATGTCATCAAATACCTGTCACAGTGTTTTGTAGGTCAACAAAAATCCCTTAAATGAAACTAACAACAATATTTGGTTCACAGTCCACTGACAAAGTGAATCCCTTAACACACATGCACACTTTAACTTCGAGGCTAAAAACTGCTGTCTTATCAGGAGGTAGAAAGGTATCCTGACTTCTTGAAAAGTCCCCTTTTCATTAGTGCGAGGAGAAGGATGTAGGGGAGTGACCCCTAGCAATSTGTTGAAACATGTTGCTTGGATTCCTATTCAGATGTCGAGCTATTGCTTCTAAGTTGGCCCTACAACATTTGTCTAGCAGAAAGTCTATATAAAAGCAGTATCTTTCCTATGTATAATAATAATACACATTGAACCAGATCTATTACAAATAATGCACTTTGCTAGATAGCTTCTATCCCAGACTACTCTTTTAGGAGAGATGAACAATGTCATATATTAAGGCTAAATTATAAGGCATCTGTAAACCTGGTTAAATTTTCCACTGAAACTGGAACTGTTTGGAATTATACAACCAGCAACAAAGACTCAGAATAACATATGAATGGTCATGTTCTAGCTAGTCTAGTGAAGGATTTGGTTGCAGGCCTTGGATGAGTTATCTGAATAACATGTTTACTGAATTCAAAATGAGTCTGACCTAGTGTGTTTCTAACATAGATGATACCTTACCAGTACAATAACGAGACAGTCTGCCCTTGCTCCCCAGGAAGTCTTAGATTACCACATTCAATGCAAGATCATAAAGGGAATGCCCTACATTCGACTCCCTGTGGCAAAACAGATAAAWGCCAAAAATACACCCCTCCAGAAACAACACCCCCCCCCCCAAATGGGTGGTCTTGGTTACATATACTGATGTGGCTCACCCARATCCTGCCTCTTATCCAGGCTCTGCACAGGCCCCCAAAACTGCAGTTGGTGTAACAGAGCTAAATAAAGATTTGGTATTTTTGGAGGGCTGCTACAAGGCAGGCTTTCCAGCTGCTCTGGATGGGTTTATTGTGGCGTTGCCTTTTGCTAGCAAGATAATTGAATGTGCCAGAGTCATTTTGTGCTTGCAGTAACCATTTGCTGAGGGGCTAGCTCATCCTTATTTTTGACAGCTAGCTAACTACTGAAAAAAGGGGAAAATATGGTACCAAACAACCGCATATATGCTGTTGCCACATCCCAGATTTTTAACAGAGAAGATTTATTTACTAATCTGTATACTTCTAAAAATTTGTGCTTGCATACTGTACAGTGCCAGAGGCTTTCAATGTTTATCTATTTCTTGCACTTTAGAGACAGGACTGAAAAAGACTGGAACCTCAGAGGAACCAGCCTAGCTGCAAAATTCAGACTAAAATGTAGATAAAACATTATGTTTTGTGTTCTGGAAAGCTAACAATGAGATAAACATGTCTTTTATTTTGTAATGGGTAGTCTCCACAAAAGCTAGGAAGCAAAATTAGTCAGTGTGTCAGAGTGCAAAGACAGAACACAGTAGAGTTCATAAATGAACAGGGCTATAGGCTGAAAACAAAGATTAAGCAATCCTATGTAAGAGAACTCATCACTGTGCATTAGTATAGAAAATATTTGCAACAATCTGAGGTGATGTTTATTTAAGTCATATTTCATTCAGTGGCTAATAAGTCCTTTTACTCTTTGCATTTTGATGAATGGTAATAATTGTATGGAGTATAAATTCATGTTACCTTGAAAATATTGTACCCATCAGTGCGTATTTGTATTTCAGTGCTGTTTCAGGGTAGGGTACAATTACCAGATTTAAATTTGCTTAACTGCACTGAATTTATTTTAAAAATATTTATTGTTCTACTACATGCCTATTTGGCACTTAGATCCAGATCCTTGGAAGTATTTAGAAAACTAACTGCAAATGCATGAACAGTTCAGTTCAGTTTAGCTGAGGTGGGGAGGACAGCTTAGTAAAGAGCCTTCACGACTGCAGTGAGTATTTATTATTCACTGAATATAGGCATGTGATTCAGAACTTCCAGGCTATTGAAAGAAAACTAGAATCAGGAGAAATTTCATCATTCATTTTTTTTCTCCAGTTTCAGTCAGTTGTTTTTAAATGACACTTCAGATCAGTTTTTTTGATATCCAAATCAGTCTATTCAGTAGCACTGAGAGACAAAACTAGAATCAGGAGAAATTTCATCATTCATTTTTTTTCTCCAGTTTCAGTCAGTTGTTTTTAAATGACACTTCAGATCAGTTTTTTTGATATCCAAATCAGTCTATTCAGTAGCACTGAGAGACACTATGATGCTGCTAGCCAAAATACTTTTCCTGGGATGCCCCTTTGTTAACGCAGCGTTATAGAGATAGACACATCCTAGGCCCTGTATTATGAAAATCCTACAGCACAAGGGACTTTCATATAGACATAATCCTGGAGGATTAGGATAGTATCCAAGGACACGCGGGCAGTGATCATGACACAGCAAAGCATGCAGCTGACTGCAGCAAGCAGAAGCACGGGAAGCGAAAGGTGTGCCTTGCTTCTGTGGCCACTTTCCTCAGGCTGGGACACAAACAAATGGAGCAGGCAGCTGTTCTTCTCAAAACTGATCCACGGTCTTTAAGTTTTCTAACCCTAAACTCTAACATTAGTGCTTTGAATGAAAACAATTTCTTTCACTAACTGAAAATTTTCAGTTCTTTGTTAATCATGGAATGTATCTAAGTAAGTCCTTTTCTCATATAACACTTAAAATACATTTGCTATTACTATATAGCTAAATATATTTTGAGAAAGAATTGTCAATATATAAAAACTAGTTATAGCTGGACCATATTTCAATTGACAAATAGCAACATACACACACTTCCAAGAGATGGTATCCAGTTCTCACAGGTGGTCAAGTAAATATCAGGACAGGGAAGATACACAGGTTCTGGTGTATTATAAGAAAAATGCCTAGGCTTCATCTCACATTTTACAATTATTTATAAGGCAATGACAATTCAGATTTGATTTATATTTAGTGCATTAAGCTAGTAAGATGAAAAAACATCAAGCTTTTTCAGAATGACCTAACCAAAACAAGAAACACCTAAGTTATCATAAAACTGGTAAACAGCAAAAACAATTTCTTAGGAGAAAACTAGTATAGCTTTCTAAGCTTAATACATCTTAATAATGACCTTTGTCTAACCACCAGGTTGATCTTAAAGAATCTTTTCCTTAATAACAACAACAAAGCTACTGAGATTATTACAAGCCTAACTTGCTAGCAAACCTGCTCACAAGCAATCTTAACTTCCTTTGACTGTGGCTGTACTTCATACCAGTGATAGAATTATGCTAACTTGCTATATACAGACTTGTTTATTTTCACTTGTTTTTGTTCACCAGACATTGATTTGAAACAAGAGTGATGAGTACAAAGCAAGCAGTATTTACAACAAGAGTTATCAGTAGTTCTACTTATCACTTACTCTTGATCCTTTTTCTGGAAAGCACCGACAAACTGAACAATCCTGTCCCCCACATGGGTCAATATATGCATATTCTCCCTAAAAATTAAAAGTTTATGAATTTATTAATATGCAGTAGACAGCCGTTACTTTATCACATGACATGGCACTTCATTAGTTTTCTTTAAATTGTTAGGTATTCCTGAAAGGGTAAAATATTAGGAAGAAATTCTTATTTAAGTAAACCTATCTGTTAAAGAACTAAACATAATTTGTGGATTCTCTGCAAGAATGTTATCAGAATTAAGACTCTCTTACTTCTTTGTATACAACTAAGATACACCCTAAAACTTTTGATATGTACAAATATTGTCTAAATAGTTGATTTTTAAGGCCAAAAAATTGGCTACCCTTGCATAGCCATAGGGCAATCTTCTGCTGAACAAGAAACTTGGCTTAGCAGCAAACTTCATAATATAGTGTAGCACTTCAATTTGACGCAATAAAGAGAGGATGTTTTTGATCTGAGGGAAAAATCATTATCTTAGAGGAGTGATGCCCACACTTTCAAGCTGGTGAGCCTGCTACCTCATCCTAGGAACAGTGGTGATTTGTATATCTATCTGTCATTTCCAAACATGTGCCTGTAATTGTCACATGGGTTGTACCTCGGAGTGAGGCTTGGGTATGTGCTTTGTCCCACATTCCCAGGCTTCATTTGGAAGGAAACCCTCAGGTGTAGGCAAAGACCTACACTCCATTAGATCCTCTGGTCTGGCAGTGGGGAACACTGGGAGCACAGGGCACAAGAAACGCACACCCTCTGCAGCTGGGAGGTGGCCGGAGAGCTTCTCTGCGGACCATGACAAATGCACAGCATGGACGCAGCTCTCCTGTTCTCAGTGAGCGTCGGCAGCACAAAACACTGCTGGAGCCTAAAAGCTGTTCTCATGGGCTAAGCTTGTCCTTTGTTTTGCAAGTCACAGGGCAAAGTGAGGGTGAATCTCAGTACCACAAGCAAGTGATTTGTGTGTCTGACCACTCATAATTGTTCATATTAGTGATACAGAAGATGCAGCAGATCTTTGAAATTTTGCTTCTCTGAGGACTGAAAAATGATGATGCCTCAGCATCTTTTGTGGCAATCCACAAGTCACATATTTGCTATGCTGATGTTTATTTAGGTGATGGGTTAGAAGTTGTCTATTAGTATCATATGAACCTTTTCCAGTGCTTAATTAATAGAACACTGCTACCCACATTTAAAATCCCCCTAAACTTCTTGGACATCTTATCAGCATAAACATGCTGGCAAAGTAGAAGAACAAGCAACAGCATGATGTAGAAGGTGTAAGGTATTTGCTGCAAGTTTCATTTAGTAAAGCTAAATATTACACCTAAATATAAATAAGGAAATAGGCCGCATCTAGAAATATTTTAACAAAGTCAGAATTGAACCTGTTATAATTTGTAAACCCATTGCTATTAGGCTAGGACATTAAGTAAGATGAAACGATAAAATGCAAAATAGGCTGAATATCAAGAAGACCACTCAGCAATAAGGCCTTATGTTTAACTCTTGTTGTATTAAAYGAAAAAAAAAGTAGTATGTGCATGGTGTAATTATGCATTGCCTACCATTAATTTACTTTTTTTTGTATTATAACTTTCCATCGTTGCACTGTTGATAGCAAGGAAGCGACCATTTTATTTCACAAAGTTGAAATGAGGGGGGAAAAGTATACTTGAGGAGAACCTAAAATATCAGAAAATGTAAATTCAGTAGATTTACCTTGTGATAAATGAATCTGATTTTATTATTCTTTTCTATTTCCCAATGACTAGTATTAAAGTAAACACATACTAATTATACACACCATATAAATTTGTAAACTTTTTTAGGTGGTTGGAATGTCCATTAGGTCACATTATTTTTTCAATAGAATTTAGTGTGTAAATGATGAAGCAGTTTTAAAAAGGGTGACAAGAATTTTAAGATTTAAAAATAATTTAAGTAAACTAATAAACAGTGATAGCAAGAAAATAGTTGTTCAGCGTGGATTACATTTTTATCAAGGTCAACATTGTTTTGTTACTGGTTTTAATGATTAGCAGAACACAATAGGTTCATACTTCCAATTCTTCAAGGAGAAAGACACTGACAAATATTAGATAAGGAGGGAAAATTCTGTTCTTTCTATCTACAATATTTTTAGAATATCTGGTACTCCCAAACCTCAGAACAGGAGGGTATGATGGTCTCTCTCACAGACTGCTTCTCTTTCACATACTGGATTTCCCATGAAATTATTAATCTACTCCACAGTAGTCCCTCACCTAGTTATTAAAAACTTATCTCTACTGGAATGTCAATGGAATGCAAGTTTCTAATAACAGGTAGGCTGTTTTCCTTTGTTCTGTTAGGACACGTTTATTTTAAAAAACACATCCATCATCAACACTGCAGCTAAAAATGCAAATATCACAGCAGTCACAACAGACATTAAAGCAAACTGCTCCTACAACCATTATAATTCATTTGCATTAACAACTAGAGTCACACAGTTACTTGAAATCGCTACTTTTAACTTCCAGTCAAAGTTTATGTACAGATTTGGTATCCTGCTTTTGTATGTTCATTTTCAAAATGAGGTAAATATTTTCAGCCTTTTGATTTATTCCATCTTTAATCATTGCATAGGCCATTGCTCACTTTTTAATAGCAAATGTAATATGGAATAATTTGTGCAAATTTTTAGTGTCTATATGAAACGACAACTGAAGAATTTGCAAGCTCAGGCTGCTCTGAAATGTGACAAAAAATATCATTCTACTGCTTTGTTTGGGAGAAGCTATAGAAAAAAGTTAATTTTTGTGTTTAAGATATTAGCATCAAACTGCAGATAATTAAATAATGTCCTGAGAAATCATACATGCTTCTCACTTTCAGAGATAACACAGCTGAGGATACTAAAAAGAACAAAAAAAMCAAGAGCCTTTTTTAGAAATATTGTTCGAGGTATGGGAGTTGGGTACCAGTACTGAACTTTCAGCTTCTTCTGTAAGCCAGTCATTAGAAGGAAACAGGATAGACACTGCTAGAGCTGTTTATGCATATAGTGTCAGTATTTAATATTGCCTACAAAGAAAAGTGGAGGTCATAAAGGCAGAACAATGGCAAAGAGGGTGAAGTAAATTACTTAAGAAGCCTCTATTTGCTAAGTCTTGGTGGGTTTGTACCTGTGACCCATTTTTCTGTGGAAGCCCACCACAAGTAAAGGGGAAGATGGGTGACCCTTTGGAAAAAAACAAAAAAGAGCTTTTAATCAATATTTGAAAGAAGTAAAGAGGATGGACTTGAAGTTTCAGTGAGAGCGTTGCAAACATGAGGGTAATATAGAGGACAGCACAGGGAGGAAGGTAAAGTGGACATTGAGAGTATRTTATATATGAAATCGTGGCTTCAGAGAGATGTGAATGTACAGAGATACCAATTTAAGATCCAGTTTAACAGAAAAAGGGCTTGAAAGCTAGAATAAGTAAAATATACAGTATAATGTAGAGCCATTGAAGGGACTCATAAGGAAGGAGACAGATTCAGTGCATGACAGTTTTATAAACGAGCTTTCTGAATGCATCTAAAGATGCTGAAGTTAGAATCTAAAAGAATCCAAAGGTGAAGATTACAAAATAGTTGAGTTGGGAGATAGGTAGGGCATGCACAAGTAGCTTAACAACAGGAACAGAAATGAAAAAGAGAAGTGCAGAAATACTGAAACAGCACAGTTTTCCTACACAATTATAGGATGTTTTGGTGTACATAATGTTACTTGTTTGAACTATACCATCCTATTTATCAACTCTCTAAAGTAAATATCTGTATCACTTACCCCATCAATTTCTTGCACTGAAAAAACAATCAGCAGCCACCTGATTTAAAAGAAGGAAAAAGCTAGATTAACATTAAACTTCCAGTATCCAACCTTCACAAAAATGTATCCTCTAAAAAGTTATAAGTGTGTACACCTGATTAAGTCCTGTTTGGAGTGATTATTTACTAAACAAATACAATTATAAAGGGTACTACTTTTCATTAAGAAATGGTCAGCACATGCTATATAATTTTATCTTTTTTGGATATGTGAAACTGACAATAAACAGACAGGGATGCCTAAGACTATGTAAAAGCCCTCGTTTCACTCCCCCCTCGTAACCTACCCCAGTCCCAGAATTGAGAATGGCCAGAGAGCAACCATGCCAGACAGACCTCTGCACCTCCACACACACCATGGGCTGGAGCCTGAGCAAACAGACACCGGAGGTGGCTTGCATGGGCCCCCAAAATGAGCGAGATAATGAAAAGAAGGCTGGTACTGTTTCTGGAGTGGGGGGAGGAAAGGGGGGGGCAGSGGGAAGCAGGGAGCAGAGCAACACTCAGAATAGCTACATGATCCCAGAGCAGCTGCTGGGGAAGCCCAGGTTCATGCCAACCATTGCTAGTGAACGTCTATAAAGTTGAAATCTTGCCCTTTATGATTTCTACGTGCACAAGAAAAAGATAAAGTAAGATAGAAATGTAGGCCAAAACTTCTGCAGCAATAAAAGAAATAAGCCTGATGTAAGTGCTCACTCACTGTATAAAAAGATAAATTATATCTGGCTAYAATGTGTCGACTACTGTATATTGCGGCATTTCTACAGACTACAGTAAAACCTGTAACAAAATTACTCCAATCCTGCAAATATTTAGGCATCAGAATAAATTTCCCAAAGTCCTACTGAGTTCAACCAGACTCTACTTTTTCTTTAATTGTTTGCAGCATTGAGAACTGGGCCAGTAAACCTAATCTTACTGTTCCTGACTATTAATTATTCACAGATTCAGAATGCAAATTATACAACCTCTGTATGCATTGTAACATACTGATAAATTCAATACTGACAAATTTAATGTATTTTAGCTGTTTATATACATTTACTGTATACACTTTTTAAAATTGTTTCCTGCTGCTTTTTTCTAATTGCAAAACAAAATATTTATAAAAATAATAAAAATATTTATAAAAATATATTTATATATTTATAAAAATATTTATTAAAATATTTATAAAAATTTATAAAAATATATTTATAAAATATTTATAAAAATAATTAGTGGAACTGAAGACAGAAACTAGTACTGTCACTTGCCAAATGAGAAACAAATGATTGATTAAACAATATGAGATAACCAGATAATCAGCTACAGTGGTAGCTGGTAGAGAAGTTTTGCATAATGCTGTTCTCCAAACACAGCTGAGAAAGTCTACTGAAATAAAATCAGACTTAGAATATATGTATAAATACCATAATTTTTACAGCCTTTTTTCATAAACAAACAGCCCTATAGTTCAAAACTTTTCTCTGCTGTCAGAGTTGCRTTTCATTAGATTCATTATCATTGGCTCCATGTTTAGTCCACTGACATGCATCTCTGAAGAGGTGAACTCTGAGAAAGCACTGGGTCTAATACTTTCTGTATGGAGAATCTAATTCAAAAGCCAGTGAAGATACCTAGTGTCTAAGCAATCAATGAAAACATTGCAAGGGAAGAGAGGGGAGGTATGAGAGAAATTGCTGGATTTTGGCATATGCATTATTGTTGGTGACCTTACACCCAATAGATTTATAGCATTATACCTACCTGGTGGGGAAACAAAGGAAATGCACTCTTGAGATAAGCTGGTTCAGTGAGCTTTTTTTTTTTTTTTAAAGTGCATGCAGTATAATAAATACAGAATACTATCCTAACTAGAAAGAATGAGATATGGAGAGATATGCACTAACTAGGAAAAAAAAAAAAGATCAGTGGGGTATAGCAGTTATTCAGAAGGTTTTGGTTTAACAAAGTAGCACAAGGTGAGGAGCAACAGCACTGCAGCTACACCAAGAGCTGTTCCCATGTCCCTATGCTGGTCACTTGCTACACACCTAGCCCCCTATCTGAAACTGAGACTATAAAACCAGAGATAGCATSGGAGTCCCAGACCAGGCTGTCTTTCATTTGCTTATATGATGGCAAAGGAATTTCTTACAGAAGGAAGATCTACTTTCCATTCTGTTCCCACAAAACACAGCAGTCTCCATTGCTGTGGGTATTACTAGTGACAAAGGATTGGTAGCTACTGTGTCCTTGCTAATCCTAGTAGTTCCTTCCTTAATGTATCRAGTGATTTGGCATAGAAAGGATTTAACTATCTGGGAACACTTCAACCAAGTAATCGAGAATAGCATTGGTCCATGCTGTGACTGAAATTAATTTATAAGGCTGTTTTTGCTTCTAACTTTCTGAACTTGCAGACAGTCTCTATAAATATTTTTTTCCCATGTTAACATTGGCCAGGTGCAAGTTATTCTTCATTCAAGAAAATGCCAAGTTTTCATGAAACTCTTGCCAATTGAAATGGAAATTTGATGATGATGTTCTTGATGTACTAGGCTGAAGTCTCCCCTTTTTCCAGTAATGTATGGCAGGCATGTGTTTGCCAGATTGTCAAATGTCCTCTGTCATTTCAAAATCCCTGTCTCCCAAAGTCAGACAGATGTTGTCTGTGTACTCAAATCATCACAAGACCTTTAGAGGCAAGTCATTTGCAAATAGCATGAAAAAAAGGCAAGAACAGCTGCTTTGGGGAGATGGCTAGGGTGGGAGGCTGCTACACTGGGGAACTCCCAAATAGCAGGCAGACTGGGTTTGCAAAAACCAAATAAACATGAAAAAGACACTGGAGACAGTTCAGGCATATTAATACGATCGAAGACTGCCTAGCAGGAGATGTGTCCGGTTCAAGCAAGGCACGTTTGCTAGGCCAGGTTCCCAGGTAGAAAAGCATAATTTCACAGTCCTAAAGATCCTGGTGCAAGAAGGTACATGAAGACCTGACGCAAGAAGGAAAACTGCATCCACTTTCTCTGGAAGATATTACGGAGATGGAAGAGTTGAGGCCAGAAACCAATCTTTGAACACTCCTGACTATAGTGACTCTAATCTTCTCCTCTAGGATGGCTTTCCTCCAGAAAGAACTCCTGCCATGGCTGCTAACAAATATTTCCATCCCAGGCCATGAAAGTTTTCTTCATCCCTTGTAATAATTCTCCCTCATCTGCAAAATTACTGGGGACAGGCATTCTGGTTTGAGTTTGTCTTTACTTTTTCTTCCCCAAACATCTTATCACTAGAATGTATAAGCATCTTTTTCTACTATTTAAGTAGTGCCATACCTGAAATTTAAACGGTATAAACTGTTAGGCCAAGAATCAAGAACAAATATGATAAACTACCTTGCATGTTTATCAAATATATGACAGACTACAAATCATTTAACTGSTGATTTTTTATTGCTGTTAAACTGATGGCTAAGAATATATCTCAGTGACTGTAGTTAAAAATTTTAGTGATCTGTAAAACTCACCAGGCAGCTGTGATAATCTGTTTAATCCATTCAGATGAATCCTTTGTTAATGCCATTCACGCTGATTGAGGACCTGAATATGCAGCACTTTTTTTTCCTCTTTTTTTAGACAGCAGGTCTTCTCTTTTCTTATGTTAGTAGCTGGTCTATAAACACTGTTCCCTTCTGTTGTTTTCCCCTCTGAACCTGTTTATATTAAAATATACATTTGATGTGCAAATATGAATAACTACTCAATGACCAAAATGTGTCTTAACCATTGATGTATGTCATACTGCAACAGCTTTATATTGCAGCTACATTTTGTTATCCCTGTTCAGGTAACATTTTATTTTATCAGCAATCCAATCCAATTATTTCAAGGAGACTATATATGGGTGAAAGTATAGTTCAACATAGAAAGGGTACAAGATTTCACCCTAGAAAAGGTAAATCTTCACTCAATGTTTGAAATAATGAACAAAGAGTACCTTGCATGATTATTATTTTAAAAAAGCTATCATACCCACCATTTTTGATAAAAGCATAAAAAAGATGTGACCCCCTTTATTCAGTAAAGACTTAATGGACTTCAAAAAAAAATCAAGAAAATATTAGCTGCACTTTCAAGACCAGTCTTAGCAGTATCTTCTGCAAACTGGGCTGGACAACTGTCCATGTATGCATTTGAGCAAAGGACGCTACTCTGAGTGCAGAGTAAGTAATATGCATTTTGCTCAGACTTTACACGCACATATTAACTACACAGTGCGTGTGTGAC
This sequence comes from Apteryx rowi, assembly GCF_003343035.1. Taxonomy (NCBI): domain Eukaryota; kingdom Metazoa; phylum Chordata; class Aves; order Apterygiformes; family Apterygidae; genus Apteryx; species Apteryx rowi. Next base: position 244,203 of record NW_020450983.1, read on the forward strand.
ATCTGACTTAAGCCCACCAAAATATATACAGTTTTATGTGCACATGTGTTGTAGCAATCTCTTTGTAAGCTCAAGCTCCAGAAATCCAAAGAAGGGGCCAGTTACTGTGCAAACTTTCATATCTCTAAAATAAGAAAAAAGCTGAAATCCTTTGGAGTAAGGCATATCCAGCAGAAAAGTCACAGAGGATATTCCAAACTGAGGACTTAGAGGCTGAACTTTTCCTTTGGCATAGCACAGATTTTCATTAGCTTTTATTTTTTTACTACTGAAGTCTTCTAGATCTGGGGAGGTTAATTTTGAGGAGACTGAACACTGCTTAGAGTAAACAGACAGGGGATCACTTCCTTTGGAGAAGTCCCTTGAATAAGCAAGGCAATCAGTTACTGAAGAGGGAGCAAGAATGTGAACCTACAGCAAACTGGCTGCTCTCTGATAACTATTCAACAAACAGCTATTTTTTCTTTGTAAAGCAAATAAAAGCATACAGTTCCTGAAACATTACTGTATTTCTTTCAATTACTTAGGTAGTGTAATTAATGTCACAGCTAAATGATGTAACAGCTTTCTAAGCAGACCTCATCCATAAATAATATTAACTCCTATGTGTATGCATAGTATATTCTTATCCCACAGTAAGAAGAAGAGACTTGGTGAGCTACCATGCACTCACTAATGAGTAAAAAGCCTATGAGCAGCTAATAAATACTGCAAGTTCACACCCTACATATACTGTAATCAGTTCATCTGCCAAATCCTTAGTCTCCTTCTGTGTCCTAGTTTCCCATCTGTAAAAAAAAAGAAAAAGAAAGAAATAACAGCACTTTCCTACCTCATTGATTTTTACGGTAATAATATAAGCAAGGTTGTGAGGCAATAAAATAGTGTAGGGAGGGATTGTCTCAGATAGAAAACATAAGATCAGTCATAAAATGTTAGCCTTTACAGAAATTTGTTCTTGTTGCCCACTACTCATCTCATTATTTAATTACTCAAACAGCTTCTATCCTGAAAATGGAGAAGAAATGGGAATTTGGTACAAAGTTTGCTCAGTATTAGCAGAGAACCTTTTGATTTTCCAGTGAAAATCCATTCTGATCCAACCAGTTGACACAGTTTGAAGTCATAYGTGATGCATGAATGGAAGATTTAAACCACCGAGCTTGTCATTTTCTCACGACTATCTAAAGCTTTAAATGGACCCATCGTTTCTGGACAAGCTTCCTATAGTTTGAAGTGTTTGGCAGCCAGTGCAAGAATATAAGGATTACGAAGTTATTTAGACTGATATGTCAAACTGATCTCATGTTTTACATTTTGTAGTGATCAAAACAGTTGCCTCCATAGAATACTTACCTAATTCAAAAGGAGATACAAATAACCCCAGGATAACACACACAACACTCCCGCAGGAATAGGTTTTATACAAGCATCACAAAACCTCAGCTTAAAGAATTCCCAAAGGTCTGAGAGGAAAAAGCTGGCACTTTAACATAACCTAGAACTTTAGCCTCTAGTGGATCAAAAGGAAAGATAATTTCATATATAGGGATTCCGATGAAATAGGACCACAGGACTTGAACCATAGTTTGAGGCAGACACACAGCTGCAATTATTGAGGAACAACAAATTAGAACAGTCCCAACTATATTATCATTATATACAAATAAGCCAACATCATGTGTAACAAGAACATTGAAGTTGAAAGACAAGGATTCAGAAGTTAGGAAATAAAAATTAGGATTGTGTGTTCAATTTTAATGTATTTCTTTAATGTATATGATTAGATTAGTGGTTTTAAGTACAGGAACATATGCTGTTCTCCACAGGACTCCTGCCTCATTCATGATGCAGCTATTTCACACTCTTTTCGCCCTTTTCTTTAAATATCTAGCTCCATTCCTTATTTTACAGTAACATATAAAATCTTGCAACTTATATTAAATTCACACAACTGCAGTGTTTCCCACAAAAAAAATCCTTATCTGTAAAGAAATAAGATACTGATATCCTTGTTTTAGTATAGAGACCTGAGGAAACAAAATCAAAGCAAAAATTATTAAGTATCAAATAATGTGAAAAAGCCAAATTCTCACTTGTTGCAGCTTTCACCTGCTTTCCAGGATTGAAGTTGACTTCTCTGCCCTTCCTACACTGTTTTAGGTTTGTTTGGGTTTTTTTGTAAAACTCCTCTACAGGAGGATGCAGTTACATATTTTCACACAACGCGTGCTGAGCCTGCTTAGCATGATGTTTTGCCAGGCAAGACAGTCTCTCTTAGTTCATAGCTTTCTGATGATACCATGGACTAYTGCAATATCATCAGTACAGTCTGCATCAAGGATTCGTAAACCCTTTCTGGATGGATGCCATCAACTAAGGTAGCAATGAGCAGCAGAAAGAATATCAGTGGCAGCTCTTGCCTTTGTTCCAGCTACCTKCTACTTTGAAGTCACTTATCTGTCCTAGAAACACGTATACAGGCATGTGCTCTGTGTACTTTCCTATAATGTGACAAACTCACAAAGCAACATTACTTGGTTTTTCTTAACTATAACACATGCAACTAACATGCAGTTGGGTCATACTTCTTAGCAGCAAGCTGCTCAGGCTCAGAAGTCAGTGAAATAGTGCTGGGATAAGACTGGGGTGAAAAGGACTTTACTTAAATGCTCTGTCCTTCTGTTTTATATCCCCTGTGAGCTTTCTCCCATCTTTGCTTTCAGCGTGCTCACTTCTTGCTAAGAAATTTCCACACAGGGTTTTCATCATTTGAAAACTGACTAAGTATCTATTTATCATAGCAGCACTTCATTCACTAGGTCTTCTGCATTTATTCATTTATTTCTCCTTACAGTGTTTGGTCTGCTTTCTTCTACTTCTCTTCTGTTTTTTCCAGTATTTCTTTGGCCTTGTATTTAAGAGCTCTCCTTTAAGTATTCTCTTCTGTACTCAAAGAGAGTTATACTGTTCATCTTGCATCTGAAATCGCATCATTTCCGAAAACTTTCTTGCACTGTAGTCTCRTTTTCTTCCTGTAATTTTGTTGTCTCAGAGAACTTTGTACCTTTTGTTTTCACATTTGTGTTAATGATGCTTTGCTGCCTTCTGTCTAACACCAGTTCTTCTAATATTAAATTTCAGTTTAACTCTATGAAGGCTGTGTTCACTGCTGCCACTGCTGCTCTCTAATGATCACTATGCCCTCATAGCTTGGACAGATGACCCACATTTGTGTTGATTCACACAAGACTGAGCTGGTATTTTTTTCCTGCCAGAAAAGCAAGATCCATTTTTATTCATGCATGCCTTTCCAACAGAGCGGTGTTTGCAAGGAGTAAGTTGGACAGTGAGCAAGTTTAAATGCTTCCCACAATTTAGGCTGCAATTTGATTCACAAAATGTATTTCACCATTGGTATTTTCAATTACTGACTACTRTTTCCAACTTTGGCACAAAAGTTGGGCATTTTAACAAGTTGGGTAGACTTAGGTACTTGTCAGTTTAAGTGCCTGTTGCTTATAAACAACTGTAGACCTTATTTTTGTCCTTATTATGGTATTCCTGTGTCAAGAGCATAGCACCGTTACTGTTGAKAGGTTTAGGAATCTGATAAATAAGATGGATCAATTTAGTGTTTTTTCCACAAGATACTATCTCCTCTACATGGTCATCATGAACCTTGCTTGAAAACAGGGGATTTTTTTTTTCTTTCTCTCTACATCTGCCAGCTTGCTGTCACCGATGCCTGGGGTTTTAGAGGCAAGCGGACCACATCTTTCATGATGCACAACACCAAGCCTGGGGAGAAACATCTCTCACTGCTCCTCATTCAAGCAGCGACAGCACTTCGTCCTGCGTGTGCTCAGCTACTTGGTCTCCGCTGTTTTCGTTAGCGAACACTTGAGGAAGAGGAAAGCGCTGCGAGAAGAAAAGCCCCGCTGCAAGGCAGCAGCCCCGCGGGCAGCGCCCTGGGCCGCAGCCAGTAACACCTCGGTTACCGCCTGCGCCGCMCCGACCCGCTTCGCCCCAGCCGCTGCCGCGGTCTCGCCGAGGCTCCCGGCCCCCGGGCGGGCTG
>NW_020450983.1:248896-282508 GCF_003343035.1 Apteryx rowi
TCTGCGGAGAGCGAGGGCGAGGCGCGGCTCTCGCGGGGACGGCCGGCGGCGCGGCGGGGCCCGGGGCAGAGCGGGATCCGGCCGCTCGGCCTCCCGCCGCGGCCCCTCTCTGCGTGGCCAAGTTGGGAGCATAAAACGGCGCTTCGTGGTGTTTAAAACACAGCGCCCCGCGCGCGCCTGGTGCAGCTGCCCCGGGCAAGGTGTACGCTAAGCTAAAAGGCGTCACGCGCGTGCGGAGCGGCTCCCCCGTGCAGGGCGCGCACTAAACCACCTCAGGCGCGCGCGGCTCAGCCGGCGGCCGTGTCGCACCTCAGCGGCCGCCGGGCAGCGTGGGACGGGCGCTGCGTCACCGCTCGCCGGCTCACGGCGGCTTTTCGCGCCCTTCGCGTAACGGCCGCGCCCGGCCGGCGGTGAGCGCCCGTCGGGCTGAACCCGCCGCCTGCGCCGCCCCCGCTGTGAGCTGGTTTTACAGCGCGTTCTGCCTGGTTCAGTGATCTCTCGGTGTCCGTGAATTCACCTGGGTTATACGGTAGCCTTTGCTGCTGCTTTCTCCTCTGGTTTCACTGCTCAGATTATCCGTTACCACTGGGGAGCAGAGCAGTCGACGATGAGAGTAGACAAGTCAGTGTAGCGCTCAGTGTTTCTCTCAGGCATTAAACCCAGGAAAATGCCAGCTTCGTTAAATCCCCAAATCTGCTTCTCTCACTGTAGTTACCAGTATTCGTTTCGCCTTGCACACTTGAGTAAAGCCCTAGGAGATAGCCATGATTACATCCAAATCCTTAACTGCCTTTCAAAGTATTTTGCAGTTCTCCTTTTATAAGTAGAAATTCTGACCATCTACTTTGTCATCACAAAAATAGAGCAAAATACTGTTCTCATTGTAAAGGTTATCAGAAGCAGACCTGTTAATAAAAAAAAAAAAAAAGATTTTCTATTAAAATGTTGCAGCTCTTTCATTCTTAACCCATTCTGGATAAAGTGTCTAAAAAACAATAAGCACCTCACAGATCATGTTTTCTTTCATGGCACTCTGCAACTAACGTGTAGTCAAGTTTGGTCATTTAACAAAGATCTAATTGTTTTATTTATAAAGTAATTAAAATGCCTCTTAGTTCTAATGTGGAACTGAGATACCAGATCCATTTGCCATTTCAGTCAAGTACACTGTTTTTTTTGCAAAGTCATTGCAGGCTCTGTGTAGATCTGTTCATTACGTGAAAGCAAGAGATGAACAAACTCAAGTCCTGACTCCCCCGCTTTGCAATTTATCCCATTTCTCTCTTCCTCTGCTGGAGCCTCCCGTAGCCTTCTCTGCCCGTACAAGGTGAGCATCATATACGCTTCAGGATGGCTGTTCAGTCACAGGCTTTATACTAGCAACTCCTGCTGTCCCCTACACATGCACACATTCACACACACTTGCACTTTCTATGCAGCTTCTGTGCTGCATGGCAGCTTTGATTTTGTCACCCTGTGTTGGGTTTTTATCTACAAGGCAAAGGATAAGAGGGTATATGGACCAGAGAGAGACTGAATATGTCCCAGTAAAGCACTTTCCTTCTATTTCAGCACTTTCTAGCAACCTCAGGAGGATCCCAGAATATTTGCAAGTCTTGCAGACTCTTGCATCTTACTTCATTGGCAGCCTTTCTGCTAAGGGTAAATCATGAAGCTCTGAGATCTAGAGTAATGTTGTCATTACTAGAGCCTTGTTTATGCTTAGGTCTTAAAGACAAGATATGGGAGAGTCAGAAGTGTCTTCCATGGAAATTTTGCTGTTGAGGCAAAGCTTGAACACAATGTATTGATTCAGTACTGCTCTAAAAATTCAGTGGATTTCAAATATGTTGTTTGAGATTACTTTAAATTTGATTTGCAACAGGTAGCTGAGGGCAGTTTAAGATTCAGATGCCATAATTTTTATTCTTGCATGAGAAAGCTGGTATTTTCAAGAGAAAAAGTTATTTCTAAGAAGTTTTCCAGATGATGGAGGAAATAAGAACTTTAAACCAAAACTTTTATCAAAAGCCCTAATTAAATATTTCTGGTTAATGTTAACTGACATGAATTCATTGACGAGTAAATCATCTAATCTTGACTGGGCTGTCCATTAAAAAAAATAGGCATTATTTATGTTTTAAAATAATGCTATGCTTTCTTATTAAAGTAAACTGGTATTTGACCAGCAAGCAATATTTTTGCTGTATGCCTAAACTGTAAAATGCTTCAGCACAGCAGGGATAAATGTTTCATGTCTCTTAATAACCCAATAAGTAGTTTATTCCCAAAGACAAGAAAGAAAATCACTAATTTGTGCCTGCTGCCCTTTGTGTAGCAGATCTGGGCCTTCAGACCTTTGCAGAGTAGCAAGGAGACATATGCCCTGCCCTGAGGAGCTTGAACTTTCTGGCACCTGCTAGGGAGTGTTATTAACTGCATTCTTGGCCATTGGCACGCTCTAATCACATCATCTGAAAACTCAGCAGAAGTAGCATCTTCCCATGTCAAAGGCTTTTCGGCTTGCTTGATGTATTCCTTCACTGTAAATACTGATGTTGTAATTCTTTGGATTTTTCCACTGTTCATTTGAATACTTTAGAATAATAGTAAAAAAGAATTGTCAAAATGTTTCCTCAGGGAACAAGAYGGTTCTCATTCCTCATTTCTATTTTTTTTCATCTCCAAAAAAATAAAAGAAGAATTTGCTTCCTGGTTGTTTATGTAATGGCAGCTAGAGCTGTTATTATCTTGATGCATATGTATAATGTAGTTAATTCTCCTGCATGCATCCTGTCCTGTGATACCAGCCATGCACTTCTTTTCTGATTTAGTGTGTCTTGAAAGTAAACAAGCTCACATGCAAATACTTATAAGCCAGTCTTTCCTTCTTCATGCAATAGCTTTTTTCCTAATAATATGCAAATAATACTGCTGACACAAATAGGTCTTAAAATAGGGTTCTGGAAGAAAAAAGTGCAGTGTGCTAGTTCAGTCATGAGCATCTCCTAGTCTGGTAAGAATGTGATGCAGGATGGCTTGCTTTGTTTCACTGGGAAAGAAAATGTTGGAGGGACAAAGTAGCGTCAAAGCGAGAATGCTCTTTCTCTGCCTGCCTTTGGATGTGCCCAGGTTCTTTGTCACACAAGGCAGCTGTGAAGGGAAGATGTGCACCTGAATATACAAAAGAGAGTTCACTGAGCATGGTAGACAAAAGCAAGTTATTTTTGAAGTGCCCCCTTTGATTTGGTTAATATGATCCTGGCTCTGAGGTCAATGGCTGTGTTACTCTAATAATTGGGCCCAATTTATATTAGCCTCTTCTTATCCTGATTGCCTCTATGATTAGCTGTGATTCAGCCATCATCACCATAGAGAAATAGGCCAATGTCAGAGCGTTGCAGAACAGTATTTTTCCTACTAAGCCAAGTTACAGTTGGCATGAATTAGCAGAGTTGCCCGAATGCTAGTGCATCAAAATCGCTGGTGGGCTGCTATCTTATACCACACCCAGAGGCCTGTTCTGCTGACCAAGAAACATTAAGCATTCTGTTCAAGCTGTATGATGCATTTTACAATTGCAGGAAGATGAACCTCCTTTTGAACGGCCATCTTAGTAAAACACCTATGAAAATTGAACTTGTAATGCTTGATGTGTAGCTTTTTTCTAACATATGTGCAAGTTAAATGCGTGCTTAAGCAAAACTATATGATCCAAGTTTTTTTATTGATTAAATAGTATTCAAATGATCAAAGTAGGCAGGCAAACACTGGTTCATTCTTCATTGCTCTGCATTTTATATAGATACAGCAGCGTTTTATTTCGAGATCTGTCCTAGCAATCTCTTCTGCAAGACCTGGAGCTGGTTTATCATAACATGTCTTTGAAACAAAATACTTTGCTATTAAGTGCAACTAGTATGAGATGTCCGGTCATCTGTTTTACTGTCACATTCTCACCCTACTGCCTAACAAAGTAATACTAGAAGGCTCGGTTTGTTGGCATGGATTACAGGAGCCTAGGAAGAAGGTGAAATACAAAAAGGCTTTTTTCTTCTTAACTGTTTACAGTCCCAGTCTCTCTTGCACACACTGAAAAAATTCCATTTTGCCACACTTAGTATATTTTCAGCTTTATTTTGATTGTCTCTTTTTAACTTAGCAGTTTTGTGATAGGGTACAAGTCCTACAAGTTTACAAGTCTTCCACTTGGCCTGGTTCAGTGAAGGCTTTTTGACTAGGGCTCTATGCTGCATTTTTCCACAGACTATTTTGGAGGAAATTGCAAGAAAGTAACTTGTAAAATCTTAGAACCTTTCAAAAAAGGAGAAACCAAAGCATGCACAATAAGCTTTCTCTGAACAAGCTACTGTTGCTTTCATTCCTGTTTGCACCACTTAAGAGAAGATGCACATCAGGAATTTTATGAATATACAAATATATGAGCCTCAAGGGACAACAATTATAGTGAATACTGTTCCTACACTCAGCAGTTGGGAAGAAATACAAATTGTTTGATGTAATGCTAACCATACTGTGGTAGGTTAGCAAAAATTCACTAGCTGATTATATGTATTCTTTACTCTTTTAAGATGACCCTCTGTTAGCAAGCAAGAGCATGGATGATGGCAGCTGAATAAGCTAATTAAGCACCTTTATGAGTTTGCTACAAAACAAAATTCTGTGGCCTGAATTGCCTGGTCTTTTTCACTTGTGGAAAAGAAGAATATTTATTTGTGGTGTTCCCAGCAGAGTTCTAGGTCAGGAGATGAAACCTGCAGCAGTGCCTCGTTTATTGGAGCGCCTTTGGATTCCAGCCTGAAGATACCATGAACAGTTTGATCCAGTTTCTAATAGCCCTAATCACAATGACTTTCACTCTAGTGAGATTATTTGTAGAGTAAGATATTGGTCATTATAAATATAAATATCAAAACTTTCCTGTGTTCTAACAGAAGAAAGAAAACCATCTTTCTCTCTGTTTAAAGAGGAAGTAATTCTGTCTTTTGCTCTTCATAGAACAAAAGCAACACAAAGAAACAACAGAGATTCAATTGAGAGTCTCAACTGACTGTTTTCCAAAAATACACAACATGCCAGGTCTAGTTACATAGATACTGAGTAATTTTAGGCAGCTTCTACAACACAAGCCTTAGTGGACATCACTATACAGTTCACCAACAATTTGAGATAGTGTGTACACCAAGGTGGTTTTTGCTAAATGATAACGTTTTACCTATATTGTCCTCAAGTAATCATGATCATATGCAGGCACAGTGGAGATTTCCAAGCCCTACCATTCCCCCGCTCCCTAACTCAGTGAATTGGGGAGGAGAAGAGAGAAGTTCCATATGATTAATTGTGCTGAATCTGCCTGGACAAGAATACAGTTGGCACTGTGGAAGTTGTGCGTGGAAGTATGAGCAAGGTGGCAGAATGGTATACTTACATAAGAATGGTATAAGCAGCTATGCTACAGTAGTTCCTTAGAAATCCCATACAAAGGATGCAGTATTCAGTAAGTATGATCAAATAAAAACTTTGCAGGCTGTTCTGTATGTTTTTTCAGGAACATGATATACCTCATTTAAACACAGGTAAGAGATACCAGAAGTTGTATGAAAACTTTGCTTCCTTCTATTTTACTTTCTCTTACTAAAATTTTTTTGTTCTTGTTTTGTTTCTTGCAATAAAAGGCAATGGTTATAATAAAGAGATCTGGCTAACTTTACAGAATAGTTATACAAAATTCTTACTGAATACTTTTTTTACTTTAAAAACTAAGAGTAGGTTTTCAAAACTGTTTAAGTTTCTGAAGTTAGAAAGGATTTTCATAGACGTGTTCATTTGACATCAATAGAAAGTTGTCTAAATGTTCATCTGGAGCAGTTTCTCTCATTTATCCATAACAGTCATTCACCATTGGTTTTGAGTTAGTTGACAAACACCATTACAAATATATCCTTTTATTAGACAGATGAAAGAATAACTACCTTCCAAAAGAACTTCTGACAGTCTAAAATTAAGGATAGAAAGTAAAGAATTTCTTATCATATACAGTGATAGACACATGTTGTATACTGACATTGCTTATTTTTAAGCTAGGCACAAAATTCTCCTTTTGTGAAATATTATGAAGGTTTTTTCCTATGATCATGAATGCTTAGGACTTCTCTTTTGCACCTCATGTTGAAAGCAGCGCATATCCAATAATACAGGGCCCATGTCGCCAAGGAGGGCTATTGATTCAATAGTTTCCCATTACAAGTGTTTAATGGAGTTTATTCAACAACTGCAGTGTTGTCTGTAGCATTACAGTTGTCTTCTGCCATGTCCTTTGAGATCAGCTCTCCCTATATAAGACATTATAGACTGAGCTGTTAAAGTTGCAGCTGTATTTCTTTTTAATTGAAGGTTAGAATGAAATAATTTTTGTCAAGTGCTAGATGTTCAACTGTTGGGAAAGTGATACAAATTCTGATTGCATGCGTTGTTGTTAATAGGAGTTGTCTAACGTAGGAATGTCTGGCTTCCTTCCAATTCACAAGTGACTACACAATGTTTCAGGGTTTGGGAACTGACATATTTTCCTTCATCTCATCATCTCCTATTTGTGCTCAATGTTGTCTATATTTATTGAAGGTTTAATAATTTGGTTTTGTTGTACTGGTCCAGCGATCACTAAAAAAACATAAAGTTCATAGTGGTCTTTGAAAATTTTGATGAATTCATGTTTGATGCTTAGAATGCATGAAAAACTTCTAGTATACAGATTGTAATTGTGAGACTGGTATTTTGTTTTGATAGCAATGTTTTGGAGTGAGGGGACTTGATTTTCCAGTAACTTGTATGCTCTATGGTGATTTACAGTTGTGCAATGTGAGGAATATGCTGCCAAGGTCACATACCTACTAATGTCTAGATAGTATCACTAACTTTGCTAGTCTATCTATTCTAACACAATTGCACCTTAGACTGAGAAAAATTTTTCCTTATATAGCTTTTTCCTTAGTAGGAACTCTTTTCTGTACGTTCTGCTCTCAGATACTCTGAGCAGGTTAGGATAAATTGTCAAAAACATAATTGTGTCCAAGCTAAAGGCTTTAGCTAGCACCATAATGTCCTTCAGAAACTGCAGCTTTTCACATTCCTGTGCAGCATATCTATCCCAGYACAAGTCTGTAGTGTAGGTAAATGCTAAAGCAAAGTTTTCCACTTACTGTAATTAGCTGTACCACAATGTTTTGCATCCACTTTTATTAGATGTAATAGAAAACATACTGTAGAGAATGTTAGAGAAATGGGCCCTTTTGTAGTTTTAAGGGATATATCAACATCAATTATTTGAGTAATGTTATTTGTTGTGCTCAGTTGTGGTTTATAGACACAGCTGGAATGTGTAAAGTGATTGCATTGCACTGAGACAGCCAAGAAGAATTTAGAAATCTCAGTGCATCAGCAGCCCTGAAAATTTATAATTAAGACTCTTAAAGGAATTGGCTTACTGATATTTAATTTTTAATAAATATTGGAATTTTAGAGAAATTACAGAAAACTGGAAATGAGCTTATACTTCTACTTAGAAAGGACCATTGTGAAGACCTGCATAACTGTAGGCTGCTCAAAATACCATTCTTGGGCAGAATGGTGGAAAAGAAAAAGTATCACAGAAAAATAGATTTTGTCTAACACCTCTAATTTCATTTTTTGATGCAGTTTTACTTTAGCGACCCTAGAAGATAAAGACCTAATGAGAGGATAGGTGATATGCTAATAAAAATCAAGTTTAAATAAAAAATCAGCCTTAGATTTTTAATAATGAGCCTGATCAGCCATGAGAATCACTTAGGCAAGAAAGTGATGGCTTTAGCATGCACTTGAGAGAAGACTCCTGGACTGTTCCCACCGGCCATTGTAATTAATGGATATCACTTGTCCTGCTCTTAATTCATTTTAAAATTCCCCATTTTGCACAGTAATTTTGATTTATGTTAACCAGAATTTATCTCTGGAATCAGTGGAGTTCACCCATGAAATTAAAGACCAATCAGACCAAAATTGTAAATTTGAGCCCCACTTCAACCAGATTACTGTATTCTAAAAAAATACATTTAAATTCATCTAAGCTTTCCTCTGAGTGTCTTTATTACTCCTCCACTGTCGTCTTGGCGGTGGTAATACCACATGGCACTGAAACACAGCTCCTGGTAACTACATAGGCTTCATGTGAAACATATTTAAAGATGGTGGTTGATCTTGCAGGAACATCCCTTGCTGGCTGGCTGTCCTAGGTGCAGTATTTTCAATATAAATGTATATGTTTTTTAATTATAGCTGACCTATTCTGATCTTCTCCAGATCTGGAAAAGCAAACGTATTCTGACTACTTTGTCATCATACGTGTCATTCCAAAAAGAGATCAGTGAAGGAGTACTGGCTCGTTACTGTCTCTGTCTCATTTTGCCTGTTCTCCCTCTTCCTCTGCCTTTAAACCACTCTCTGTATCCCTGTATTGCCCAACAGATGTGAGCGTCAGAACTCAGTCCAAGTTACTGATAGAAATGCCTATCATTGCTTATTTTTTCCTTGCATTAACACCTGCTATCCTTTGACATATTCAGGTTTAATAACAACATCCCTAAATACTTTCTCTGACATCCTTCATATAATTAGCTGTATTGCCAATATACATTGAACTACGTGAGATTCTCTGTGATACTCCAATTTAAGTTGCCACAGCTGCAATGTTAGGAGCAGTAGTGCCATGCTGAATCTACATGAAGCTCCGTGCAAGTGACAGCGTAGTCTGTAGTATGTTCTTTTTTCTGTCTGTCTTTGTCATTTCTTTGAAGGATTCAGCCTAGGAGAAGACTCAAGCAGCACTTTTAAAGCAGATGCTTAGATTAGTCTCTGGATTGGGAGCAGGAAGAGGTCAGAGCCTCACAGAGTCCAACACCACAGTGTGGGATGTGCAATTCAGTGTTGTAGGTGAGTTTACAGAAGGCCCCAGCTGTGGAGTGGCCCACTGAACAAAGCAGGAACCACTGCAAGGAGGGGGTAGCGTTTATAACTGTCACGACATATACATAAAAAACTACTAGTGTCACCCAAAACACTTGACTTTTGAAAGGATCTCCTCTATAAATTACTCCAAAATAGCAGAGTTTGGAGAGGGTTTTTGGTTCGTTGGTCACTTCATTTGATTCATGATTCAGTTGAGTATCTGGCTTTGTTCTTTGGCCTCAGTGTTTTAAATCAAAAATCTAGTTCCATCTACAGTATTTAAATATTTTAAATTAAATGTAGGTGATTATTACAAAAGTCACAGAACTGAAAAACAAAGTAAACCTATGGCTGTGCTGTGGCATCTACTTAAGTAGATGTTATTTTGAGGATTTTGAATAAACTGTTGGTAATTATTATTAAACTTCCTTATCCTATGACCTAGCAATATACTATTGTTTTATGGTGAACCTTTGATCAAGGAGCTTCAGCCATCTTGCAAGGATGTGGAAACATCCAGACAACATCAGTAGTATAAGTGAACAATGACTTTTTGGTTCAAAGCTCCTTTACAGAAGCAGTAATCTAATCTTATGTAAAAATCATATGCCAAAACATTTAGTGTTGTCTAATTAACTGTGTAATGTAAAATCATCTCTGGTCTTTTCAGCTTAGTTTCAACTTATATGCAAACACAAACACACCTGAATTGATCTGAAACTAACAGCAAACTAAACAAGTTCTAAGCATTATGACTTCTTGAAGAGCAAAGGTTCTTTTTCTTCAAATAGTTTAACAACATTGATTAATTATATAGCACCATAAATTTCTATATGTTCATGCATTTAACTTCACATCAGATAATCTGTGATTATAAATTAAAAAACCAAGTTTCTTCTGGATCTGTACATATCAGATTATACCTATTATGACTGAAATATTTAAGAGTGATTTCTCTTGGTGATTTCTCTGTGTGCTGAAAATTATGCTTGGCATGCAAATACTGTAAAGAATCTGCTTCTGACTTCACTTTCAGGGGAAAAGTAAGGTGCAGCTCCATGAAGGTCTATAGAATTATAATGGTAAATAACCAGTATTAGAAAGATTGGAAGCCAGCTGTGGGTATTTATCAGGAAAGCTCTCAAATGTCAGCCAGAATCTGCTCTCAGTTACACTGAATAAATTCAGAGAATCTGGAATACTCTAAGGATTTTTTCCTCTGTAAACAACATCTTTCCTGGACTCAGTCGTGTCTGGTGCCCCTTTCCTCTAGAAGGGGGCTTGACAAGAATTTGTAGTTTTCATTTTTACTTACCTTCAATGAACTTTGGCAGTCTCATCTACAATCAGCAAATATATTTCTGAATAAAACCTTTTCTTCTAGTCATACCAGTGTGACTTGATAAACAAAAGTAATGCTGGTTTGAGGGAGTAATTAGCTATATTCTGTTCAGCAGGCCTGGATTACTTCTAAAATACTACCATTTGCTTAGGTTGAACTGAGGTTGCCATCTGTTAAATACACCACTATGTAGGTTTTGCAAAAAAGTACAACTTTCATGCTGTGGAAGGGAAATAGTCTGTATAAAAAATATCTGATAGACAACAGTTGCACCATAAAGCGTAGGAGACTGCTTGTATTAATAAGCATAATCACCTACTACTATCCCCTACTACTACAGCTACTTTTCTATATGTATTTTGGTTTACTCTGTACACAGACTTCTTGCCTAGTGATTAGTAATAAGTTTCAATCTCTCAATAACGCAAATATAATCTAAGAGTAACTGCTCTGATAAAAATGAACTTACAGTAGTACAAGTTTGAGAATTATGAAAAAAGAATTGCAATAGGTGCAAGTCACGCTCTCCGTGATTGTAAAGGCAGTTGTTTGCCCAAAGGAACAGAAGTTCTGTCTGTGACTGTGGACCCCTATGCAGACCTGCCCAGTTGAGCTATAGGGTTAGGTTACCCAGTGTCAAACTAATAGGCATCACAGAGAAGAAATCAGGATACTGCTTGTTGTTAGTTCTGAGCTACTGTTTGTTCTTGTGTCTCTGCTGATTTAGTTACATTGATAAGAATAATAGTGAAGGTAACATAGTCACATGGCTTCTGTTTTACATGTCAACTTAGTTTTCCAGATTCCAGATGCAGTGCCACTTTACTTAAATTGTAGCTGTCAGATCAGGGGGAAGAAAGAAGCTTTATATATGCCAAGAAATTAAGTATTTAATGTTTGTAACTCTTTGGAAGTCTAGCTAGAAACATCAAACAATCACCTATTAATCTGTCTAGAGGAACCCATACAGACATCATAAATTCTTGGAGGATTTTTCATGGCCAGCTGATTCCACGTTGTTTTATTTTGCAAATGAATATTTCAATAGCTGTTCTCTTGCAGAATCCCCCCTGCATGAATTCATCTCACCTAACTTCAGCCACCTACAAGAGCAGCAGCTACTGACAGTAGTTGCCTAGTCAAAAGAGAACAGCAGGTACCTGCAGCAGGTACCTGGAAAGGTACCTTGGGTACCTTTCTGAAAGAGGGACCTAAAAGAGATGGGAGGAATTGTTCCCAGGTAGATGTTGAGTTTTCTTCCATAGTCAACGGAAAGAGACAGACAAGATCAGCTGTACAGGAGATGAAGGCAGTTTCCTGAGACCGGACACCTCATTTTTGAATGATGAAGATAGATGAAATTCATTCTAGCTTGTGGGAAGAAAAGGACTGTCTGAAAGATGTTTTCCAGTTCTGTAAAATGTTTTACCTGAACATACTGCTATAGGAAGATTCAAATGTAATAACACTGACATTATCCTTTTAAAATGTCATGGAGAACACTTTTTCCTCTCTCATTTTGTCTTCTGTTCTTTGAGAACACCACTGGAAAAGTTATAAATTTGGAACAGTGCTGCTGTTGTATTATGACCAGCTGTAGGGGTTAATTAATTCTGTCTTCAAGATCTAAATAGATATTTCATATCATACCATCTTAAAGGCTGTAATCTTGTAAGCAAAAATACAGTTCTTCTTTCTTATCTGAATTTTATGCAACTCAAAAAATTCTTTATAACCAATATATGATATTTGGCCCCTTATTCAATGGAGCTGTACCACAGTATAAGTCATAGTGATAGACTTATAGGTACTAAAATGAGGGGATGATCTGAAAAATAATCTTCTTTCTAGAGTGGTACAATTGAAGAAATCATTCAGCAAAAGCTTCAAAAATGAAGGAAAGAGTTTAAGTATACAAAGAAGGACAATAAATACATTTTTTCCACATTTGTGTGAAATACATAACTTTGATAATCTTAATGATATTTTAGTATATATAATATTTATGTTAATAAAGGATTATTGTTTTTCTCCTCCATTCCAGTGACATAGGACATGTCTACATGAGTGTGGAAATATCCTTTGCAGAGTTATGCTAGCGGAACTGGGCTAGAGCACATGAGAGCTGTAGCAGGAAGAGGGCATAGAGGGGTTAAGTATTCTCATGTTCACCCAGGATCTCAGGCGTGTTTTGCAGCGCTGCTGAGTTCCACACTACTAAAACTTCGTAGTACAGGTGCTAGCTAATTTAGAGTCATGCTGGCTGTCCATTTACATGCTGAATTTCCTTGGGTTTTTTTTTCCACTTAACTTGAGTGTGAACAATAAAAACTGTATCTTTTTATACTTAGTTATTGAATTTTCCCAAATTCTTGTTGCTTCCAAATAAGTGTGCCATATTTTGGCAACTGAGGTCACAGAGCCAAACAGAGGTTGGGATGCTGCACAGATGCTGCCCTCCAGGAAGGGCTTTAAACTCCAGACATCTTAATAAAACCTCTGAGATCTAATTTGTCCTTCACCAAAGAACACAATGAAAAGAATAATTTTCTTATAAATTTTCTATCTTTTTCTTTTTCAGAACTGTGTATGCAAAGGTAAAAGTCCCTGCTTTTGTGATAGCATGAAAGGTAATAAGGTAAGAGGAAATACATTTTTCCCTTCTTAAGATTAGTTTATACCAGCAAATTGTTACTATATTAGTTGAACTTACACACACAGTGAGTGGGTTTATTTTGTGATGGTGTTCTGTCAACAGAGTCTGTGGAGAATTGTAAGAGGAATACATTACCTTACAAAATATCTGTTAAAATAACTCTAGATGCACTGTTTAACTAAGAAGACCTTTACATACTTTTTTAATTAAAAAATGCATTAGTTCATGTTTAAGGTGTTGCATGGTATTCAAATATCAGCAGAAGAACTGTCTGAAGCACTAGGTCCCTTTTACAAACTCTTAACAAATGCCCACAGACAACAGTACCCTGGCAGCAGCTTTCCTATTACAAATTTCATATCGTCATCAACAGAGTCATGTTCAGAGCCTCCCTGTCTCCATCTTTGGATCTTGCACAGCTCCCAACCTTTTCTGGATCCTGAAGGGAAGCTACGCGTGCTAGTATTAAACAGATAAGTCTCCTGCAAACCAAGACGAGATGAGTTTCTGGGCCCTATTCAGAAACACCTTGCCAGCAGTTAGGGAACAGTGTCAAGTCAAAAGTAACAGAGCTGTAGCTCTGCCTGTTGCCAATAGTAGCTTGGCAGAACTTCTGTGTGGCTTTTAAACAAATCTGAATTACACAAATGCCAAAAATTCTTTCAAACTCTTGCTTGTAGTTGGAAAACAACTGATGCAAAAATGAAGGGGACATTATTAAAGAAATCATGGCTGTAATTCAGGCTAATTCTGAACACAATGATTGGCATACTAAACCTTAAAAATAGGTTCCAGCTGTGCAACCCTAGGATGTCTGTATAAGCTTAGAGTTGCTATTAGTCTCACTGATCCATACATCTGGCTGGTAGAGAATTACTTGTATCTTCCTCCTGTACTTTTACTGCCAAGAAAGTATGTCATATTGCACTACCAGTCTTGCCTTTAGAAGCTCAATTTCAGTGGTGGAGAAGAGTTATCTGAAAGTAAATTACACGTTCATTATTAAAACATATTTTCATAAGTGGGAAAGGAGAATACTCATGTCATTAATAAAATCTTTGTGTATTTTTCATGTTCTTAGTTTGTCTAACCTGACTTTGATCTAACCAGTATAAATTGGGACCAATTGAAAAATTAGAAAAAATAACTTAAGCTGCCCACTAAAAGYGAAATATTAATAAAAATGAACACCAGCAACTTATCTTCATCAGTTGCATGTTAAATCAGCTGAGCACTTAATAGGTAATAGTTAGTCATTGTTTACCCTGGTGAAGGTTTTCAGGTAGCTTTGGCAAATCAGGGCAATTAAATTAATCAGTATGTTTTAATAACTGTAGAATCTTAAGAAATTGTCCAAGACCTTAGCTGATCTGTCAGTAAGAAAGCGAGGATAAAATTGCTTGTGCTGTATGGAGATGTGAGAAGGTGTTGGGAAGAGCAGACTGCTGCTCTGTAGATGGAGAACACTCTCACTGCTGCTATGAGGGGGCAGCAGGCTCGGTAGAGGAAGATCAAGTAAGGGCTTGATTCATTTTTCTGTGCATTAGTCCCTCACCCCCTCCAGTGGCAAATCTTGGTATAGCTTTTTTTTTTTTTTTTTGCCTTTCTTGCACTGTCCTAGATGAAATAACTAAACTATTTGTTGTAAAAAGCTATACCATTTTATAATTCAGAGCTCACAGGTACTTCATAATGCACTCCTCATCTTTCAGTTGTGTTCAGGTACTCCGGGATTATCTTCTATGCTTATATATTTTAATTTTTTTTTTTTTGAAATTCAGAAGCTATTTTAAATTTGGTCGGTTTGGGGGATTTTGAGGGGATAGAACTAGTGAAGGAGCAAGCCAAGGTATTTTCACTTCCCCAAGGCTTCCTTTGAATCCTCTCTCTTGTACATCTAAAAATGAGATACTAGAATTTCTACACAGCAGCATTTCACATAATTTTTTGTGTAACAACTCCCCTCTGATAAAGCCATAGGAAAATTGGATCTGAGAGAACTGATAACCCCATCCTCTCTGTCATGTGTCCTGCTGTGCTGTAAAAGGTCTTGAACAGGCAACTCTTCACTGATGTAAAATTCAGCACACTGAATTGCTGCTATCTGTAGAGCTGAAACTTTTTTCTGTGAGTTTCTAAGCTTGAAGCACTGTATTTTCACAAGGATAAGACTTGCATCTTCATTATATTTAACTAAAAAACTACCCCAGTAACTGTAGCTTTAATCTTCTGTGTTTCCTCTGCATGGTTTGGTTATTTGAACTTGACCTTAAAAAAAACATAAAAAGGGGTTGGGTGGCTTCATCTCTGAGACTTAGAATAAAAAAAGTTGCCTCTTAAAGAAAATGGCTTTTTATTCCATATGAACAGTTTTGTTGTATTTGACTCCTACTGTTTCTTTACATGGTTTGCATAAAGAGGTGTATTGATGGTTTGGAACTGACCCTTCTGTACAGAAGCAGCCATTAAATTTGCCAACTACAGATTGGGAGTGCCAGGATGGTTTCAGGTTTGTGTTGTTCATATGGGCTAAGCACATTGTAGAAACATTAACAAGGAATGTATATCAGCTGCATAATAAACTTTCTATGCTGCCAGTTAACTTCTGTACTCTACAAAAACTTGAGTACTGACATCTGCTGGTATCTTCACCCACACTTACTACCATCTTACATTCAGTGGTACCACCTGGCCTAGACAGCACATAGACAGGACCACAAGAACAGGTCAGTATGGTCAAGGATAATGTAATCTGGTAGTAGACAAATATATGTTAAGAGGTACAAAAAATAATGAAAACCTTAGAAATAAGTAATTACAAGGAGAGTTCAAGGGTGTTTTAAGGACTACGTTCTCTTAACGTTTACAGGGCGAAAAAGGCTTTCCTGGCATTCCTGGTCCACCTGGTCTTAGAGGCTTTCCTGGCCCGGAAGGGCCCCCAGGGCCACAAGGACCTAAAGTAGGTTCCCATCCGTGTGTGTGCACGTGAGAGAGAAAGAGAGACTACATTTGTGTTCATCTGTGAAAGAGAGTTGTGACAGAGTTAAAAATTCTGTCGAAAAATGAAACCTTTTTTCAGTCTCCCATTTGGTGAGGTGTGGTGTGTGTGGTCACCAGCTTCAGTGTTCATATTTGACTGAGTAGCTGATATGAACGTGGGTTTTTTTTGTCAGTTATCTGGTGGCCAGTGCTAAAGCATCTGGACCGACCTGCCAGAGGGAATGCACGTGGCTCTAAATGATTTATAGCATCATAACTGCAATTTTGTCTTAACAGTGCACTCTGACATCAGTTGCTGGAAATAGAGGAAACAAGCTACTGCTGAGACAAATAATGAAACAAAATAGATTTAAGAAAAATTGAATGAATAGATGAATTTTAAGAGAGATCTTGCTCTGTTTAGGTAATATCAAGTGTCACAGTTGCCTGCAGTATGGGGAGAGTATGGGGAGAGTAGCTTTGGCTTTCTTTCCCCAATCCCTAAAACAGAGGCCTGAAAGAATAGAAAGAGCAAGTATATTACTCATTAAAAATCATTTTATTTATATTTGTCTTGAGGAACATCACTCCTGTTGTCATCAATAAATTGACTCTTTGATGAATAGATTATTTGTGTGTAAGTATGGCCTGAACGCAGCCACAGTATAAATCAGGAAGAAAGACCAAAGGAACTGCCACAATCACATCATGTCTCGGGCCTGCATAATGTGGCCCCCAGCCCTCCCAGCCCTTATCCACACCTTTAAATAAATGTTGTTTATAATTCTCTTTTGGGTGTTGTTGCAATAGTCTATCCTATTTCCTTTTTAAAAAAAAAAAATACTTTGTGGCACTGATATTTGCATTGGAGCTCACATATGTTGATGAGCCATTTATTTAAACTCATTGTGAAGCATTTAATAGAGCGTTTCCCCTTCAATAAGTGATAACAACTTCTGAAAAAATGGCAAGAAATAAGGATAATTTAAACAGCAMGGGTATCTCTGTTAGCCTGAGTATTGTATATCATGGTGTATTCCAAGTAGCTTTTCCTATTCCAAGGCCTATGCATTATATTAAAATGAGTGCCACCCAGGATTTTAGGAGCTGTGCAGTTCTGTTCAGTTCCCCATTTCCTTTCTGGGTAAAATAAAAGTTGCTCCTTATTATCAGTAAAGCTGTAAGTTTCTTGAAACAATTCTAGCTAGGTTCTGTCCGGACTGTGCTGTGGCATGCTTCACTGTCTTCCTGCAGCTCTCCCATCCTGTTTAGCTCCCTTTCAGCCTCTGGATTTCCTTTCCATGCAAACGCTGCAGGGGAGAGTGGCTGGTGTATGCAAATACCTGATCACTATGTGAACATCAACCCTGCCTGGGAGCTCAGAAGCTCTCCTGAGTACCAGTGAGGCTTGTGGCTGTTTCCTCCCAGAGAAGCACTTCCAGGTCTCACAGTTTGAACAGGTTCATAGCAGCTGCTTTCTCAACATACCCTGATTTTTATTTTTTGACCTGTGATGAGATATATATCCCCTGTAAACACTGAAAGGAAGAGCAAGAGGCCAGGATTTGTGCAAGTAGTCTTAAACGTTTGTTTTAGTGTCTATAGTGGACAAATCATGTCTTTATTTATATAATTTTATGTGCATGTGTTGGTACTAGTATTAAAAATTGGTGCATGTTATATTGGTATATGTGCAGTATATCAATTATATTGAAATAAGTTGTTTTTCATTTGTGGTTTAGGGTTCTCCAGGGCTTATAGGGTTACCTGGATCTAAAGGTATACGAGTAAGTATTTCTGTTTTAAACAAACCTGTATGTATTACTGTCATGTTAAATGCTAACTTGATTCAATAATTTGTGAAAAATAGAAACAATACATTATATATGATTTTAATGTATTTTTTAAAACTTACGACTCTCTAGTTTTTAGAACTTATGCCTTTTTTTGCTACACGTTATAGACAAGGTTCATGCTGTATGTATTTAGTATTGGTGAGTGCTGTGAATGAGTCAAACTAGAATTCCATAAAGGGATGTTGGGAGGGGGTTGTTTGAGCGGGGGGGTCTTATCTATGTTTAATAGTCCATAGGCTACCATTATACTTGTTACACATTCAGAGGAAGTCAGGTTAAGAAAGATAAAGTAATTAAACAACAATCTTTTGGTAGAATCATTCTCAAATTCATTCTCACAAATAGAATAAAAAAAATCGCATCATGAGCTTTTCCCTAATATTCGTAATATTCCTCCTGTTTTTATATCATTAGGGAGTCCCAGGAATACCTGGATTTTCAGGTCCCCCCGGGCTTCCAGTAAGTAAAAGCAAATCTGATTTAACCAATTTCTCTCTTAACACAGTCTTCAGTATGCAAATGTCCTCAACCAAACATGCTCACTCTGCTGTCAACATCAGCATCGTCTCTATCAATTAACCTAGAGATAACGATCTTAGCATCAGCTGTTCTTATTCGTTGTAATAGTTAAAGAACACGTAATCTGTCAAGTCTTTGTGAAACTCTGCTCCAACATAAACTGTTTCAGTGTTGCTATAGGGGAATATGAATGTGCAAAAACAAAGCTTATGTCAACTTTGCACTTGTTCGTAGGGTGAGCCGGGAACTGTTGGTCCTCCTGGGCGCCCGGGTGTTCCAGGATGCAATGGCACAAAGGTAGAAATCAAGCTGCATGTTATGAGTGTGAGGATTGTGTTTGGCTATGCTTAGGAATGGCCAAAAAGTATTCCTAATTTTTCCCCCAATATACAACAATTTTGATTTGTTTTGGTTTATGACTTTATTGACTAGGACAATATTCAATCATGACAATAGCCAGAGGGAGAAAAAGTGCTACTTTTGTGTGTAAGATAGATAATTTAGTAATACATGTTAGTGGCCTTTGTCAAAAAGTTAAGAATAACCTGATACTTGCTGTTTTGACAGATAAAAATTCTTTCATTAGAAGTTCAGAAGATCTAATCAGTTTAGCCCAACCAGTCTTTCTATTGAAAGAGATTATAAAAGAGATGATAGTTAATTAATTTTACCTCACCAGTATCTAGCTTGCGGTTGATAATTCATGCATCCTGAAAGGAATTAATAGAAAAGGCGTAATGTAATGTTGCAGGCTGTTTACTTGTTTTGCTTTGCTGATGGCTCTCAGCGTTCTGAAGGTGGAAGTCAGAAGAATGCCCTTTACAGAGAATCATACTTTTCTGGTGAAACAGTAGTTTGACACGGCCAGTAAAGCCTGGTCAATGGGCAAGAGATCAAGACACGCGTAGTCGGGCTGTGACCCACTTAGCAAATCTAGTGATAATGCAACTTATAATTTTAGCATGATAATGTAAAAATATCTTTTGTGATCACGTCTATTAAAATCAGTATCCAAATAGTAATATTCATTAACAGTCACCCTTACTACTTCCAGGGCGATCGAGGTTTTCCAGGTCCTCCAGGTAGAAGAGGTACTCCAGGTGTTCCAGTAGGTGTCTGTGAAGTTCATGATTGTGTGCATTTCTACCAGATACCGCCATTCACTGGAAGAGCGTAAAGCCTCAAATTAACTGGTCTTAACAGTGCTTACTTATGGGTTGAAAAATATAGTTATCCTATTTTATTAATATAAAAACTGTGGGGAAAAGAAACAAAGGTTGAAAGTGATATCTAATCTGTTGCATGTTGGGCCTTGACTTCTTAGGCAATGAATGCATGCAAATTCATCAACTGCTGTTAGCTCTTTAGTGTCTCAAGCTGGGTATTTGAAACTGCAGTCTCAAGAGATATTCATGAAGATTTACCACTCAACTTTCAAAAGGTGTCCAATATGTATTTAATAGATTCCAGTTTCAGTTAATGCCTAAATATCTTTGAGTATATGGCCTAATTAAGTCAATAACAGAACCAGGAATCAAAGCCAGATCTTCTGATTATGGCTCCATTGCTTTAACCCTAGGATTTGTTTTTTCTCTGTAGAAATATATATTAAAAAAGCTTCTAAACAGCAAATGGAAAAAAGAATGCTGCCTGTCAAGTTTCATTGGCTTCAAATCTGATACTTTCTAAACGTGATCTTTAATACTCTACCAGCTCTCCTGATTTTTTTTTTTTTAAAGATCAGGCTTCAAAACTGTTCTGCATTCACTTGTAAAATTGTGACTGTGAGACTGGGCTATTTTTTGACAATATGCCCTTTCTTCTGAAATTGAAGTCTGGCACAGCAAACCTGTATGTGGCTATACACGGAGATCATTGCACTTAGAGAATATTGTGAATGTCTCCTTTCACCATTGTCTCTCTTGTCTTTCTGCTTCTGTAATATAATTATTGTTTTTCTCCCTAGGGTATCCCTGGCATCAAAGGAGAAAAGGTCAGTTATTTACAGCATATTATGTGAACTATTCATTGGTAATCAAAATTCTGTGTGTATATTTGCTGCTGGAAAAGAGTTCTTGATGTCTTCATCCACGGGAAATAGAAGGTTTACTTTCCAGAAGAAGGATCCACAAACTCTGGTGCCTGGTCTGTACTAGTCACGTTCACCCTGGAGTACAACACAGTATTTCTTTTTCCTTTAACTACTGTTACTGCATGTCATAAGTTTATCCCTTTCAAAACAAACAAAGAACTAAGCCCCTTTCCAAAACAGCTTACAAATTTGTATGGAAATCTACAGATGCACTAGAGAGTATTTTAAAAGAAAAAAATAAAAAAAAAAAACAAATTTAAGAAGGTCGGGACTGTGGATGAGAGAAGTATATATGTCTGAAATGAAAACTACTTCTAACATTTTGGAGTGATATGCCTGAAAACGGTACATTCTATTTAATAAACCCTTTTTTAAAGGTAGAACTATCCATAGTGGGCAGTTGCCATTATTATGGAATTCTGATTCTGCTTTTTTTCCCCCACATACTGCATTAGAAGACTTGAAGTCTAAGCTCCAGTGAAGTGTTCTACAGCATAACCTTATTGTGCTTTTTTTTTTAATTGTCCAGGGGTGCCCTGTAGATGGCTATAACCAAGACTATGGTGCAAAAGGTGACCCTGGATTGCCTGGAATGCCTGGACTTCAGGTAATTCAGAATTCAAACGGTGATATATATTTTTTTATGTATATGTGTATGTCTGTATAAAATTTTACAAATATGTATCATTAATTTCTAAACCGGAAAATAACTCTGTGTCTCTAAATATTATTAACTTTATATAATCTGGTTAATATAATATATACAAAAGGTTTCTTCTGACTTTTCAACACTTAGAGTACATGAAGTCAGTAGTAATTAGTTTTGTCGTCAGAACCAGTAGTCTCCATCATGTGTTAGAAAAGTGGGATGGGAAAGTCAGGTGGCAGACAACATGAGCGATCATATATAGTTATTTAAAGTAACTGAAATGAGTGAAAATTCTAGTATATGTTAAAGTGGTGCAGTCAAGCCAGATAGATGTGCAGATAGCTATGGAAATTATTTTTCATGAATACATGCTAATGTACTTCGGAAGTAATAATTTGTTCAGCTTATATACATTACTGGTTTCCCACTCAGGAAAAACATCTGGGTATCAGTGGGAGCAATTTAATAAAGACATCTTCGTCAGTGGGCAGGAGATGACATAAAGCAAAGAAAATATTAGGATACTTAAAGAAAAGTGTTGGAAAAAAATACCAACAAAAATGTTGTCATGACAGTCAATGGTATACTTCCACACAGAATGTTGTACTCAGCTCTGATCACCCGGTCTTGAAACAGATACACAAGAGATAGAGAAAAACAAAAGTATTTTAGAAATAGAGACAACTGCCACATGCGGTAAGACTGAAAAAATTACTCTGGCTCAACTTCTAGGGAAGCATTAGTACAAGACACTATGATCCATATTTACAAAACATAGATTAATAGAAGAAAACAGCGTAGACATTTCTTTTAAACCTTACAATAAATGGAGGACATTGCATTAAATTAAAAATAAATGTTTTTAGTTCTCCAAGTTTTAAAGTATAGAATTTATTGCATACAATATCCTAGAAATTAAAGGCTTAATAGGGTTAACAATAGGATTATGTGGATATGAGAATGTCCATAGTTGCATTAAATAGGACTTACACTCCCATTTGAGTAATTTAGTTTTAGAGTAGAAACATATTTTCATGTTTCAAATCATATACCAACCAATGATGCAGTGAGGAGGAATTATACTTCTATATTATCCTGAGACATGAAAAGGAAATCCAAAGACAATGCTGCTCCTCTGTTTGTTATTCAGTTCATTGAATTTAGCATTGTGAGTTGTTCATAATCTTGCCATGGCATTTATTCCTTTTTCTTTTTTAATATACAGGGTTCCCAGGGTATTCAAGGATATCCTGGGGAAATTGGACCACAGGGCCCTCCGGGAGTTTCAGTGAGTATGAACTTGTGGGTATGTGAAATCCATACCTCACGCACACATCTGATTATTTTTTTTCCGGTTTCTTTTGATTATTTTTATGCTTGATAATTTCCACATTTTCAAAGGTATTCTCATCCAGTTAGGAATAAATTTTCATTTTCAAATAATTACTCATAAATTCACATTACGTAGAACTGTAGAGAGATATCTGTTGCAAACCAGACCACGTAAACATTCTGCTGCCCCTTGCTTTCACAACAAATTGTAGTTGTGAAAGTGGAAGAATGAATAAAAGTGTGATGTAACACAGGTGAAAATTGTGTATTTGGAACCTCCTGTGTAGAACTTGGTAGAGTAAGCAGAAATGCCCTGGCCTAATTAACTGGCCTAAATTGGTGCTGAAGATTGTAGTATTTTACACTATGCATCTTTTTTTCTGTAGGGAGTGCCAGGGAGAGCAGGACCTCCAGGACCTAAGGTAGTCTCAGATTGGTAATAAAAATGAAAAATTCCTCTTTACTGTAACATCAGTTTATACATTTTATTGGTATTTTTTAAAATAAATCATTAACATTTGGGTCTCTTTCACAGGGTCTCATGGGAATGAAAGTAATAGGAAACAAAGGAAGAAAGGTAATTGTATAAAACGCTTAAAACATTTTTTAAATTTTGTTTCCATTTTCTGCTTTTTCTGATATACTGTGGTGAGATGTTTGGGGAAGTAAGTACTGTGAAATAAAGAATTTTCAGTAGGTACGTGAAAGTCTTATTGGAATATGGGAGCACAGCAATTTATATCTAAGGACAAACTGTTTCCACATAAGAGCTGATGATATAAACTTCCTGATAGTAGGGTAGAAACAGGCTCATAGTTTAAGAGGAGCCAGCAGTTAATATTTACTAACATATCTCATTAAATTAATTTATATATCATTAGCACACAGTGTTCCTAAATGCTTAACCAAGCAGGTAAACATTGGTAAATATATAGCATCTGTAGACTCACAACTTCTTATGGCCAACATCTTTTCCATGTCTGCCCTCATGATGCTAAAAAAACTCAGGGAAGTCTTTCTAAGAGAACCTTCCAGGATTTGTCTTTCATATTCTTACTTTGTGTCAAATATAATTTATGTTAAGTAGAAATGTCTATGGACAAATATATTGTTTTTTAGGACCTGATCCTGCAATTGTCAGGAATCCATAGTCAGTCTTAATGTCCCTACAGAATCCTTTTGAATGCTTGGAGCATCTCACAGTTATGCTAATTGACCAGTGCAGATTCAACTGTGGGCTGAAACAGCATTATCTGAAAGTGGGATTCATTTTAATATTGTAATTATTACCAGGAAGAATTTTCCTGTCAAAATTTCTATAAATAGAATTGATGACATCAAGTGAATGCTAGCTCGGGTGGCTATGGAGTGTCTTGCTTCCTTATGGAGTGTTACTTTCTTTGCAGTTAAGTTTCAAGTGCACACTTAAAATCCCTTAAAACTATGGATGACCTTTGAACTCCCCCGAAATATCCCATTTAGGACTTCTCCTGTTCTATAAGATCCTTTATGAAAAAATATACCGTAATTCTAATGTTTTAGGTCAAGATCACGTGAAAGCCAGTTGTATCTGTCAGTAATATGTTCCAATCATCTACTTACAGTATGTAGACTGCAGGTTTGCAGATATCACCGAAGACACTGCATGTATTTTATTGACTGACTTAATCAGACTGGGAGAAAAATGACAATAATTATAAGGGGGTATTTTTAGGTGATTTAGAGATAAAATGTTCATATAACTTTTAAGTAAATAATATTAAAAATACTTTCTCTTTAAGCTAATTCTAGATCCTTTAACACAAATGAGTATAGACATTTTTATAATTTCTCACTCAAAAAAAGATTGTCGTAAAAGCCTTAAATCCTCCATATGCCTTTTTGTGGAAGATAAATAACAAGCAAAGAGAAATGTTAAGTTCATTAATGGCTAAGTGTAATGACAGAGAAATTTTCACAAATTTGAAAAAATAGGGATAGTAATTTGAAACAAGAACAATACATTACTTCCAATTGCTTCATTTTTCTTTCTATTTTCAGGGTGACACGGGATTAACTGGACCCCCTGGACCACCAGGAACTGTTATTGTGACATTAAGTGGACCAGACAACGTGACGGTAGTAAAATTTGTCTAAGATCAGATACAGATAAGCCATCTTACTGTTTTTTACTTTGAGAAAAGACAGCTTCATCTTCACTGTTCTGATAACATTTCCTTTTGCCCATTCTAACTTTTTTCTGACTGGTTTTTTAGATAGTAAGCTCTTCTTAGAGCGTGTCTGTGCAGCCAGCTCAGCTGAGTCCTGTGCATTCATATGCACATCTGCATGATGCCAGTGGAATGTTAAATGCTTATTAGTAAGCCACCTGTGTGAAAACTCTTGAGTATGTGAAAAATAAATCACTTTTAGCTTGACCAAATCAATATGGACTTTCTGAATAGCCGTCAAAGCCACAGCTGTGTTAATCTCTGGGGCTTGTCACTGGAAGTGTCAGGACCTCGGCTACTAGTTCCATTTCAGAAAAGCTTACGACATACTGGTATACATTTAATCATTTATTTTCTCATTCTTTTTAGTGGAACATGGGTACTCATGGAAAGCTTTGGAAAAACTAAGTATTTGAGGAAAGAAATACCCTGATTCAACTTTCATTTTAAATGTTACTTTGTAAATCAAAAATGTTCTATTTTGCTCTTTCAAAGAACTTAAAACTGTGTATCAGCTACTGCTATTTTAAGTCTTCACATATTTACTGAACAACTCTTCTCCCTGATTTTTTTTCTCTGTTTTCCTGATCTAATTTTCATGAAGTTATCAACCCACCTTCTCTATTATGGGCTAAAAGAAAAAGTGAATTCTGCATCAGGACATTAGTGAAGAGGAGAGAGAAAGATTGCAGGAGTAAGCAAGGTTCAACTTTAAGGGATAGCAGCTCTTTCCTGTTTAAATCAAGTGTTGACCACTTGGAGCACTTTCCAGTCACAGCTGTGGCAGTGTATCATGGGAGAATGGCAATTTTTCAGAGGCATAGAGTGCTGCAGATTAAAAAAAAAAAAAAAATCAATATTCCTGACATGTACAGTTTGGGTCATAAGTCCAACCAGGTAATAGACTTTGGTAATAGGTAGACCAGGTAGTAAACTTTGGTTTTACAATGAGCTTAGGATGTGGCCCACTACATAATAGTACTACACAATAAGGCAAGCTAATCTTGAGCCGACAGAGGCATCAATCACATGGGTAGTCCCTGACATTTACACATTGGAGGCAACTGTGGCTCCACTGAGCAACTGAGGTTTATTTGTTTTTCATTTGGGATTTGCTGCCAGTCCTTTGGATATTTACTGCCATGCTTCTGTGTACAACCACAGGTAGGTCCTTTTGAAGTCTTCACGTTTAGAAATAAGTGCAGAGCCAGTTCCTGATTCAGACAACATGGACTGAGCACTCATATGAAGTTCCTGTCTCTTAGACATTTAAGTAGAACCATCTCTGCTTACATAAACTTGTTGGTAATATGAGGTTTTCCTATTTGTAAAAATTGAATTTTTTGGTAAGCACAGAAAAATCCAAGAGACTGTATTAAATTTTGACTTTCCTTGTGATAGGACTTGAAAGGAGAGAAAGGAGAAAAAGGATCAAGAGGACTCCCAGGGCCAGTGGGGTTTACAGTAAGTGACCTGAAGTAAATCCCTAAAATCCAGACATTCAGGCAGTATCATCTAGTAAATGGTACTCTTCAGAGTCCAGTATTTACACTACTTATTCTGACCTTTAATGAATAGCAATTACAGTTTAATTGTACTTCACTTCTATAATTTCTGAAGATAACAAAGTGCTAGAAGATTTATTTAATTTAGAGTCTCAAAATATGTGCATTTTGGGGGCATCTTTGTTACAGGGACCAGTTGGTGATTCTCAGAGTGAAAAGGGTGACCGAGGAGAACCCGGAGTGCAGGTGTGTGCAAACAACTGAACATATTGATATGCTAGTCTTCCCTGAAGAGCAGTGTTGCACTGATGTTGCTCTCCAGCTTTTGTTTCAACACCATTCTGAGCAGATTTTCTATGGTTCAAAAGCTCTTTTGTCTGCTATACCAGACTTGAGATCTGAAGGTCGAATAGCTGTTCTTTAGAGGTTCGTGTACCATGAGTACCTGAGGTACAGATCAGTTGATGGTAAATGCATTTCCATTTGTTTTGTTGTAAAGGTTCTGCTGTTAAAACTTAGGCAAAAAATATACTCTTCTGGCCACATACTAGCTTTGTAGTGCCAGTGTTTGAATAAAAGAGAATAAAAACATTTGTTTTAATTGAGGTAGCAGATTTGCATGAAACTACTCAACCAGCAGGTATGGGAAGATCTCAAGGAAGTTATCATAAGAGAGTTATTCTGTTAACAGGAGAATATTTTACATTATTCTACTGGCAGCATTAGAAAATTCATATGTTCATGAATTTTCTTTTTCTTTTCATATGTTTATGAAAAGTATATATATTAAAATATAATTTACTTGAGTATATCTACATTTTGAAAAGAAAGTGGCTTTGAAATTTTTGGATAAAAACTTCTGACCAAAAGATGCGGATTCTTATTAACTAAACCTGGTGTGAATTCATATCAGTTTATCTAATATGTAGTGAGGGGACAACCCTAATAACCCTAATAAATCAAAATGTTTTGTGACGTTTTCTAATCAAAACGTTTTGATTCCTCAATTCCAAATACAGGTTTATACATTTTAAAAGCAATATTAAGAAAAATAATTTTAAAATTAAATATTTAATTCAATCCAAACATATGTATTATTTATTTATTCATTAATTAACTTTTCCCATACTCCTTGCAGTTGCAATAAATTTACTTACAAAAGGAAGGGTAGCAAGACAGGGTCAGTACTATCTTTAGATTGCACTTTTTTTCAGTTATAGTGATGATGCTATAGAACAACTCGCTTGTTACTTTTTATTACTCCTGTAGGTTATGAAAAACTACATTTCTATTTGAGTTACTGGTGTAAAGCACTAAAAGCTCTTGTTATTCAGTGTGCGTTATTCTTCCTCCATCTTCTGTGCTTCTGTATCATGTTATCTGTTTGCAAGAGCCCTGTCCTGTCAGGCAGTATTTTTTTGAATGTTTCTTAATAGACCTTTCCCTCTCTTGTCTGAAGAGAAAGTAGTAGAGCACCCTTGCTTTCCTGCCTATTGACATTGAAGAATGCTAAGGGAATACACATCGTGTTAACACATCATGACTGGCTGTTATAAAATTAAAACAAAATGTTTCCTTTTGTATTTTAACTACATAAATGAATACAAAATATCAAATAATTGCACAGTTTATGTGCTAGAAAATAGGAGTATGTTGTGCTATTGACTTTGAGATGCTTCTGTCAGTTGGGACAGCATTGTTATTGCCAGCTCTGCCACTTCTACTTTTTGTTAAGTTCTGCCATCTTTTGAGTATTGCTCTTTCTTYTAATGTTTAGATTTTAACTCATGGTCTGGCCATCTCTTTCAAAATTATTTCAACTCTTTCCTTGATGTATTCTGTGCAAAAAAAACTTTGAAAATGTATTCTCCTCTGTTGTTCTGACCTCATAATCTTTCATTCTCCTTTTATCTTGTCACTACCCTCCTACTATGTGTTTTAATAAACCACATTTTGTACATTTCCACCTTTAAGGTGCCAAATAAGGTACCCTTATCCAGAATTATGTTCTCATTTTGTTCTGTTTTCTCCCCATTTTTCCCCCTCCTCTCCTTTCCCTTACCATTGTCGTCTTTTGTTGTTGTTGTTCTGAATTATTCAACATGTACTGTAGCCACATTAGAGGCCAGGACCCCAGCAGAAGGCTGCCTGAGGTTCTATATGCCACAGAAAGCAGCAGACATCTCTGGCACGCTGTCTCCTTCCATTCTCACTTTTCCATTCACTGCTCTACTTCCACTACATTTGAAGTGCACTCCCTATCATTTTTCATTATGTAATTTCTCTTCAAGGCATTTCTTAACCCCATTTCCTGAAAGTTTTTTGTACTTTTTTCCCTTCAGTATCTTTCCATGCTCACCGTTACAGGGCCTGCTAGCTACTATGTTGTTTCATCATAGTTTGTCTTGCTTTTGCAGAGACCTGATTTTTTACTGAGCTTTCTGCGCTTCCCTGGAACTTTGTGCTGATGAAGTGTCTGCCTCCACTAATCCTTCATAGGAGGAGGGCTCACGCATTGTTAGCTTTTCAGTCCAAGGAATGTCTTACTCTCTGTTTTGTAAAGTTCTATGAACACTGGTTATGATTAGAAATAATGAGCATTTTTAAAATAACCTAACTTGCTTTTCTAAATTCATAAAGATGTAAAATACAGTTGTATGCACATCATTTAGTTGTTATGCTCTTAGAATGCAGTGACACTTCTTTTGAATATTTCTTTTTATTTTTGGTAGGGTAAACCTGGAAAAGAAGGTGCCCCAGGTCCACCTGGCTTACCGGTAATGAAGGAAGCCTTCTAAATGTTTTCTAAGTAACATATGTTTAAGTAACAATATGTTTATCAGCGTCATATCTCCCTGTTACAGCTTTTTCCCATTGCAGTATGGGTTTGGAAATGTCGATTTGCATACCCTGTGAAACATTTCCTTTCGTACAACTGGCCTTGGGACACATCATGTCCCCATAGATTTATGGAGAAGAGAGGCTCAGTACATAGACCTTGTCTCTCCTCTATAAACAAGAGACCAGTTACTACTGCTGACTATCAGATGAGTTTGAGACGGGGTCCAATGAACACTAAGTTACACAAAATTAACTCTGCTGAGTTTAACTCTGGTCAGTCACATTGAAATTTTTGCAAAAGAGTCATACCTTCACTTCAGCAGAAATCAAGAAGCAAAATGAATAATTTTTAATCAGTAGAGTCAAAGACCTTCTCTTACAAAGAAAAGTTACTGTCACACTCGCAGCCTTTTTGGCCTGAATCAAGATGACTGATAAATATTAAAATTGTCATTTTGGAGAAAGTGCCAAAATATGATTCTTTAAATACGCCATTTTATAACCAAAATGATCTCATTTATGTACTAATTTAGAAGCTAAAGTTGTTCAAATATATTTGAAATACCTTATTCCATTGGTTAAATATCAATTCTTTTATATTTACTTCCCTTCCACTTTAACATCATTAGGTCACGGGGACCTTACAAATATGTTATCAAAACTCTTATTGTCAGAATAGCCCGATTTCATGTACGTTTTACTGAAACATCCTCTTCATTGTGTAAGAACAACCTCAGTGCCCAGTCTAAACACATTCCAGTCCAACAAAGAATGTGGCATGACAGACCACAAAGCTTTACTGTGTTACTACTCAGCTAACAGAAAGCAAACTTTCTGTCATGTCAAAGGCAAGTCATTGTTCCCTTCCCATTTCTGCTTTGCTCACTAGCAACGTATTCCACTGTGTAAACCTTTGAGGAGCCAAAGGACCTTTTCCTCACATATATACACTCACAGAAAGCCTTAGCAGTGGTCTGCACTATTTTCCATCCTGGCTTGCTGAGACCTCTCGAGAGAGATCCGCATCGTCTTGGAGTCTGGATAAGTTCTGGGAGAGGGAGTCGCTGAATGTGAGAGTTTCAGATTGTGTTCAGTTTCTGCTCTTTCAGAAACAGTAGCTTTCAGAGGGAAAACAAACCAGAGCCTCCTACACTTGTGCTATCCCTAGTGTTTCCACCTTGGGAATGGTGGAATGTGCCATGATAAGACAGACTTGGATGTTAGCTGTGTGATATTTCGCACAGATGTGGAACTTTATCCCAAACTGAGTCATGTGAGTGAATCTCCATAGGAGTTTCTCACAAATTTCTTTCCCTGAGCATGTCACATTAATCTTGCCATCAATATGAAAGATTAAAGCTTTCAATTTTTAATCCTATTGATGACAGTGGTAAAAGATTAACCCTCCTAATAATTCTGTACTGTCACCTGCAGGGACAAAAGGGTGAACAGGGCAAACCAGGGTTGACTGGCAAACAAGGAGCTAAGGTATTGTCTAATGGTTTTGTCATTGCTTGTGAGGATGAATGTAGGGTATGTTTGTGGTTAATATATTGCCTTGTTTATCACTGCATATACAGTATGTTTTACTTTACTTAAAAGCTGACAACTAATGATATCATTGAGTAGGAAATAGATCAGCTGAAGTAGATGGTGTGTTTGAGCAGGTGTTTATCTATGCCTGCTGATGTGCTCCTGTAGTTTTTGGCTTGAGTATGTGGTGAATAGTTGGGTCAGGAACAGAGACAGATGGTGATGAAGGACTTTTCAGGAGCAGAAGTCCTTCTTGCATGTTATGAGCAATGTACTGAAGTAACAGGGGGTATCAAATGTCATGAGTGTATTTTTAATAAATAATCTTAAAGACCCATTTCTGTTTTCAAATGAAGGGGACAAAAGGAAACACCGGTCCACCTGGAGCTTGTGGTCGAGTAAGTGTAAATTATCTTCTTCTTTTTTTTTTTTTAAGCATTAGACTAAAAATAAGCCAACCTGACTGTATGTGGCAATAATGGATGCCCCATGATGCTATAATCAAGGTACGGTTTTCTCAAAGTAGCATCATTGCTGGAGATTTCACAGAGATGGGACTTCCCTTCATGTATACCTGAATGCAAGATAAGGGCCTCACCTCAATTCCACCAATTTTGACAGGAGACTAGACTGTTACAGAACAGTTACAGAAATTCACAGGAGTTAATTTTTAAACTGATACTCTAATAAGTTCCAAATGTGCTGTTAATTTTAAAATGTCAAGAAGACATTTAAAGAAAAACACAGGTGCTGTGAGTAAAATTTCTCTGTCATCTCCATGCCTTAATGGAAACCTTCTGCCCAATTTCTTAACAGGTAACTTTTAAAAAGCTGAATCATTTGTGATATTGACAGAGTAGTACAAAAACACTACTCTTCTAAGAATGAAGAGAACAAAAATAAGAATTGTGAATTTTAATTTTAATCACATTTATATTCCATTTCAAATTAGTGTTTTGGTAGTTGTCCATTTAAATTTCAATATGATGTGTATATACTGGGGCATAAATAATACCTGTTCTCAGGTAGTGGTGCCCATGCAAAATAATCCAGAAAAGAGCAAGAAATTTGTAATTATAAAAAAGCAGAGTTATAGCTAATTGCATTTTGATTATGCCTGTCATTTATAGAAATTTTGAAACATAATATTAAGCTACCATAAATTAATTACATGCATATATAAAACAGACATTGCAATAAACATTAATATTCTTAAAGTAGATGATTTTGTCCCTTTTTATTTATGATTAATTAAGAGTGGTTTGGATATAGCTGATGCTGCCTGGAGGCAGTGGAATAGACTAAGTGATTCCTTCAGGTTCCTTTCAAGGATATATATATATTTTTTATTTCATGCTACACTAATATTCATGATTGGGTCTTCAGCTTGTGCCTGGCCAGTATGACTGCACCCACAGACAAAGGAGTTCTCTGGGAGCGGGGTACTGACCTGAACGTTTCAGCCCCATCTGTTTGTACAGGTCTGTAGTGTTACGCACATGTAGCAATTTCATTTCTGGCTGCTTGTGAAAAATTAGTATATGATTAGAGAGGCTTCATGTTGTCACAACATCAGACTGATGAATGAAATCATAACATTGTTCTAACCAAATGGTCAGTATGAGGCACTATGCTTCTCTCTTCAGTCTTACTATTCTTTCTTTTTCTTACCATCTTTCTTTTAAGACAGAGTATTATGATAAAGTGGTTGGTGAAAAAGGAGATGAAGGACTCCCTGGACCTCCAGGACCAAAAGGTCAACGTGGTGTGCCTGGTGAGTGACATGTGAAAACTGCAATCTTTTAGCAAGAGCTGTCTACTCAAAGGGCTTGTTTCAAGCTAGCTTTTTCACAGTATGAGCACCTGGCAATCTGCCTCTGCCTTTCCAAGTTTATTTCTAAATTACTCCTGTCAAATTGCAGAGCTTAAATTTATCCTGAGACTTTCATTTATGGCCATATTTCCTATTAAAAGTAATGAAGCTGGCACACTTTCCTTGCAGATAATTGAGATGAGCACCTAAACTCATTTACCTCCTGCTTCATGACTTCAGTGGGATCCTACAGCAGCACAGTATTTGTGTATGCCATAGACTAACCATCAGGGCTGTAGTTTCTTGTTAAAGATCAAACTAAGATTTGTTGTAGCCTTCATGGTTTGTCTTATGCCGTTTTTATTGCCTAACCTTCAAAAATAATAAAGATCTGCAAGTTTTTGTTTATTTTTGGCTATGCTGTAAAATTAAAATTTATTATTTCAGCTATATCACAGTATAACAGAGATTTGTGGACTGAATTCTGAGGCAGCATGTTGTAAGGTGTTTGTCTCATGCTCATCCTACTAAGTGCTTACTTACTTTTCTTTGAGTTCTGGTTTTAGGAATATTTATGTATGTGAGTGATCATGTTGCCTTCACTCCTTGCTGTTCTAAACCTACCTGAATGCATATATCCAAGGGATTGTGAGAGGAAAGTTGGGCCTTGAAAAGATGTGAATGCATTGTTTACTGAGGGTTTGTAGGGGAAGTTAGTATCTTTATTAGAGCAAGTGCAAAATAGTGGCAGAAAAGAAGAAAGTGTTCAGGCCTGTAAGTCCTTCTCAAGTAACTGAGCAGCATCCCCACCTAACATAAATGTGATGGATGCTATACCTATTGCACACATCCGTCTCTTGCTGGGTTTCAGTGAGAATTGTCTGTGTGCAACAATTCCATAAATGGTAGATGCCTACTCAGACAAAAGCCAAATTTGTAAAAGGTAAAATTAGCAAAAATGCAGAAACCCAAAGTTTGCAATTAATATTATTGTGATTTTGCAAAGTATGCAGTGGTCTAACTGAGGTTATAAATACATTGCTTTTGCAGGGCCAAGGGGTCCTCCTGGAGATGCTGGAAGACCAGGTATGTGTAGTGATCCAGCAGCACAATAAAATACATTGTTCATCCTGTCTGTTACACCTGATCAATTTTGTGAAATCTTTGTTTCAGGTGACTTTAAACTTATCTCTAAGTGGCAAAAACTCGTCACCCAAAAGTTTCAATGTGCCAGCTATTTAGAGAGAGGTTAAAGAACATCTTTTTTTTTTTTTTTTTAATT
>NW_020450983.1:282566-320758 GCF_003343035.1 Apteryx rowi
TTTTTTTTTTTTTTTTAATTTTTACTTTCTCATTGTGATTATTTAATATATAACAATATAACAAAGATTTTTTGGCTGAACTGTGAGACAGCATGCTGTGATCTGTTTGTTTTATACTCATCCTACTAAGTGCTTGCTTACTTCTCTTTGAAGTTCCAGTTCAATTCTTTTTGCATTTTTTCTCTTTGGTTAGGTGTGTCAAGACCTGGTCTGAGAGGTCCCCCAGGATTTCCTGGACCAAAAGGAATAAAAGGAGAGAAAGGACGATCTGGCTTGCACATTGTAGGCCCTCCAGGACTACCTGGGATTACTGGCAGACCTGGTTCTGTTGGGTTACCGGGTCCCCCTGGAGAACCAGGTGATGTTTCAGTATTGTGTAACTGTATATATAATGGACAAGAACCAATCCAGAGCCATCTAAGTATCCAATGAACAAAAATACATAAATACATTACTTAAGGAGCATGTTTTGAGTAACATGGTTCAACAGACTTTCTTTTTGGAAATTTTATGCTTTAGAATATTCATGGAAAAGCATACATAACCAACGGCTGTGCTCTTTCACTAATATGAGGTTCTATAAGGAAGATACAGTGACTTTCCAGTATAAAGAGAACTGACCTTTTTGTGTAACTGTGACTATAAAAATCTGTTACATAAAAATGGGAAAGACTGATGGGATAAAAGTAAGAGTAATTCTTCCAAAATTTGCAGTAAATCTGTAAAAATAACTTCAGAAAGGGCTAATCTAAAAGTCATAGAAATAAATTGCAAACTTCTGCTGGTACTAGTGGACCATAGAGCAAGTTTGAAGTTCCAGCAGCATGTAAATAAAGTGGTAGCAAAAGAATAGGTGAACCAGTTGAATAAGTGCAGTTTATAAAACTTCTAGAAAAAAGTGTATTAACTTCAACTCCTTACCTAGGAGTACCAACAGCATCACGTTTCTTTCGTATGTGGTATGGCCCAAACAAATTCTCCTGAATGAACGTCGGTGTTGTGCTTCTCTTTTTTTCTCTCTCTTTCTCTCTCTCTCTTTTTTTTTTTTTTTTAATATATCTACCCTTCAAATATATTGCCCTAGGAAGAGGTTGATGTATTTTCTGCTGTTCCAAAGTAATAGCGAATACACTAGAATGATGCTGCCAAAGACATGTGAGCAGCGTTAATAGCTTGGAATTAAAAGAAAAGTTTCCCTTCTGTACCCAGAAGAGAAAGAATCCTTTTTCTTTTCTGTTGCTTCAAATAAAAAGTAAATACTTTCCCCAGCAAGAACTATGCTTTTAAAGGTAGCATTGTGGCTACACAGATGGATCCAGCAGTCTGCTGAGATTACCTCAGCATTACCAAATTTATCCTTGAGTACTTCCAGCTACAGATAGTTTGGGTTTGTCCAGGTTGTTCTTTCTTTTAAATGAATATTGTCTCCACCTGATCACTGCACCTTCTTCCCCTGTCAGCAAATAGAGAATTGTCTGAACAGTCTAGTGATGTAATGGTGCCACGCTCATTTTGTTAACAGGTAGAATAACATTTAGAACTGGCCTACCAGGACTTCCTGGAGAGCCAGGGTGTGTGGGACCTCCAGGACCTCCAGGAGATACTGGCACGAAAGGTCAGTTATTGTGTTTGCAAACAATGTTCTTGGGATTGGTATGGTGTTCACTCAGATGTGAAATTACAAGATGTCAGAAACACCATGAACTCTTACCATTATGCAGCAAACCCTTCCATGTTCAAGAGAGTTGTTCTAATTTAGGAGAAATAAAAGACAGGAGTAGAAAAAAGATTATGTTCAGTCTCAGTACAGGGCTGTATATATTCTCCTCTTTGTCAGGTTTCATTTTGCTACCATGTTTTCACATGGAAGTGCTTTCTCTGAGTGAGATCAGGACTGGATTGTATCAGTAGCTACTGGACCTTCCTTTTCAACTGAAAACCAAGATGGATAGCTGAGTGGAAAAATGACTTTTGCCATTTCTACATCCTTCCTTAAAATTAGCACTCCGAAGTAGATGGTACAATCTGGCAATCTTCATGAGTCCTCATGAAATTCAGAAATTAATTGACCTCTCATGACATTTGATGAGTTCAGAGGGTGAAGAAAATCCATTAAGGGTAGCAAGATGTCTTCCTCTCTTAGTGAACAGCAACTGAAAAAGCAGTACGTGTGCCAGTGCTGCTCACCAGTTGTCCCGCACTGCAGCCAGAGTGTAGATCTCCACCGGGACAAACAGTGATTACAGGTGGGTGGGATTTTCACATTCCCCCAGTGTTATGTCTGCTCACTAATAGTTGCTCTTTGAGAGAAGGAACTAGAAATAAAATCTTTTACCAATCCCCAAAAGGACATCGATCTCAAATCCTTTAGCTTCCTCCTGCAAATATCACCACAGGAACTACTGAATCTCTATGCCACCTGCCAGTCATTAAAGTCTCTCAGGCTGTTATTGCGCCATGTTAGTTTGACGCCTGTGTCCCTTTCTTCTCTTGAGAGAATTTGGCCTATTGGCAGAGTGATTGTATCCAACTAGTTCACTGAAACTAGACTTCAAAAAAATCAAGTGAATGTTCCTACATTTTCAATTAAATGTAGTCAGCTCTGATAGTCGCGGTCTGACCACAGGAAAATTTACACTGTATTGGAAGTGATTTTTTTTAAGGCATGCAAAGTTTGATACGCAAACAGAATTAAGGCCATATTCATACAGCTCTTTGGCCAAAAAATATTAGCCATCCTCTATACCAAATAATGCAATACATTAATTAAACTTGGGAATAACTTGCTATAGAACAGTTAATGAATATACAAATTCATTCTAGGTGATGAAGCTTGCGTGTGTACTGATTGCAGCTATATTCCAGGAACACCTGGTCTTCCTGGTTCTCCTGGGCCACATGGCCAAGATGGCATACGTGGTAAATTATCTTGGTGTTCCTAAGGGGATAGTGGGACATGCCAATGCTTTTGTTTTTTGCATGAGAATCAGGACTGGTGCAGGCATGTCCACAGCATGCAATATAAGCCTATGTTCGAGATCCTTGATCTAGCCCTGAGGATGTGATGATTTAATGTAGCATTATGCAGCTCTGTGCACTGATATGAGCAGAAGTCCTAAAAGGCTGAAGCTAGAATACTGTTGGGCTCAGGTGCAGCCTAAAGCCAGGTCAATCTGTGCTCATGCAGTAAATGGGAGAGGCAGTAACGTGCAGGGCTAGCTGTGGTTATCAGAGCTTGCCAAAATCCATTTCCTTGTTTTAATTTTTCTGTACAAAAGATGCTGTCTCTCTTGCAGGTAGAGAAGGAACACCAGGTCCCAAAGGATCTCCCGGTTCTCCAGGAGCACGGGGGTTTCCAGGGCCTCAAGTAAGACTTGGGTTATTTATGACTTGCAGGTTATTTTTCAGATTCAACAAAAATTATTTCAGAGAAACTTCTTGGCTAGTGTTACATGCAATGGCATACCAGCTGATCACAGCAGTTGTCTCTCCTTAGTGATGATAATGAATGTCTCTGCATGGCAGACCTAAGTGGTGACTGTAATGTGAACATAGCTGACCTATCTTTAAATGAGCCTGGTTCTCTCAGTGCAGTAGGAAATCCAGCTCATGGTACAAGCCTGATGCATGAGGCTGAGCGGTTAACCTGTGCTGTATTTCAGGATGGCTAGACTGCTTCTGCCTGGTCTGGCTAGTTTACAACTAGCTTGTGTACATCTGCATAATGCTATAATCATGGCAATGGCTGTAAAGCAGATAATTTGTGCACTCTCTGTGACCTTAATCAAACCTCTTACAAATCTTGTGTCCAGCAGACTCGGGGCTTCCCAGAGCCCCAGCTGCACAGAGGAACTTGCTTCTCGTAATACCCACTTCAAGGATGCAAAGGACATTCCCTCTTGGGGAACTTGCTGAAGAGAGAAGGCAGACACCTGCCACAGGCCTACCACTTGGCTCTTCTAACTTGTGCCTGTAGTAATAATTATTTTTGAGGAATTACTATCAGAACTCTTCAGCACTGCCCAATGCAAAACAGTCACACACAAGAGTTCATTGTGCTCAGTGCCATACAAATGCAGAATGAAAGAGCCTGCTAACAAGCTTTTCCCAAAGGCTCCCAAGAGTTCGTTAGCCCAAGATCACTAGAGCCCAGTGTGCTTTCAGCTCCACATTGTACCCTGAGGGGGAAAGAAAAGACACCAGGAGTTAACAGCAGACAGAGCCAGCTGTGGCAGCTTTAGTCCCTGGGAGATATTTCCATGTGGAAGAGAAATCTCTGATCAGATACTTTCAGGGTGTTTTCTTGTCCTTTCTTCTGTGCCACAAACACATAGCCAGCAGTCCCATCCATTAAATGATCCTGCATTATTCCTGTTTACAGTAGTATAAATGAGATGACAGTCAGGACCAAAAAGAGTAAAGGCAGAAGAAAACCCTGCTCATTGAACTATGCAGTTACAGCAAATAAGAATGAGACTAAAGAGAGCCACCCTCAAATATTTGCTTTAAAAGGAAAGCTTGAAAACAGTTGACATACATCTAGCACATAAATTCTCTTGATCGCTTTGTTCCAGGGACTTCCAGGTTTTAAAGGAGATCAAGGACATAAAGGATCAAAAGGTGATCCAGGATATGTGTATCCAGAAGGGCCAAAAGGTGAGCAAGGAGATCCAGGGGCCGAGGGAGACAAAGGAAGAAAAGGTTCAAGTGGATTTCTGGGAAGACCTGGCTCTAAAGGCTCAAAGGGTTCTAAAGGCGAACAGGTGGGTATGCACTGTTTACAATTATTATAGAACTCAAGGAAAATTACATCAATAATCCCTGTACAATCTGTCTAATCTGTTCAGATATTTTAACTGAATATCCTCCATCTGACTTAGTGATAATATACTCAGCTATAGCAGCCAATATGCATAAGGGGAAATGAAAGAATGAGAGTAAATATTCTTATGTAATACCAGCAAGAGGTGAGCTCTAGTAGACTCATGTTGCTGGAAAAACCTCAGCAGTCAATTGTGCTGTTAGTTTGGATATTTAAATTGGAGCATTGGCTTGGATTCCTAGGATGAATAAAAAAAAAAAAAAAAGACAATTTTCCTGTCCACTCATGATGCTTAAAATGAAATGATCATCTTCTCCAAATAATTCATGTTCAATCTTTAGGACTTAATCTTTAGTCAGGACAGAGAGAAACAATAAAAGCTGGGAGAACCCACCATGAGACTAGGATCCTTAGAGCAGAGCTCTTTGTTCAGCAGAATAAAAACCTAACAATTATTGTGCTGTGTTTGTTGAAAAACTGTAGAAGTGGTTCAGATATAAGTATCTCCAAGCCTGTATTCAAGGAGAATCAGAGCTGAGTTTTGGATTTTTTTTTCCCCAAAACTTATAAAAAAGGTGTACAGTATAATGCCACAGGGGTTGAAAATCATCCTCTTTATATTTATTTGCACTCTTTCTCTTTTAATAGAAAGGATGAATAAATGTCCTTTGTTTATAACCATTGTTATTAAAATCCATATTCTTTTAATCAGAAGTCACAAGTAAATCAGATGAATAAATCCTTTTAAATTAGCAGAGCTACTTTGTTGTTAAAATAATTTGAGATTATAGTCATACAGAAAATCAGACATTTTGTTATGAAAGCTGGCGTGGAAAACAAGTAATGCTTGGTATACTCATATGTGTAATTATTAATAGGGATTAGCTGGTTCGAAAGGAGACAGAGGACTGCCAGGATTGCCTGGTAATCCTGGTCTCGCTGGAGAGATGGGGCTTCCTGGACCACCAGGATATGGACCACAGGGAACAAGAGGTCTCAAAGGCTCTAAAGGAGTATCTGGTCCACCTGGGTTACCTGGAGAAACTGGTTTGTAACTTCTGATTTTACCATTCTTTACCTATATTAAAGAGCACTTGTGTGAAATTGCAGAGAGAGATTGAAGGCACAGAAATGATTTATGAAACACAGGAAGTTTATCTTGGAATGAGATTTCCATTTCCAGACATTGTTCCAGATTTGATTCTACTGAAGACAGTAGGAACCCCATGAGGTGTTTAGTCCAACTTCCTGTACAGAGCAGGGCCAGCTATGAGATCAGACCAGGTTACTCAGCACTTTATCCAATAGGGTCTTGAAAACCTCCAAGGATGGAAGACTGCACAGTCTCTCTGGGCAACCTGTTCCACTGCTTGACTGCCTTTACCGTGAAAAAAAAAATATTTTTAATATAGGTCCGGTCAGCGTTGTCAGTATGAGCTTAAGTCATCAGGGGAAATACAAAAGACTTAATCACTTTTGAGTGCCAAAAACATACTGGTGTATTTACAGGCAAGTATAATCTGGAAGAACTCGAAGCTGGACAGAAGAGATATAGTTAAGACATCTAAAAGAGATTTTTGAACTTTAAATCCATGGGATTGTGGGTTTTAGTGCTCATAACTGCTGTGATAGGTTGGACACCATATGTCTGTGCTATTGACATCTGATTGAAGATGTGAGTTTGCTATCCTATGGGATGAAATTTTCACTGTGTGTCTATTTGAATGTTTAGAACAAGGCATCTTTG
The DNA here is from genome assembly GCF_003343035.1 of Apteryx rowi. Lineage (NCBI taxonomy): Eukaryota > Metazoa > Chordata > Aves > Apterygiformes > Apterygidae > Apteryx > Apteryx rowi. Next base: position 289,136 of record NW_020450983.1, read on the forward strand.
AGACTCGTTCTGGTGTTGTCATATTGCTTCCAATATCTGAAAATCTACAGCAATCTGTTGGACATATTGTTATTTGTGAGGTTTTTTGTTTCTTTTTAGTTTCTTCTGAGGGCCTTCAACAATAGCTCTTATTCAGTGGCTTGAAATCTTTCCAGTCCAAACCAAATGTGGAGTCATTGATGTGTTTTCACCATCATTTCATCCAGGAGGACATGACACCTATTAAGTCTTTATGGAGCAGAGCTGCAGATTAAGGATCTCTTAATTGCATCATTTTTCTGCTGACTCTGTGCTTCCTTTTCTGGATCTCCACTAGGCTGCAGCAGGGCTGAAAGGAGAGTTTGAGATCAGCTTGATATCAATAAAATACTTTTGCTATTATGAAGCCAGGATGTGAAGGCTTTTCAAAATCTGTTGGAGATTCAGATGTATGGAAAGTGTGGAAGACTGCATTTTTAACTGAGTAGATTGCTCAGTTATACTTTTAAATGTGTAAGATTACACATTTCCAAACCATAAACCTCTGTAAGCTTTGATTATGTATTTGCTGAAGGTCTGAAAGGAGAGACCAGTATGGTAACTCCATTACCTGGATTACCAGGACCACAGGGACCAGCTGGTTTACCTGGACCCCCAGGAGTGCCTGGTGAGTATGTCTACACTAAATACAGCAAAATTCAGAGATCCTCTAGCTGGGATATCTCTCCCAGCTCTGGCCAGATAAAACTGCTGGGTTATTTTGTAACTGTAAAAAAACTGTAGAACTGTAAAACTGATCTCTGTCATGAAGAAACTGTGGAATTGGCCATAACATTCTCTTTCAAGAAAACTAGGGGAAGAGAATGTAAGTGTGAATAGGAAGAGCACAGGGGACATGTCCACAGTTTACAGTATGGCAGGGATTCCAAGCAGTGCTATGCTATGACTCAGTTCCTCAGAGGACCAGAAACCTCTGGTGCACATGCTGCAGCTCATATATCCAGGAAGGAGCCTCCAGCATAATTTTGACAGATCCTATCTTAAATTATGTTGAGACTGCTGCAGCCCTCAAAGAAGGAGGACCAAAATTAGCTTAAAGCATTCTTAAATTTCCTGAAGCCCTTGGGCTGTCATATGCCTTGTAGGGGCACAGTCAGAAAATCTCATAAAGGTATTTGCAAGCTTGCTAGAAAAAGTAGCTGTATGCCTGAGTTTCCAGGTTCTTTTTTTAAGTAACTGTTACTAACCATTGTTCTAAGATATTATGAGCCTGGGCTTCCTTTTTAGGTGKGTTTTGGGAGGGTTTTTTTTCTTGCTAGTGTCTTACATGTTGCAGAATTTATAATGCCCAGAAAGACAGTGAACTAGAACCAGGTTAACCATAAGGTCTCTTTGCTTTGGTTTTGTAGAACAAGTGTCCTTAAAGCTGCCCTGAATAGCATGGGAGAATCTTTTGTCAGCTTTATGGTAGCTTCTGTTCTTACACTTGCTTCTGTTCTAAGCCTGTAATATGTGTTAGCATGTTCTCAACAAGTAGAAAATTTGTATCTGCACGTAATTGTTTGTATAAGTCTGAGACTTGGGCAGATTGCATAAAGGCTTAACTTACAGACTTGTGCCTGGTTTGATAATGTTAACAAAGAGATCACAATTAGCATTTTAACTGTGAGAACCTGTTGTGGAGGAGAAATAGTGCCTATGTTCTAAAGAACTTATCTACAGTGATGTCCTAATTAATAATGATATACTCGTGAATGCCCAATCATTACATTTTGAAGTTCTGTGGCAAGATGCATCAGAGCTCACTTGTTTTCTTTGTACAGGCAGAGTTGGAGCTAGAGGTCAGCCAGGTGATTCAGGACACCCAGGGCCAACAGGTGACACAGGCTTTCCAGGGCTTGGATTTCCTGGAAACCCTGGTCCAAAAGGTAAAATATTCTTTTTGATTTTTTTTTTAACTGTCTTCTGCTAGTTTGCTTTTTTTTTCCTCTCCAGATTAAAAACAACCAACAAGTTTAAAAAAAATCAATTAACATTAGTTAGACAGGCGGGTGTTTTTTAGTACTCTTACAATTTTCTGCCTTTGGGCTTATTAATTGTAAGTTTACAGTATTTTGAAGTATTTCAGAGAGTCAAGTATCAAAGCTGTCAGTAGTAAAATATTTTAAAAGATGTTTCTAAGGCTTTGCTGGCAAGAGTTAMCCTCTGAAGAAGTGCAGAGATATCCAAAACATAGAATCTACTTCAAAGAGAGCCTGTTATTGTCAGAAGGGGGACAGGGCATTGATGCTTCTTGCAAAACTGGCCAAACAGGTGCAGTTCATCTGAGTGCCGCACTTATTTCAGATGGATTATCTTTACCTGTGTATGTATTACAGAGACAGAGCTGCATAAGTGCTAGTACTTTATTTTTAATCGACTTTGGTTACGTACAATGCAGTACCTGCTCTAATGTGCAGGTAATAGAAAGTGTTTCGAATGCTGTGAATGTGGCCATTCCTCATGCTGTCATGCCCCACTTTTAAAATGTCTTTGGACACCAGAAATATTTGGAGCCATTTCTGTAATCCCGCCAGGAAAAAAAGACATTGAAATCTCTGACACTAAAACCACTACTACGTTGCTTTTTGAAGAAAACAGTAAGGAATAGATATCAGAAATGCTTCATTTATCAGTTACTTAATCTGTTTGGTTTTTGTTTGGATTTTTTTTAAGGCAGGTAAAAGAAAACTAAATAACTGAGCTGCGTTACAAGCAGTGCTGAGTGAACATATAAGGAATAAGATTCAGCATGTCGCATCAGCTCTGAAATCAGGGGATGCTGTCTTCGCATAACCTACATTAGTGTCAGAGCTTCATAACCACATCCATACAAATACCTATTTGCAAAAAAACATGGTGATAACCATAGCATTTTTACTGCCATTTGATTCTCCTTTTTCAGGAGATAAAGGACTTGCAGGAGGAAGAGGGTCACCGGGTTGTGAAGGAAAAATTGGAGATCCAGGCCGGTCTGGAAATCTAGGACTGCCAGGAGGAAAGGTTTGGTTAGAAATGCAGCACAAATTTTTCCATAGGTCCCATTCTGACACTAAGCAAAGCAAGAAGAGGTATAAGGAATATAGTTTTTATATTTCCTAACCAGTAACGTGTAAACTACAAAATGAAATTGTTTATAAAAGGGAGCTCAAGCCAAAATTTTAAATCCAGATACAGAATTTCAGAACTCCAGGTGTTTGGGCTGTTTTGGGAATGCAGTTTTCAGAGCACAAGGAAGATGTTTATTGCATTGCTTACAGCAAATAATTAAGGCCACAGCTTCTGCAAAGATTTTTTTTCAGGAATTGCAATTAAGCACATTTTTGATGGAGGTCAATGCCAGTAAGTATATATTCAATTCAAGCAAGTGCTTCACTGAACTGAAGCCTAAATGAAGTAGGTTGGAGGTAATATCTGCAACCACTCTTCTTGATTAACAGAAGCTAAGCTACTGATGGCATATGTAAGTGTCTTGACTACTCTGTAATCAGGATCCGAATTTTAACAAAATAATAACACTTGAATGTCTTGAAAAGGTGTCATTTCTTTTTTTGTGTCTGTCCATATTTCATTATCTTTTGTGTGTTTTTTGACATGACAGACAGTGTATGGCTTATGGTATTTTTTTAAATTATCTATTCTGTGCTTGAAGCTATCAAACAGCTGGATTTGGAGTGGCCTTTGTGGTCCAAATGAACCATCAATGACTGGTATAAGCTTCGCTCTGCTGGCCTGCTTTAAGATCATATGCATTTGTTAGTATTCAAAACTCCACCAACCAACAGTTCAATCAGCCAGTAAGAAAAAGCAATCTAAGCTTTCCTTTCAGGGACTTTGGACATTTGTCACAAAAAACAGTCTTCATGGAAAAAAACGTTCAGAAGAATGATAGAAAAAAGAAAACAGTAACTGAGCATTCTGAGATATATCTGGATGCTGACCTTGATTATTTAAACAAATATTTGGATGAAAGTAGAACTATCAGGAAAAATAAAGGAAAAATTGTATTTGCACAGATTTCAATCCATTTTTCAGATACACATCCAAAGCTTCTCATAGTTACAGCAAACATCATAATGCAGTGCAGGCCAAATGGAGGGAAGTGCCTTGCATTGCTCAGTAGCAATTTCTGTAGCAGAGTAAAGAGACAGTGTTCAAAAGCTGGTTAGATGAATTATCCTTCTGGTGTGGGACCTCCAGCTGGGCAGCAGGGAACATCCAATGCTCTCCTGAATTGGAGCCATTACAAATGGTAATGTGAAAGATCCCTAGGGAATGGTGGTAATTACCTAATATAAGAAGCCATCTGTCCACAGGATGGAGAAAGTGATATTTGTTAGATTTACAAAATGTACTGCATGTGGCTTGTTTACATTTCTCTGTGTGTTGCAGGGTGATCCAGGCATGGTTATTCCTGGAGAGCCAGGTAGAACAGGTTCACCGGGAGGTAGTGGCATTCCTGGCCCAAAAGGTGATATTGGATTTCCAGGACTTCCAGGCCTACCAGGGCACGCTGGGTGTGATGGTGATGATGGCCTAAGAGGTACTGTGGTCAAAAAAGCACAATGAACAAAGCAAGTTACATCCATATTTTAAGGAAAGGGAAACCAAGTCAAACAATGTTCACTCAAAGCTTCAAACTACTGTTTTAGCATTATGAAACCAATCTTCTTTCTTTTAGGAGATCCTGGGTCACCTGGAATTCCTGGGGATCCAGGTTTTCCAGGGAAACCTGCAGAGTGTCTTATTGGTCTGCCAGGTTTGCCAGGTGGGGAGGGAGCTACAGGCCCACCAGGTAGGACCTTCTGAATTAAATGCACTATTTGGCTGGGTGGGTTTGGGTGTTTGTGCCTTCCAGTGGTCTGAGGGAACTGAAGTTTTTTATGGTATTGGTTATACAGTAGTATGCAAGAAAATGTGAGCTCAGTTAAAAGATCCATTGTCTGCAGATTGGAGGGAAAACGTGTGGTGAGTGGACTCCCTGGATTAAGATTCAGATTCTATTGTACAGCACAAAGAGTAATCACAAACTGGCCCAAATGCCACAGAAAAAGGATATTTCAGTGACCTCTTCTTCTATGGGGCTGAGCTTAGGTTACTTAGTGCAATGTAGTGGAGGACAGAGGAAGAACAGAGAAAGAGCTCAGCTATGTGGAAAACAAATTCAGGGACTCATAGTACCTGCATATACTGTTTATGATATCCCTTCCGAGAGGGGATAGTCTTAAGCACCCAGCTCAGTCCTTCTTTAATGGATAATCTCAGAAGGATTTTTTTTCCTGGGTGATGAATGAAAATGAAGTGTTTAGAGGATAAACGCAGAACTATATTTTTATGAGAAACAATAGGATTGTCTGCTCTGTTTTTGGTTTGGGGTTTTTCTTGGGTTTGGGGTTTTTTTTTTTAATCTCTTTAAGATTGCCTGAATGAGTATGTTATCTTACAGATCTTCTGTGTAGTCCTCATGCAGGCAAAACTCCCAGAGTTCAAGAAGAGTTTCATGTTCATGATGGCAAGATGGACATGATGATAGTTTCTTTCCCAGAAAGATGTGCCATACATACTGTGTCATGCRTTTTTCTTAGGAGGAAGAGGTTTGCTAGGTTCAAAAGGAAAACTAGGCCCTCCTGGCCTGGGTATCCCAGGAATCTTTGGAAACCCTGGGGAACCTGGACTAATAGGTCCTCAGGGAAATGCAGGATTACCTGGTCCCAGGGGACAGTCTGGAAGGCCAGGAATCTCTGGTGTGCCAGGTAAGGATTCTGCAAATACATATTTTGACATAGAAATTAAATCAACTTCTGCAGAAMGGTGTCAGTCATGCTTTTCCAAATTGAAGATGCAGAAATATTTTTCCATTAAAAAACAAATGTTCGGCTTTCATATATCATTGAGATCTATATGGAAAACAAATTGATCTGCATTCCCTGAATGGCAAGTGTATCTTGAGGTTGTCGTGACACAGTATTGAATTGTCTAAAGCAGCTTTTTGAGAATAGAAGGATACCTGCCGTTGTTTTCTGTACAGTAATGTCCTTGCAGCAGGACATTAACTAGCTATCATTCAAAGTGACTCCCCAGCATAATGGAGCATTAGTAGAAGTGTTTAATAGAAGTATTTAGTATTTAGAAGAAACGGCTTCTAATATTTGAAAGAATGTTAGTAGTAGCAGTCAGTAGTATTTAGCAGAAGTTCTTATTCAGCCTCCCTTTTCAAACAGATCACTTGTCAATGCCATCTTCTTTTTCTAAAAAAGGCAAGTTCAGATCTTGAATCTGACAGAGTTGTGGCTCAAATCAAACTCTGTCATGTTAGCCAGAGCTGATTTTAAATAAGGCAGGTAAATCCATTTAGTTTTTTTCAGAAATTTGTTCAAAGTCGATATTGTAGAAGAAAACAAATCAGGTATGTTATGCTTCTTATTTCTGACAAAATTTTTTCAGTATTCTCAAACCCTTCGTTATTCTGGGGGAAGGAGATGATACATGCCTTTCTAAATATACAACCTGTAAACATGTAGGGCTGCACTCAGCAGCCTAAACATAGGCATCTAGTGTCATTTGAGATGAGCTGTCATATTCCAGCTGACCTCTAACTCCTGGGCCAGAACGGAACAACTTTCCCATACATCTTGTGACAGATCTCCCAGCCTGGTGTGAACATCTCAAATGCACAACACTCACTGTCAATTAGATCGTTGTTACTTACCTAGGTTGTTTGGGGTTTACCATGTGTGCAAGTGCTATTCATGTGGTGAAAGACTACAAAACTGTCTTCTACAAGTATATTAAAGAAATGGAGGGGCAGAAGGGAATAAAATGAAAATGAAAAGATGCAATTAACTGCTTAACTGACAGACACATATGTAATTTTCTAAAGTAATGTTCTCTTTCACTGATCAAATATTAACAAAATATGTTCCTGTTGCTTCATTTCCATAGGCCCAAGGGGAGAGCCAGGTATCATGGGCCCATTAGGAGTTCCTGGACCCCCTGGCGCATTTGGAAGCCCAGGCCACCCGGGTAACAGAGGCAAGTGGCCATAGTATCTGCCTTCATTATTACTTAAGACTATAGGAACTTTAATGCTGAAATAGTCTTGTGATACATCTCATTGCATGTTATCACTCCTGAGTACTCCTGCTGTACAGTTAATGACTAAAATTTCTTTGAGTCTTGCTAAATCCTTGGCTTCAGTATGTTGTGTAGTCTGCAGACTAAGTGACAACACATTTTCTTTTAACAGTTTTGAATTACCACATTTTCAATTTCATGGGTACTTGTGAAAATGTCTGGGAAAGTTGCTAGACAAAGAACAGAAATCTTTTTGCTCTATTTTTGTATATCCAATTTATTTTCAACTTATTATTGTATCTATTTAACAGATTTAATACTATATTTTTATTCATTATAAGAAATAATTACAGTCTCTTGCCATGATCCATCATCATAGATGTTTCATTGATGATTGGAGTAATTAAAGAGTCTTAAAGACAGTAGTCTTAAAGACAGGAGTTTCATTGATTCCTTATATGTGTTATCAGTTGGTAAGATGTCCTCAGAATAATTATTTTTATTTTATTGCAGGTTCTTTTGGCTTCCCAGGACTAAAGGGAAGAAAAGGATTTCTAGGACAAAAAGGTGAACCAGGTGATAAAGGTTTTCCTGGACCATCTGAGACTTTGGTTGGTATTGGGAATAAAGGAGAACGAGGCTCAAAAGGTATGCATTGTTGCTCTGTCATTCAAAACTATGTTGCAATTCTAGTGGGCTCTAACACTTCAAACTGATTCAAGTGCTCAAAGTATTCACAATGCTTTGAAATAATTAGTGCATTGTAATTGCCTTTTTATTAATTGGATAGTTGGATATTGCACTGAATATTTATTTCCATTTAAACAAGTCCATATTCCTTAAAAACCCTCTCTGTGTAATGTCAAATCAGTAATAATATTTCAGTAGTACTAGGAAACTTACATATATGCATCCTATATAGTCATATTTTAACACATTCAGTAGCCCATGAACACAAAAATGGATGTGCTCACTAACTGGATGCTGGACTGCAGAGAAATTGAGTCTGTTCAGAAATAATTGACTGTCAGGAGAACTCTTTTGTTTGCAGTGTTAATATAGACTCTCTGTATATGAGTTGTACATGCTTAACTAATTCTATCTGGCTTTTTCTGTAGACATTTCCTGTAGAAACTTTCCGAATCTTCCATTTGTTTCCATATGAGAAATACTAAAAACATTAACTGTGAGCTTGTGTCTTGCTTTTGTTTGTTTACAGTCTGAAGATCCTATGTTCCATTCTGCTTCTCTGTTATTTTTAAAAGAGGCTTTTGCCCATATTCCAAGATACTGTTTTTTAGTTCTATTTTTATGAAACTTTGTTTTAGGATTTCAAGGAAGGATGGGTCTAAAAGGAGAAAAAGGAGATGCAGGTGTGCAAGGACCACCAGGTCTTGTTGGGTTGGAAGGAATACCTGGCCTACCAGGTATGGAGTATCTGTATTGAAAACTACTGTATCAGATGGAGGGTAGAGATTAATATTACCTCAACACTAACACATAAAATCAGCTTCAGTAGCAAAACTACGTTCTCTGTGTTAACTCTGGAGCTCTTTTGAGTATTCTGAAACTGAGCAATTGCAAAAACTGCTATTTGAAAGTTATAGTAGCTACCACCAAATGATTCTTTGTTTTCTTCCAAATACAGACCATTATCTGATCTAATTTGAGGTGATTAATAGAAAAATAATATGAGATCCTGATTAATAATAACTTTAGAATCCAAAATCTGATGAGACAAATGAACTAAAATTGGTATTTATAAAACTGAAGAAAAGTCTGAATTCCCAATATTATAAAGAAACAGTAAGAATTCCGAAAGTTGTACATTAAAGTTGAATGTAAAATTATTTTAGAAGCTTTTTGTATTTCAGTTTGGTTCTATTTCCTTTTTGAAAGCCTGCATGTATGACATATTATGAAAGTTGCCAGGCCTTCACTGAAGAGCAGTCTTAAAAATAAACATGTATAAATCATAAACCTACGTAAGACATTTCTCAAAGTTTTGCTCTGCCATTAACCTAATACATAATGATACATATTGGCCCTTGAGTGAGATAGCGCATCTATTTTATCAAAATAATGTTAATAAAATATCTTTCTCTCTCTGTATTCTGTATTTTTGATTCTTCGAGATAACTTCTTTCTAGAAGTCATATGATACATACTATAAATAGATTCTTAGAAATTGTGTCAATTAGATAATTAGAAATAACTTTAGACTTGTAATCAAAATGGCCCTTGACATGATGGCAATAATCYGTGCTATATGTCCCTGTGCCATTACTACTATATTTTTATTAACATCCTTTGTAGTCACTGCAGTGTAGCCATCACAGGAAAAACTGCAAATGCTCCAGTGCTCTCTGACTTCTCGTGGAAGAAAAACAGACTGATCTGCCTAAATGTTTAGTTGCCTCTACTCTAGAATTTAGACATCTGGACACTCTAAATGCAACCAGATCTTGCAGTCATTAAACTGAAAAAAACTGACATTGATACAAGACTAAGCTAAAGAGACATGAGTGGAAGAACAGCCCAAGACATAGAAAAAAAAAATCTTAAATATATAGGCATGAGAAGTGTGTAATGACTAAGTAGTAGTGTGATTGTGACGTGCTCAGAAACCGAACCAAACTCAGGCAAACAAAGGAAGTGTTGAATGTGTAAACACATATTCCTGGTCTTGATGAAAATTTGCAAAGGTATATTGCAGTTGCCACCCATAAATACTGTGAATGATCACCCATAAATACTGTGAATGATCACAAGCCTTATTATGTTAATGTTGATACATGAGATGCTTTTTTTTTTGCCTTGACTTTCCAGTAACGATAATGATAATTTTATGTGTGTCTGGGGCAAGAGGAAGAATTATACTTCACCTATTAGTTGATTTATAAAATAATAAGATACCATATCAGGATGTGAGGTCAAATACAAAGTACCTTGTACAAATACAAGTACAAAGAGTTTGTTTTCATGACAGCTCTTCCAGCCAGCCAGTGTCTAAACTAAAGATGTGAAAATAGTGTCTATTTCTTCATCTTACAGGTGTCAAAGGATTTATGGGTCTTCCAGGGATTCCTGGAGGACAAGGATTCCCAGGAGCACCAGGAAACAAAGGGGACATGGGAATTCCAGGTTATTTTCTATCAAACCAGGTTACAAATTCATAGAATTGTGTAGAAGCATTTACACAGATCTGAGCAGTTATTGTAAGTGGACTACACAATACTTACTCAGACTGGGACTTATTCTTTCCAGTACCTGTAAATTTCTACCCACCCACATAGTTGCTTGAATTGCAGAATGTAGTTCTCTCTCTCTAGTTATGATGTTAATAAATGTGTTTCAACTGTCTCAGCATATAGTCTGTAATCATTTTTTGGAGAGTACAGGGCAAGAATTAGTTAGGATATGGCACTATATAGTGCTCCTATATGTCTTTGTAATCAAGTGCTACCCCAGTGATCATAAGTCTTTCTTTCTGTAAGCTTTACTTATAATTATAAATAATAAATGAAATATAACCTCTATGATTTATATACTGTTAAATGTAAGCACCTCTTTTAATGTGCTTAGAATTAAAATCACTTACTGTACAAATCACTTTAATGAAAAGTCCATATCTGAAAATATTCAGATCATTTGTGGAATTTTACAAAACACAGTGTGTTTGTGCAATTGTGATCCTTGTAAGAATGGTATCAATATCTTTGTTTTTCCAGGTCCCAAAGGACAGAAAGGATCTCCAGGCTTTCCAGGACCATCAGGTGACTCTGGGCAAGTAGGCTCTGGTGGCTCTCCAGGTGACAAAGGAGACCCCGGGTACCCAGTTCCTGGGCCTCCAGGAGAACCCGGTCCAAAGGTATAAAGGCAGTGGACATATTGTCATATTGGCCCATAAGCAGAGCCTTTGACTGTAGAAACAAAATAACATGTAAGCAAGACCTGGAGAGTCTGCAGTAGATAAGTAGATTATTTGTTGGTGATGAGAAATTCTAAAATCCTATCATGTCAATGTTTAGGAGTATTTTGGACTTCCTTATATTTCATTTTTCTCTGTGTGCAAGAATGTCATATTTGTAAAGAACATCTCAGAAATAACTTTGATGTTTCTGAAAAAGGTATTAATCCATTGAGAACATGGACTTGCACTTAAAAAGCATACAGTAGGTATGCTTGTACATTAAGAAGTGCACRAAAAGTTATTTTAGAAAATGCAAAAATTATGATACCTAAAATTGTATTGTTGATTTTGACAGTTTTGTAATATCATTGCACAAAAATGAATTGTTTTTTTAGCAATATATATTTATTGTTGAATGGAAGTTAGATAAAATTAATAAAATTTTACTCCACATATTCTGATTGATGAACAACTGGAAATCTCTTTACATATGAGATTATCTGAAATATATGGTTCAAGCTGTAAGCTGTAGTACAATTCACTCTATCTATCTATGTATCCGTTTAGTTTCTGTATTATCTGGGTAGCCACAATAGGACCGAGTTTGCAAGTCAGTCTTAAATTTACATAAGCAGACTCAATCATCTGTCTGCCTCTGTTCTAATCCAAATGACTGAGACAAAAGTAGAAATTTAAGGAAAAATATGCATTTCAGTGTTCTGTGTATATGTGTATTATGTAAGAAATGTATTTTTGGATCAAAAGAGGAGCTGTTAAAATACAATTGGAGCGAAGTCTGTGTGTTTGTACAAAGTGCTGACGAAAAGAGCCTTTAAAGACTGAAGTTGTCTTCGTACGGATTAAACAAAGTTTTTAGTTCCTTGTCCAAACGTTCAGTGGTATTATGAGAAGACTTCATATTAGTCTACTTTTTTTCTGAAAATCATACTAAACCATGATTATACTCACTTAACCTTTAAATTATATATAATTTTCTGTTATACAAATTTAGAATGTAATGTATTTAATGATAAGTGATTCTTTATCTGTTTGTGTTTGGCTGCTGTTTCTCAGGGAGACCCGGGTCCCCCAGGAGGTTTAGGCAGCAAAGGAGAAAAAGGATCCCAAGGCCAGCCAGGACATACAGGAGTACCAGGACCAGATGGGATCAGAGGGAAATCTGGAGGCACAGGAATCCCAGGTATGTTTTATTTTAGAGAGGTGGTGAGATGCTGACATGCTTCTAGAAGAGAATTTCTCAATAAACCACAGAAGGTGCCTGTGACATGGCACGTTTATACTCAGCTGTTGTAAACTTAAACATCTTCTTTGTAGTCAGCACAGCCAGCCTAACTTACATCAGCTAAAGATCTGTCACAGCTCTCCAAAGTAGAGATGGTAGCAAAGTTAGCAAACTGAGTCTGAGGCTAGTCCTGAACTGAATTCCAAGAGATAATGTCTTTTCTCCTCTCCAAAACTCTCTTCTTACAGGGGAAGAAGGACTTCCTGGAGGTGTTGGGGCTAAAGGACTTCAGGGCCTCCCAGGACAAATGGGCACTAGAGGTCCTCCAGGTATGGTTTATAGCACCTCCCCCAAATCACTGTCCCCTGGTTTGTTATTCATTTCGTGTGTTGTAATGAGACAGTTGATACTCTTGCTCTTGCAGTTGAAGTTGGAGTCTCTGTTTATGTGGGTATGAGGCTCTGTTCACCTTCTCCAGTTCCAGCTAAGGTCCTTACCAGCCTGTTTCTAAAGTATCAGTTCAGCTCAGGCAAAAGGTTTTAGTTTTGTTTTCATTATTGTAAAACTTTTCATTTTTTGTTTTCATTCAGAAGTCTCAAGGAGACATGATATCCACATAAGTAGTAAGAAAGGCTTGTTCTACCTCCTGAAAGAGAATAATAAAGATCTAGCTAGACAAGGAGAAGAGGAAAATCAGTTAGAGTAGAAAGAGGGAAAAGACAGAGTTGCTGTTGTTAGAGCAACAGAAAAGATCAAACTGTTTAAAATATACGTAAGGGGAAGCGTATAAATATGCAGTGACAGACAGGTATACAATACAAACTTTATTAAAGTGAGTGCCTTTATTAAAGTGAGTGCCAGTTCTTGTCTTCAAAAAGAGCATTGAATGCTCTCATATTCAGATGATTGTCTAAATTATGTTGTATTTTTATAGACTTGGGTGAATTTGCACTGATTTATCAGCAGAGTTGGCAAAGATCACAATCTACTCCTTGCTTAGAGAAACCTTGAATTTGTAATAAACCTAGGGAGAAAACCTGTACTGCCTGTCCCATCAGCATGGGTTAAATCAAAGGCAGGGTCCTAAAATGTCTCTGAAAGACAGGAAGGTATTGTCTGTGAAAATAATGAGGGTCCTAAATCCATTGAAGTCCAGAGAGCTCAATAAAAATGAGATACTGCCCTTTACTAATGTTCATGTTACCAAGATAGTTACAACTATTTTTGAAGTAGCTGCACTCAGAAAATTTTAATAAAGGAGACTCATTTCTTCTATTATTTTGCATTTTAAAGGGAGATGTGAAAATGATATCCTGGCCAATTATAATCCACAGGTGCTGTTGGAGACCCTGGAGAAAATGGACTTGTTGGTGAAAGAGGTAATCAAGGTCAGGATGGTGTGCCTGGCACCCCAGGAGATAAGGGAGAACCAGGTATAGCAGTGGAATATTTTCATTCTGTTTTAAAATTGCTTCCCCCCCCCCCTAGTTTTCCTTGTCAGTTTTGGGGAGGGTCACTAAGGAGCTTCTGTGGACCAAAAAATATGTTGATATGTAGAAGGTTCTTAACTTTTACATAATTCACAGGCTTTCTACGCAACTGTTGTACATACTGTCAACATCCCAAATGCATTCATTACTTTTCTATTATACATGTGATTTGCCATAATTTCCCCCCCCCCCAAAAGTTAATTTCTGCAAGAACCTGAGTGTTGATGTTAACAATTACAGGTTCAATCTTAAATTGATGAAGAGAACCAGATCTTACCTAGAAATAGGATAAAAGGGATCACAGTGATGAATGATCACACTTAGATCAGTAGTCAAGTTCTTCGTGACCTGGCCCTTGTGTTGTAAAATCTTTCAGTTAAATGTCACTCCTGATGTCATCAATGTTCACAGATTTATTTCTCCATTGCATTCTGCCAAAAAGTGTTTTCATGTTTTACAGTGAAGGTGTTTCTTTGTATGTGAGTATAAAAAAAGGATACTGAGATATTCACTAGTATTTAGTAAGCTTTTCCATATTATGTTTTTAGTAATCACCATTATGTAAATTCTTTTTTAAGTATTTATGTTTCTTCTCTTATTTTCTTAGTAACTAACTTAAATGCAGAATTTTTCCTGCTCCTTCTTCTGAAAGACAAAGCTTAGTATTATGGAATGTACCTCAAATACAACTGGGAAATAGGAGTTCTCACTTTAAAGAAAAACTTAAAATTTCATTTGTATTTCTGGATAGAACCAGTAGAAAATAAGCAAGAAAGATGTTTTACATATAACTAAAATATCAGTTTTGATTCAGTGAATATTGAAGAAATGTATGAAATTTTAAGCAACTATGATGTTTTCTAGCAGTTACTCAGGACTGTTGAGTATAATATGACCTAATATTTTGTAGGGGTGCCAGGCAGAGGAATCCCTGGCCTGCGAGGTATTCCTGGTCGTAAAGGTGAGTTGTCTTTTCAGATAGCAGAAGCTTCATTTTTAAATACTAGGCTCGTCATGTTTGTCTTTAAGTCACAACCTTCTTAAGGAATGGCACTGAGGGAGTTAGAGGAAATAAAGGGTGCTTATGATCAATGATTTGGTGCTATATATTAAATGCCAAGAGTTCTTGCTTGTAAAGTTAAGACTTTAACAAAGGTACAGTGATTGCATTTTAATTTGGTACCATCTCTCCTTGTATATTGACACAGTCTCAAGAAGAAAAAAACATTGATTAGGGAGACACTTCCTAGTTTTTAGGTTTTGTACATCTAGGACTGGTAGAAATCCATTGAAATGCTTTGCTTTATTAAAAAAAAAAAAACTCCCTCCATACCCTCCGTATATAAACCATTCACCCTAAGATCAACACAAGAATGAACTGAATCCATCTGGATTATTTTCTTATTTTACAGCACTCATACTGATACTTTTAGCTGGAATTTAATTTAATAGGATTTGCAAGTTCTGATTTTCAAACTCGCTTTTTTTATTGCTGCATAAAGAAATATTCCGTACTCTGGTCTTTCTACCCTCTCCTTTCAAGTTGATTCTTTTGTATGAGCAAATTCTGAAGTGGAGTTTTAACAGAAAAGCAGTTTGTACGCTACACTGCAGTAAGTCCTGTCTTCCCACAGTCGTTTTCCTTTACTGTCGCAAATTGCTTTTGGGACTTCTCCGTACGAAAAACAATGGCTGTTTTCCACCTTGGCAGTACAATAAATGCACATATTCTGTGTAGTCCAGTTTTTAAAAGCTATCACACCATCTCACCATCTTGACAGTTCTTCCCAAATGCATTATGTAATATTCATGTTCTGCAGGAATCAAAGGGGACATGGGGCTGCCTGGTTTTCCTGGGCCACCAGGTATGAAAGGTTGTCGGGGGAATCAAGGACCCATTGGACCTCCTGGCTTGATGGGGTTCCCTGGATTCCGAGGTGCAACAGGCATGGCGATTCCTGGCCGAAAAGGGAACAGAGGTATTGCTGGTGCAGATGCAAGACCAGGTGCGTTGTTATAACTCCTTATTTATCTGAAAGGATATACTGATAACTGAAAGCAGAATTTAGCCTGTCCAAAGTTCAAGATTTAAAGAGGTTCTGCACCAGAGGGCTTCATAATTAAACAGGTAGTTTCTTTATCAGTTGATGCAGTGTTACCATTGTGAACATCACAGTTGTCTGTGCAGTGTGATGTAAACTAAAAAATATGCTACAGTTTGCAGCCCACCCACTTGCATGGTTCTGCTTTCTTCCTCTGCAATCCTTAGGGCAGCTGAGAGCCAACTTTAAAGCTGTGAGATAGCAAGAATGTTATTACAGACATAACTAGAACTGAAGGACATTTAAAAACTGTAGTGCTTTAGAGGACTGAAAGAACTCAGCTCTGATCTCAGATTAAATTAACAAGCTAGGGAAATTTTTTTGTTGTTGTTTTAAATCAGTATATTTCCTTTGGAATCACTGAGAGACAGTAAACATGAAGTACCGTAATAGAGTCATTGAATGTTGTACTGCATTGTATGCAATGTTTGTGAAATGCCGTTGGCAGTAGTCCTTACTTATTTTGATGTTTCCGTACAGGTGCTCCCGGTTTTCCAGGGCCTCCTGGTCTTCCCACTCCCAGCATCAAAGGAAGCAAAGGTGTTAGAGGGGCAGATGGCATACCAGGGCCAACAGGCCCAAAAGGCAACATTGGTCCTCCAGGTCCAAAAGTCAGTGGAAAGGAATGCTCCTTATTTCTAACTCCATTGCTAATTTTCTCTTACCATAAAATCTACACCCAGGGAGGGAAAAAAAAAAGAAAAAGACTACCTTGTAATAGAGGAAAGATATTAAGCTGAATATGAAAAGTAGTTTTTGTGGGCATTTATGAACTGAAAAGGCATTTTATTGTGAATTTCTGACTTCTTATTTCCTTGTCCATTTTTTATTACAGAATAATATTAACAATGGTCTGGCTATTTCTAACGTCACAAACAGAGCAAATAATGCTTCTAGTTGAAGACATAATGCTTTGAATATTCTGAATGAAAAGAAAATATACTTTATAGTGTGGAAATGCTGCTTCCTGTTTATTGATGTTACCTGACTTGCAGGGAATGGAAGGTCGATCAGGTTTTCCTGGTGCTAGAGGGGATCCTGGATTTGTTGGATTTCCAGGTGTAAAAGGTATTCATACATTTATACACTTCTGTATGCCAAATACAATCATATACATATTGTGTTATTGTAGTAGTGCCAGGTGAGGTCCTACAGATATAAGCCTTTTCTATAAAGAGAGCAGGATATGGGTCAACTATAAATGAGATCCTTCATTAAGGGAGCAGGTTTGATCAGACATCATTTTCTTTGAGTTCAATGTCGTGGGTGTGTCTAAATTGATGTTAAAGTGAGGAAGGGCTAGAACTTTAATGGCCTCCATTACAGGCAACATCAGAACAAGTTTGTCCCTAGGGCTTACCAGTGACTAATGCTGTGTAAGGACTTTGGACTGGGTTTACTAACGCTAAATGCCGCACCACCACTAAAAGATGTGGCTTTTGGCAACCCCTTAGCTACAGAATTCAACAGCATTAATCGTAATTGCAAATACAAAGCCCTGGGTCCTCTGTTTGCTGTCATAATGTAATAGGCCCAATTATGATCTCATTCACTAGTTTATCAGCAGACTAACTGTTAAATTCATTGCCTGCATTAACTTTGTATTCTTGAGGCTTAGCTGGATCAGCAAGTGGCTAAAAACCCTTGTAATTTAGACATTTTTCTAGTCGGTGATTTAAATCTGATATGGGTCTGCATCACTCAAATATTTTCATTTTCAATTACAAAATTTACAATGACATAAAATTGTCTTTACTTTTTTAGCCCATTGGTTTGTTTTCCATGTTAAATATTGTGTATTTTAAATTTGTAGTTCTAATTTTAAAAATCACTATGTGGGCAGTAATTATACTTTCTTAAGCAAAAGCCCTCGTTCCATGGCGTAGTCAGTCAAGTCTCCTGACTTGATGACAAAACTGTTTTTTAATTCCAGCACCACCGTGGAAGAATAATCTGGATACAACTTGATATTTTGCACTTAGAAAGAATTTTTTATTAAGTTTAAAACATTTGAAAAGCTTTACATCCCTCCTAAAAGCCATCAGCACAACTGACAGTTGGGTTTGAACGGACTGGAACTGCACAGGATCATGGAAGGCAACACTTGTCCTGCAAGCTCAGTAAAAAAACACATAGTCTGAAGTTAAGATTTTAAGCTAAGCTTATGGGACTGGCTATTATATGGAGACAGGCACAGAAACATTTTCTTGTAAACTGACTGCATTTGACCTATAAATAATAGAATTAACAGAAAAGATGTAGAGCTCCACTCTAGTATTTCAGATGAGCCTGCTGACTGTTACTCTTTGGGAAGGTTGCATGGATCATGCAGGACTCTTAGGTAAGCCTCTGAACCTCTGGTAATTGTTTCAACACTTCAAACCACATATGTCTCCAATCTCCTTTTCCAGGCGAAAAGGGTAATCAAGGACCTCCTGGACCACAGGGTGCAGAAGGGCCAAGGGGACCAAAAGGCCAACATGGTAACACGTTATTACAACCCTTCTTGTTATAATACAAGCTGACTTAGCTTGGTTGTGTGGGTTGTTTCTTTGATTTGGGGGATTTTTTTGTTTTTTAGTATAAAACAACTAGCTCTTCATTATATTTTTGTTGCTAGGTCCACCTGGAGTCCCTGGGAGAGTATTCTCTGTCCCAGGAAACAAGGGATCTCCTGGACTACCCGGAAGACCAGGAACACCAGGTGATCAAGGAATTCAAGGGATTCCTGGACTACAAGGTGGGGTTTGGGGGTTTTTTTGTTTGTTTGTTCTTAATCCCTGTACATGTTTGTCTGTGTTACTTAATGAAACATTTTGGTTTAGCAGGAAAACATATTTCTGCACAGAAAATCAACATGTCTTTAAAAATACCTCTCTTTTTAAAAGTAACTATTGATGCCGTGTTAACTGCCTCATATTCAGAACCTGTCTCATTCCATCTTTCCACCACCCCCACAGTCTGCAAGTGAATAAGCAGTTCCCTCAACATAAGGCTAGGCAAAATAATGGAATAAAACGTAAAGTTTAGACAAAACATTCACCATTTTCGTATGAGCAGGCTCATGCTCAGTATGTTTGTCATCTTGAGAGGAAAAATACCACAGGTAATAAAAGTACTGTAGACATGTTACAAAGTGATTGTCCCTCTGGTTGTTTGGGGAGATGGAAGGGAAGAAGAGGCCAGCTACTCCTCCAGTGGCACTAGAAAAGAAGCCTGCCAGTGCTGTGAGGAATGTGGGAGCAAGGAGCAGGTAGGAGGAGGAGGATATACAGCGAGCAGGTGCTCGGACACTCTCTCACACCTCAGCTCTTCACAGCAGGAGGGAGCTCCTCAGGGAGCCAGGCCTGCCGGAAGGCAGGCACCACTCAGGAAAGACAGAGCTCCCCCAGGGATAACAGAGAGGGCAGTATAGAATTGTTCTTCTACACTTTTTTACAGTTGTTTTACAAAGGAGCTGCATTATTTATGGCATTATGAACAGTTACTGAAATGATTATGGCTTCTTGTTATTATATTTTTGAAATATTTCTATTGTACAAGAAATGCTAAAGGAGAAAGCTATTCCCTTTGATTTTTGCAACCATTCTTTATGAGAATATTTTTCTGCAGTACATTCCATAGTGCCTTGTCATCATCCTGATATGAAACATGGTGACAGTAACACTATAGACACCAAGTTTCAAAGCTTAGCAAATTGTTACTCACACTTTTATTATAATGCAGCTACATTCAGGTGGGGATTTTTAACTTTATTCATAAACTGTTATTAGAATTTAGAATAATTACTGCTTTATTACTCTGTTTTTTCCTGATTATAATTTAGGACCTAAAGGAGTAAAAGGTCTACCAGGAACTTTTGGGAGTCCAGGTCAACCAGGACTGCCTGGTCCAAAAGGAGACAGGGGATTTCCAGGTCAAAGAGGTACAACAAACAAGACATCTCTGATTTGTACTACCAAATTTGCAGATAAACTGTGTTCTCAATTTCTGTAAATCCTTCCTTTTGCATATATTGATGCTCTGTAACATCCTCAGTAGCTGTGGGCCACAAGTACATGTGAGAACATGCTTAGCTTTCAGCAGATGCATGTTCACCACTGAAACAATAATTTACAAATTTTATCCAAAATATGCCTTGACTGTGCTTCTCTGTTATTAATCACATTTATTTACCCACTTGAAAATCCATTTAAATCCCTAGGTATCAGTGTTCCTTTACATGACATCAAAATGGAACTGAATAAATATTAATATATTTATTCAAATATGTATTTTTATATTTGTATATATCCATTAAATATAACATGTAAAATAAATATATAATATAATAAATGTTTACTTAGTCACTATAAAATGTTTTTACTCTACAACTCTTCAATAAAGAGGGCCACGATTCTTTAAAATGTCTCACTATTTCGCAAAACTGGGCAATGTAAGAGTACCTGATCTTGGTCTGAAAGAGCTAATATATCTAATAAGAAGTGCTACCAATTTTCAGGTTTGATCTTCTTATCAATTAATTTTTGGATTTTTTTTCAAGTGGCTCCACTAATTTAAGTAAAGTAAGAATGCAAACAAAATTATAGTATTTGTAATTCTATTTTTTTCCCGCCACAGGACCACCTGGACTGATTGGCTTTCCAGGTCTGCAGGGGTTACCTGGATCACCAGGTGTTATCATCCCTGGTCCAACAAGAAGAGGTTTTATCTTTACCCGGCATAGCCAATCAACCAAGATTCCTGCATGCCCCTATGGGACATCACAGATCTACACTGGCTATTCGCTGCTTTTTGTACAAGGAAATGAACAAGCACATGGACAAGACCTTGGTACTGTATTAGTACAAATTTTCAGATAGCTTTCTGTAGAGTGCAGTAATGCTAGGCTGCCTTCATGAAACCAAACTCACAGTAAATACTTGAAATAAACATTAGTTACAAACATCAGTCTCCAGAGAGCTCCATTGCTCTGAGAAAATGCAGGAATCATATACTCCCTTTTTGCTACCCCTAGATGTTTTTCAGGAGAGATTGAGTTACTTACACATAGGTATCTGCCAGGTAATGGCTGCCCAGGGCTGGCAGTAACGATACAGGATCTATGAGAGAACCCTGCTTTCCTGGAGGCCAAATGGGATACTATAGGGAATCTAAAGTGGCACCAGAAGCTTGTATTTAGGCAACTGTATCCCTGCTGCCATCTCAAAGACTGATACAAGTCAGCAAGATATTATTGCTTTTTAACACAGATTTTGTTCTTAGCTCATATATTGTGTGTGTGTATATATATTTATTTTATATTTAACGTAAGCATTTTGCTTTTGTATAATTCCAATCTACAGACACTTTTCTTCTCTTTTGTTATAGGTACCAACTTTTTAAATTCTCACCMTAGTAGATTGGATCCCACCATGTCTCTTCTGTTTGCTGTGCTAAATATAATTTCTTATTTGTCATGAACTCTTCTCTTTCATTTTTTAGGAACAGCTGGTAGCTGCTTGCAGCGATTTACCACCATGCCATTCTTATTCTGTGACACCAATAATGTTTGTAATTTTGCTTCTCGCAATGATTATTCATACTGGCTGTCAACTGCAGCAGCAATGCCGGTAGACATGGCACCAATTTCTGGCAGAGCACTAGAACCCTATATAAGCAGGTAAGAGTACAAGAATTTTGGCTTTTCTGACCTGGAGCCACACAGACAACAAAATTTATTTTGAACAGCAAATCTCAGAGCAAGATCTGCCTGTCTCAGCCAGCACAACATTGATTTCAGCCACCTGATTTTTAATTAATCACCTGAATATTTCACATATTCAGTGATACCCTAAGAAAAGTTAAATTAAAGCTAGGGTCCCACAGCACATTTAATCTGCATAGCTGACATGAGAAAACAACACACAATCTCCCTGTTTTATTTATTTTTACAAACTATTGTCATGCATGTTAGGGGCAGGCTAAACTAAAATAAAGACAGCTTCAGTATTTGGAATGTGGTACAAAACAAACTCTACTTCCAGTTACGTTTAATATAATTACTGTAGTCAGTGAAGAACTTTAGATGCTGTGGCTGAAGGATCTCTCCTATGAAACACCATTGTGCGAATGTGGTCCTTTCTAGCCTATGCTGCTTTAGGAAAGCCAAGAATGAAGGTCTTCTAAAGAAGGAGAGTTAAAAAAACATGAAAGATGAAGAGTAGTAAACTGAAAGATAGGAAGGCAAGCTTTGCACTCTGTATTCCAGCCTGCACTACCCAGTTGTTGCAATCTGGTAGTCCATCTTCCTAKTTCCTTCCTTCAGGAAATAAAGATTACTTTTTTTCTTTTTTTTTAATCTTAGCAAATAAAGGTACAGATAACAAACTTTGATCTAAACCATAGTAACATAAAGTAGTGAAGCACATGAAGAAGGTAAAATTTAGCTTATTACTTTAGTAAAGGCAAAATTAGGAAGCTCAGATGATCTGAGACTAATCCTCATCTTTTACCAATTTTTGTATAGTGTTATTGGTAGAGATAGCAAAGCAGGTATTTGGGTTACCTTCAATTTACTTCTCATTAAAAAGAGAAAATGTTGTGTGCAAGCTGTAACATTTATACTAAGCCTTGCCATTAGCAAGTTACTATTCTCATGGTACAGGGCGGGTTTTGTCCACTTATGTATTTTCCCTCATCTCTGCACCAAATGCATGTGTGTTTCTTCCTACAGGTGCGTTGTCTGTGAAGGAGCTGCAATGGTAATAGCAGTTCACAGCCAAACAACTGTAGTTCCTGCATGTCCAGAAGGCTGGACGTCTCTGTGGAAGGGTTTTTCTTTTGTTATGGTAAGGGTATAAAGGCCAGACATATTCTGTTTCTCTCCTCTCCCTTTCATTGACATTTTCATCTGCTCTTAGCTCGTTTGTTTTTTAATAATTGTGAAATTTTCTTTCCCTAGAAATAGACAATAATTCTATTAACCCTTATTTAATATCAGAAGCATAGGAACAATTATTCTGATCTGTCCTCAGTAATAGATGACAGGAGGAAAAGGGCAAATGATGAAAGGAAAACCATAGAATTTTAGTCTGACAAAAATAACTGCCCTGTCTCATTCTCATGCATCATGCAAAGCTCTAGGAAACACAGGTTTGGGGAGTGGGATGGCTAGACCAGTTGTGAACACAGATATGCAGAAGTAACTGAGGATAAACCACCACTTCCATGCCAGGCAGTTCTTTTATAAACCAGATCTTGGGGCCAAACTCCACAGAAGGTTAAAATCAAACAAAAGTAGTCCGTTGTCTACAAAGAAGGGCCTCAGCAGTTTTGATGTCATAAAGAGGTGTGAGTGGAGAAAGTTCATAATGTGCTTCCAAGGTGAGGAAAACTGAGTGTGGGAATAAGTGTGCATCCATCCTGGGGGACATAACACTTCACCTTTGTTACCTCTGCCTGTGAGATGTCAAAGGTTGCCAGCAAGTGAGGGTAAATGACAGAATGAAAAACCCCTTTTGCAAGCCCACATTCCTATTTGCATGATAGGAAGTCTTTTTAGGTCTGGTGTGGAATTTATTGTATCTCCTGGGATTTGCCCCGAATTAATATCAAATATCTTGGAGAAAAAAAAAATTTTTTTGCAGCATCTGGTTAAAATCATTTGCTTATTTCAAATATCACCAATTTTAATTGTAGTTTCTAGCCAGTTTTCTGCTGTCATAAATTATGCTCTAGGCATGTTCTATGCAACACGCTCTAGGTGACCCTGCTTAAGCAGGGGAGTTGGACTTACACARTCTCCGGAGGTCCCTTCCAACCTCAACCATTCTGTGATTCTGTGATTTTAGGAGCATTTCTAGGAATGTTTACCAAAATTAGAGAAAGAAAATGCTTCTTTGCTTTTTGTGTTTGGAGAAGCAATCAATGCAACAAAAAATATGAACAGAGACAAAATAGGAGATTTGGCTTATTCATAATTAGGTTACTGTGGTCTTCAACTGGACAGATGCCAACTACTTTCTAGTCTTTGTACTGTGTGTGGTTTTCATGCCTTTTCACAAAGCAGGAAAAGTTCTTTGGAGGGGCTTAAGAAATAACCATAACTGTGCTTGAATTTTCATAAGGCTTCTGTGCTTTATTAGAAGTCTGATAAAACTTAATCTATGCTAACTTTTTGTCCAAGATGTACCACACCATCTATGGTATGTTTTAGAGATTTTTGCCTGCAGTTTACTAAAAGCTGATGGACAAGTTCTTATTAAAAATTTACAGTATACAAGTGCTGGCTCAGAAGCTTCTGGCCAAGCATTGGCATCACCTGGGTCTTGCCTGGAAGAATTTCGAGCCATCCCATTCATAGAGTGCCATGGCAGGGGGACGTGCAACTACTACACAAATTCCTACAGCTTCTGGTTGGCATCGCTAAATCCAAGAAGAATGTTCAGGTAAAATGTACTTTCCCAGCAGCCCAACTCTTCCCCACTTCTTGCATCTTACCTGTCACATCCATGCTGCAGGTGGCCGAGGAGCCAATAACTTGGCCTGCCTAACATCAAGGGCTCCCCCAGTAATTCCCCTCAGATTAGACATCTCCCTTGGTTGGGCTTAGGGTCATTCTGCAGTGCTGGAACAGCTCAAAGAGGCCTTAGTGAGTCAAGGATTTGAATTTCAATGTCTGTAATTCCATCTCCAAAGAGCCTTTTAAATGCAGCATGTTTTCTGATGTAAGTACRTATAATGCCATCGTCTTCAGTAATTTGCCTTGAATTTTGCAACAGTGAGCTTGTCCCAGAATCTGGAGAGGAGTCATAATGTAAGATTAATTCTGTTGCCTAACGTAACACTTCTACATCAGAACTCAACTCAAGGGAGAGAATCAGGTGCTTCTAAGGTGCAATGTATTCTGACCCATTTTAAACACCTTTGCTGGGAAGAGATGAAATCCATCCCAGTTTATGTCCATTGACTGTAAAAGAGTCTAGGCAGCTACTTCAAGCATAGATGTCTACATTTAGACAGATAAATCCAACACATTATGTCTAAAAATCAGATTAGCCAAGCGAATCAGTGTGTCATGGCTTTGATCCTGCACTGACTTCCAGCTTCTGAAACCCTAACAATTTCAGTGGGATTTCTAATGTACATTAGCCCATAATTGGGCCCCTATGTGTTAGTTTGGTATGGAACAGCCAAGGTGAATGATTTCTGTAATGCAGAAAAATTAATTTTATGTATCCTGGAGTCATAAACTAAGTGGGGTGGGGACGGAATCTTGCAGAAAGTACTTCTACAGTGTCTCTACAGATTCAAGACTATCCTTAGGGGTATGCACAGAGCTCAATATATCCCTGTGTTCTGAAGATTTAATTCTCAGCATGAGTGTTGGTATTTGCTTGTACTCAGTTCTTTCCTCAAAGCAGTTAACTGAGCTCATCTGGTCAACTACACTTTACATTGCCATTCCTCTCCATATTAAGAATGGGAAAAATACTTTTTAAGAACATGAAGATCCTAAGTGCCTGCAGCCAACCCCATTTAAGTGTCTGAATGTACCTAAGTTCACAGTTATGTCACTGTAGTTCCTTTTTATTCCCATTGTGAGTCAAAATTAGCGTTCAGGAGAAGGAACCCCCTGAGCAAAAGAGATGGGGGAGGTGGGGGCAGGGGAGGAATAGAGAAAAGAGCAGAAAAATCCAGTAGTATGAAAACTTTCATCACCTCTCCCTGTTTTTAAGAAAAAAGTGAATGTTTGTTTTCTCTTCCTTTTAGGAAACCTGTGCCACAGACTTTGAAAGCAGGAGAATTAGAAAACATCATCAGCCGCTGTCAGGTCTGCATGAAAAGACCAGTCTAAACAATGGGCATTGCTGATGGAGCACAAAACTGCTTTTATTAAAAAGAATTGCCTACTTCTGATGAGCTATAATTTATTAAAGCCCAATTGCATCTGGAAAGAAAATTATAAATTGCCAGTGCAGCACTATGGTGAGGTAGGGCAACAGTTTGACTTTTTTCTTTGGCAAATGACAAAGCACTTTGTTGGAGTACGCTTGTAATGGCAGTCCTGCAGGGTCTTCTCCTGAACTGTGTCATTTCTGAGCTGCATCTTCATGATAAAACTGTGGCATTGCCAGATCTTTAATGAAAGATGTTAATGCTGCCTTGCATCATGTGCTTTTCAAACTGCAAGACAAACTAAATGCTGTAATATCAGCTTACAGATGTTCAGTGTTCAAAGTAGATATAATTTAAGATGAAAATCTGGCAGTTAAGAGAGCTGGAGTTCAATAGGAAATCTTTTCAGTGCACTTTTAAATATATATTGATTCATTTATAGGGTTGTTTTGGTTTGGTTTTCTTGTCTAATAAACAAGTATCTCCCCACTTATCTCATCCCTCCTCTGGCTGAGACACAGGAATACAATTTTTTTTTTTTTGTATCACTGCAATACTGATGGTTTGTGACTAGCCAGAAAGGTCGCTACGCTATGCTCTGTAGACAGTACAACGGTGATATGCACTAGCTCCTTTCTCCCGTGTAACTTTGGCTAAGGACTGACTAATTGAAATTGTTGGAAAGTCTTCTTTAGATTCAGTGGCTTTTGACACAGATTATAGAAAACCTTTAATTTCTTAACAAGTTGACAGTATCAGGCCTTTWTTATGATTGCATGCTTTTGTCTCTACTGAAGAAGAACTATCATAATTTGAAATGTTGATGGAATTTGCAGTTACTGTATGGCTCAAGGGCTCCCATGGCATTATCAGCTTAGCACACGCCCTTCCAGATGTAATCTGTCTTCCTTTTTTATTGTACTTTTTAATACACAACAAAAAGTAAAATATACACATTTTACAATATTCAATATTTAAATATTTATCACAAACATTTCTGGAAATGAAATCACTTATTCCATCCAGTTAAATGCATGCATCTTAAATTAAAAAAAAATTGATACTTAAATTGTACCATCTGAGCACTGACTTATACAAGAGAATACAACTGTAAATGAACATAAATACTTGAAAAGCACTTTCATTACTCATATAATTTATATAAAACTGTAGTTCTAATGTTTTTTTATATTAATAAGATTGCACTTGCAAGGCTATTTAAAAATGTATTGTTAACATTTAAAAATGTTAATAACTTAATACTTGCACACAACTGTCAATTTCAGTATTTAGTGTTATAGAAGAAGCCATCTGAAGAGTTCTGTAAATGCATCATTTTAAATGTAGAGTCTAGCAATTCATTGAAATAACAAAGATTTCTCATTTAGATCCTTTTTTAAGCAAGTGAAATTTTATATTGAGTTTCTTTAAAAATACTTGCATTATGTTTGTCTTATTGTTGGAATTTTCACTGTTAACCTAACTAGAAAATAGTTTTATCTGTATGTTTTTATGTCAGTATCTTCTGAGGAAACTAATTTGAAGACAACATTTATGTGGATTGAATGGATATTTTAAAATTATTGTTTTCTTGAACAGATCATAGCACTTCTGTTTGCAGGTGTAATTGTGAATTTACAGGGTTTTATGAAGAATATGCAGATGCACTACTGACAGGATGGCACTGTCCATGTCAAGTTAATACTTAATCTTCCATTTGAATCATGTTTGGGGATGGGGGCGGGAGGGGGGGTCCTTAAGACAATCATATGTTAGATTTTTCCCTGAACTCTGAAATCTGCTTTAAATATTCAGAGATGAAATCCACATCTGTTGCTTGGGGGGGGGGGGTTGTTATTAAGGCTGGGATAACATAAGCATCACTAGAGTCACCCAAAGGCATTGTGTACTGTATACAGCTCATGACTGGGGAGACCCTCTGTAAAACTTACTAGTAAAACACAGAATTTAAGTACCTGAGGTTAAAGTCTGCTGGAGATGGTCTGTAAAGCATAATATGTAAGGAGAAGGGAATAGATTATGATTTTAAACTCAAAGGTAAGTTACAAAGAGGAAATTATGTCTTCTAATACAACACATAAGTGGAAGTTATGTCTTGTTCCCAGTTCTGGATTCTGTTGCTCCCTTATTGTGTGTCCTTCAACAAGTTACTAAATAAAGACTGCCATAAATACCTTTGGATTTTGAGCACTCAACCTCAGGCTTTCTTTAAGAAGCCTGAAACACTCAAAACTTGGAGGGACATTTATGATCATCAGACCCAGCATATTAAAAGGTAGACACTGAAAATCAGAGAAAAACTTGAAAAATGTTGATCCTAATTTCTCTCTCTTAATTTCTGCAGATGCAGATCATTTTACTTCCTTATTGCTAATGATTGTTGTGAGGATTAATTAGCTCATGTCTGTAAATGCTTTGAGAGCCTTAACTGGAAAGTGCTAAAGAGGTGCAAAGTGTTAATATATTGTACTGAAAGAATGGCAAAAATGGAAAAAAAAGGAGGAAAACAAACCTTCTGCTAAATACAACCAAATAAAAATAATTTTGACTAAAAAAAGACCAATTTCACTTGCTTTTTTGTTCCTCAGAGTGCTAATGATCTTTTCCAGTACCTACTCATAATATAAAAATACTCCAATGCATGATAGTGTCATCTGAATAAAAGACAGTAGGTAGAGCTTGCCCTTGGGAAGAGCCCCTCTCTCTCCTACTTAGACTATGCTAGAAGTGTAGCAGTTCAGTGTAGACACACAAGCTGGATGTCTATACCTTTCCTTTTAGGTGTAATTCTATACAATGAGCCTGTGGTGGGCAGTGGTTTGGATCTGGAATGACTGAGCCATGTCTTTTTATTCTAACGGGTAGCTGAATCATGTGCATGAAGTGCAGGTGGGTTGCAAGTTGCTGTTAACAGAAATAGCATGGAAGAAAGGATTGTAAGGATGGAGAGAAATACCAGGTAAGATGAAGGATGCAGCCTCCACTTGCCTGGCCCAGCCCAGGCCTGGCTGCTGCATCTACGCTCAGCAGAGGCCTCCAGAATGGACATCYTTCACTGACCTTGGGTTTGACCTTGCACTTGCCTGGCAGTCACCGGAGGGACAGCAGAGCCGGTTACTGCATTGCCACGCTTGGTGCCCTGGCACGGTGTCCTGGTCGGAAAGGTCGCTGCCCTGCTGTCTTGGGGTCACCCCTGTCCCCTGGCTGGTCCATGGAACCAGCTCCCTGATGAACACACTCCCAGCTTGCCTTGGGAACCATTGTAACTCCAGATTCAAGAAGGGGAAGAACTGGCCAACAAGGAAGCCAAATCTGTTAATAAAAAACAAATAAAAGAAAAAAAAGAAGAAAAAAAAAAGAGCAGGATGTGCAGTGTTTCCTCACATAGATGACAGTACCCTGGGGTATTCTGTAAGTACACACAAACAGGTAGGCTGTGTGCAGCAGAAAGAAAAGGGCAGATCTAAACTTTTTACCAACATTATTATTACCAAGATTTCAATGTGAAAATAAGGAAGATATATCTGAAAATCATACTGACAGGTTGGAACAGAGGGTTGTGTAAAACATTCTTGAGGATAGCAGTTTAAACCACTGAACAAGAAAATCGGGAATATCAGTGGAGAGATTGCATGCTGTCAAAGAACATGGTTTGTGCTAGGATTTCTACACGATGATGGTTGGGAAGAACGTCCTGAAAGGGATGCAGATACAACCAGGGTACAGCTGTGTGCCATTCTTTTTCAGGTTAGACGTAACCTATAGTGGCTGGACAAGCTGACATGTAGCGGTCTCCCAGGGATGATTTGTAGCATGCAACTACACTAGAATAACTGATGGGGCTGTTCTTAAATTTTAGGATACCTAAGTTTTACCTTGGATACCTTGTAAAAATATTGGTTACAATAACACATTAATAAGGAGCAAAGTCTAATAAGGTTACTGGGAAGCTGTAGTTGCTAAAGTTAGGCATGTTTATTAGCAGCAGGTCTAGCTGCTTGAATCCAGGAGTAAGCTGAACATCTGTTTTGACTGATAAGCTAATTTTTTATATGTCTTGGAGCACTGGAAATTTCCTGCAGACTATAAGAAAACTGTTGCGTCAATATTAAGTGACATGAAACTCTGACTAAGTGTGGGCCAACACCAACTGTATGTAACAGAATACCTGATGCAGGATTTCTTTAATGAAAAAAATTAGAGGAAAGTAATACAGTGACAATGCCCATCAGTATATGAAAAATAAATCGGTCAAACTAACAGTCATTTTCAGTGTGATTATAACTTTGTATCATAGAGATAAGGGTAGTGCTAGGATAGATATTTGCCTTTTGTGTGACAACTCAATTTACAAGTTAGAATCATATATTCAGTAGATTAAAAAGGGTTATATGATTGATCTCAAGATAAAATGATGTAYGGGGAATTATGGCTGAAGGGCCATATTTCTAGTGGGCTTCCAAAGGTCAGTTTTTGGACTTGTAGGTTTGTGCGGGGGGTTTTAAGACAAAATCATTACTGATAGTTTGTAAATCTTACGGAGCCTGGAAGAAGTGGTAAAAATGAGGAGGACTCTCTCCAACAGAATGATGGGGATTTCCTGGTAAGATGTGCTTGGGCCAACGCTTTGTGTTTCAAGAAGGGCCAAATGTAAGATCATAAATCTAGAGGCAAATAATGTATAGTTTTTCAATGCTGTACAGCTTTATTTTTAGCTGTGTTTGATGCCTACTCAGATCATATTTCAGACTGCTTACCTCTGTAAAACAGTGCTTTCAGCATCTGTAAAGAACTGAATTAGCAAGTTCCAGACCTTGAATCAATATACTTTTCAATACTTCTGGCATTTCTACTCACTTTCATCTCCAGAACATAGCTGTGACCATTAATCAAAGTACAGTGAAAACTCAGCAGCTTTTTTCCTCTGTTTAAGAAATTATCTGTGATGTATAATAGCATTTTTTTTCCTGTATGGAATTGGCAAATTGATAGTTATCCGCATCACAAGGAAACAGGCGGCCTTAGGCAGCCTGTGTTGTAAATGATGTTTGTTCCTGCAAATTTTGGGACTGGGCAGCTGATGAGGCCCTCAGGAGCGTTACACGGGGCTAACGGAGAGGTTGCTCTGCTGGTCAGAACCCACGTGTGAGCAGGGTTTAAGGGGCACGGGCAAGGCACAGCGTGCTTCGTGCGCTCCGTGCCTCTGCTAACCACCTTTGCTGACATTTTATTGCTTTCGAGTTAGCCCTGAGGTGATGCACGCCCGCCCGCCCGCCTGCCCTCGCGTGTGAGGGAGGCCTTGCGCCCACCTCGCGCGGCCCCGGCACAACGGTCGCTCGCGGGGAGCCGCGAGCCGAGGCCGCAGCGGCTGCCGGAGCGTCACCAGCGGACGCATGCGGCGCTTTGCCGCGGGGGCAACAACGGCAACGCGAGCAGCTCGTCTCTCTGCGCGCACACGCAGAAGGCGGTGAGGGACCGCAGCGACGCACGCACGCAGCCCGCCGGCCTGGAGGCGCCCAGCGCGCCTGCGCGCCGCCCGCCTTCCCTCACTAAAAATGGATGCCCGGCGGCTGCCCCGCACGGGAGGCACCGCCAGGAGCCGCTTCCGCCCTCTTTCGGTCACATGACGTGCGGTCCCCGGCCCGGCAGCCCTTACGGGAGCCCGATGGGGACAATCGGGCCCCTCTTTGCGTCTTGCGTGGGGACTGTGGCGAACGCGCCTCGCGCCGCCTAGCCCCCCCCCTTCCCCCCGCCCCGCGAGAGGCAGCCGCGAGCGCCCGGAGCGGGGCAGCAACGGCCCGGGCAGGGGAGGGGCCGCGGGGCGCTTCCCGCCCGCCTCCGGGTGAGTACGCGCCGCCGGGCCGGGCCGAGGGGGGAGGCTGC
>NW_020450983.1:320993-349863 GCF_003343035.1 Apteryx rowi
TGGCCGGGCGCTGGCCGCCGCTGGACTCCCGGGCGCCTCGGGGGCTCTCGGCGCGCGCGGCGGCGCCGCCCGCTGGAGCCGCGTCTTTCCGTGGGGCAACAGCAGAACCCCGCAGCGAGCTCCTGTTTTACCCTCCCCCGACTTTAACGGGGTCAGTTAATACAGTCATAACACAAAGAATATCTGGATGTTTCAGAGCAATGGTTGTCAGGCTGCGTCACTCCTTCCCTTAACGTTTCCAGTAGTTTTCTCTTAAGCAAGAGGTGTTTTGTGTTAATATGTCCAGCTGGAGTTTCTGGTAGACTCTGGAGCTTCAGAGGGACTGTTTGCAAAGTGTAAAAGAAACGTGTGTGGGGGGGAGGAAAGCGATCTTACGAGTTTTATGATTCAATAGCCTTGTTTATTTAATTTTTTTTTTTTTGGTTCATGTCATGATTGTGCTAAGGTAATGTATTTTAATAGTTCCACATACTTATGTAACTGTACTGTGCTGAACACATTTCACTATTTAGCCTAAACCTAGTTCTTCTTTCCCTCAAATTGTTCCATCAGTGATTTTTTTACATCATAGCTTCTGATCCTGAATGCTTCTGTGATGTCCAGACAGTTTTAGGAAAAAAGTCTTTTGAGTCCCATAATACTTTTCCCTAGCTTTGCTGAAAGTCCTCATCTTCTTCTTTCCCATGTCAATAGCTGTTATCTCTAGACACCTGCCAAAGGAGCACTTTGTAGCGTAGGCGCCCTTGAACAAGCTACCTTTGAAGTGGCCAGATCAGGAGCAAATAACAACGTGGCTGCCGCAGCTATTAGTTCAGTGCAGGCTGTGCGACCTGCTCTGACCTCGGTGCTGGCCCAGCTATACCATTATCAATACTCATCTTCATATATCTCAGATTAACTTGGACACGAGCACTGTGAGACAGTACCGTTCCTGACTGCAGCACAGAYGTGGCCAGTGGCTGATTACTGCCCGAATGCTGGCAGAAAGTCATCCTTCAGATCCATGCACGTTGCTTCGTCCCCATCTGTTTGGGTACAGTTCCTGTTTAGGAGAGGGAGGTGAGGCGGTACCCACGTGACTTTTTGATTGCATGTAACTCACCTCATACAACTTTTTCTGTTCTTTCCTCCCTTATCCTCCCCTGGATTTTTGTACTTTCTCTTCTTTATAAGCCTCTGACACTTGTCTGTGCTCTAGCTGCTCTCTGTCCTTTATATCTCTTGTATTCGTGTTTGTATTTTTATTGTCTCATCACTCCCAGACTTTTTTTTGTTCTCATAAATATCAATCTTAAAATCCTCTTTCCTCCCTGATTTATTATTAATGTCTTCTGTAAATATGGTTTGTCTAATAAGGATATTACAGAAAACAATGTGACTTTGAATTCTGTTCTCTTTAAATAGTTGGGCTTTTTGTTAACAAGCACTCTTTAAATATTTTAAATTTTCTTTTGCTGAAATTCAGTGCTTTTTGTTTTGCTCTTCTCTTGTAAAAAAGAGTCAAAATAAAATCAATTTGCTAGAAATTACAATTCCAAATGCCAAGGAGTAGGCAAGGTAGGAAGATACTGAGGTATTGTATCTGTAGGTGCTTGACAAGTGCAGCTAGACCCACGCTTTGATATTTAGTTTATAAATAATTTATAAAGTGACTGTTCTAATGCTGTCTTTTTTTGTGTGTGTTTTTTCTTACAGCTGGAAAGCAGCTGTCATGTTGTTTTGTGTTCAGAAGCAATGCCGAGCTTTAGGGAAGCTGTGGTGTAAAGTAAATGGTGCTGCAGTGTAGTGATACTTGATTGCAAAAAATAGAGCTGTGCAGATATTTCAAAATGAGCAAGTGAACAAGCAGTGAAACACATTTAGTCAAGTCTTATGAGTGGTGACTATTTTATTAACTGCTGCCAATCAATGTTCTTGATATTTTAAGTTCTTCTGAAAGCTCAGTCTTTTTATTGACATTATGAGTTGTACTCTTATATGTCTTGAAATGTTTTACTGATTGTAGACCCTGTTCTGGAACAGAAAGCACCTTCTGAGATGTGGAAGTCTCAGCAAACTCTGTACTTTGTTCATGTCACTGGCTGATCTACCCTCTGTGTCACAAGAGGGACAGTTCTAGCTTGCGACACCAAAGGACAGGAGTTTAAAAAAAGAAAGAAAAAAAAAAAAAGTGAAATCTAAGCATTCTGAAGTGACAGAGCTGTTCAAGCACCTCTTGAGCTTCTATAAACAACATACACATATTTTCAAGTGTTTATTTCTAATTGTATGGATCCTGACAGTTTCCTTCACTTGAGAAATGCAAACAGTAAGAATTAATACAGGTTGATTAAACTTGTGCATCATTTCGGGTATTTTCTTTATAGATTGTTTAAAGTTTATGTAGAATAGAGACTTCCTTGCCTTGCCCCTGACCCGCAGCGCTCCTAGTGTGCTGGGGTGAGTGAGGTTTTCAGATGAATGAGGTTCTTTGGAGAAGTTCTGAAAATAGCACTGAGGATCCCTGGATGGATTCCCAAATGGATCACATCTCAAATAAGCTAAACTTGTTCATTTAATATAATTGTATACAAGCCAAATCTTTCTGTATGCTTCTTTCTGATGTGTCAAGATTACTGTTAGTTTAATGGTCAGATTTGATTGATAAAGACGGGAAGCATTGCTTCTGTGTGATGTTGTCAGGCATATCAATCTTAGTCTCATTATAATTATATGCCAACAAATCAAGGGACGACTGGCTTCTCTGTATGCGAGTAGAATGTGCAAAATAGATGAAGGTGTTCTAATGTCTTGTGGTTTTCAAGAGACTTCAGAAAGATGGTCTATACCTGGCATCTGTGAAACTATAAAGTGTTGTAGGTACTTGGTTCTTTTTTTTTTTTATTCCCCAGAAAGTTGGCTTGGTTTGGTTCAGTAGGAAACAGTGCAACTATACTGTCTAAAAACATTCCAAATCTTCCCAGTATGTCAGGATTGCAGTCTTAGCGTAGACGTCTTACAGGCTGATTTTTCCTTAGGTGATTCCAACTGTTTCAGGGCAGATGCTCTCTGGTGAAGCAGTGAGGGAGGTACCTGGGGTATGTGTGAATGCACTAAAGAGCAGGTTATGTTAGCTGAGCACGGTGGCATGCTGCTGAGAGGGTATGGCTTCCAGACTGGAGGTGTCTTGCATGGCCTCACGTTGGATGGTGGCAGAATGACTTGTGGTCTGTCTGACCTGCCGCAGATGGTCTGCGCTGAAACATTTTGTTGGCAGTGTTCTGTATGTTCAGCATACTAAAGCATGCATGCAGCAACGGGCATAGCCTTGCTGCCAAAAACAGTAAAAGAATGTAGCTGCAATTATAGCGGCGAAAAATGCCCTTTTGCCAGGATAGATTACTTCATTTAGGAAGCTACTTCAAACGATATGACTAAAAGAATTCTTGCTAGCATAAGGTGTGTTTTCTGTCAGTGGATTTGCAAGGATAACTATATATGTGTGCACATGTGTATGCATGTGTGTGTATGTATATGTGTATATATATTATATGTGTGTGTATATGTGTGTATATGTATGTGTCTGTGTGCGTGTGTATGTATATGTATCTTGACAAGACTTCACAGCCATTGCCTAGATGGAAGGTTTCTCACAGCCGAGTTCCCTTTCCAGCCCCACTCCAAATGCAATAGCAGGATTTCTTTTTCTCTTAACCCAGACCCTAACCACAGTCTCAGTGTGAGCCATCGACAAGGACCACCAGCCGTTGTGCAGACAAAACACAGCTCACAGCTCAACTCCCACTGCAGCCTATCGTTAGCTTTAGCAGCCCATTTTCAGCCCCACTACAGCTGCAGCTCTAGGCTTCCCCTTTTTCTCAACAGTTATCCTAACCCCTCTCCCCCCTGCCCAAAAAAGTTGTGTCAGTCAAAGCCTCCAGCCATTGCCCAGAAAAAGTGTCTTACATCCCTGTCTTCTTTGCAGCTCATGCTTCCCTTTGGCAGCCCCTTTCCAGCCACACTCTAGCCATAGCTCCAGGACTTCTTTCTCCTAACTCAAACCCTAGTCCTAACCATAATCTCAGACTAAACCATCAACAAGGGCCAGCAGTTGTTGCCCATGTAAAATGCTTTTCACAGCCCAGTTTTCTTAGCAACTTSCACATCTCTTTGGCAGCTCCTTTCCAGCTGCGTTCCAAGTGCTGCCGTAGGATGTCTTTCTCTCATCCCTACCACTAAAAATAACTGTTATCTCAGTCTGAGCCTTTAGTTCAGCTCCCCAGCAATTGCCCAAATACTAASCTTCTCAAACCCAGTTCCCTTTGTAGCCTATTTCCTTCTCCCCTCCAGCTGCAGCTCCAGGATTTCTCTTAACCCAAGAACCCTGACCCTAACGATAATCTAAGTCAAACATATTGATAATGCCCCCAGTCTAATAAAAAGTTTCTCACACTCAGTTTTCTTTGCAGACCACCCTTCCCTTTCCAGCCCCACTTGGACTGCATTTCTAGGCTTTCTCTTTCAACCTTAACCCAAAAAAAAGAGCTGTAACCTCAGGGTGGGCCATTGCCCACGTGAAAAGCTTCTCACAACCCAGTTGGCTTGCAGCGCACCCTTCCCTTTGGTGGCTCCCTTCCTGCTGCACTCTAACCGCAGTTCTAGGCTTGCTTTCTCGCAACCTGAAGCCTAACCATAATCTCAGTCTGAGCCATTGACACGGCCAACTGGCCATTGCCTGGACGAAAAATTTCTCGTTGCCGAGTTCCCTTTGCAGCCCCCGGTTTCCATTAGCGGCTCCTTTTCAGCTCCTCTCCAAGTACAGCTCTAGGATTTCTTTTTCTTTCAACTTTAACCGTAAGCCTTCCAAAAAAAGATTATCTCAGTCTGAGCCTTTGATATGACTCCCCAGCCATTGCCCAAATGATAAGTTTCTCACAGCCCAGTTCTTAGGAAATGCACCCCATTGCTTCCTAGGAAATTCCCTTCCCTTTCTAGGAAAATGCATATATAAGTAAAAATAGTGGCAAACACTTTTAAGCTTAGACAAGCTCTTATTCTTTCCCTGCCCATCTGGTATGTGTTCTGCAAAAGTAAGATTTTACAGGAAAATTTAAAAGTGAAAAGTTTGCAGGATTGCTTTTGRTCGGGAATGGTTTATGAATATGTGAAGTGTTCAAGCTGACTTGACAGGCTGTTGATAGGAAGCTCTGTACTGGTAAGACTGAGAGAGATCTGTTGGACTAATAGCAAACAGAAGGCTGTTGCACAGGCCTAGTCCGTTCTTTTGTTTTTCCACCTCAGCATGCAGTTTTGTAGACTTTATCCATTTTCTCAAATATTGGTACAATGGATCTGTGTAAATACCAATTAATGTTTCTGATTTCTCATCAATCCCCAAAAGACTTCTTACCAATCTTGCCAATGTTTTTTCTTTTGCTGCCAGCCGGTGCAGGAGTAGTATATTACATGCAGAATTTCTAGGGCTTTTTTGTCGCTGTTAAGTTTGAAGACCATCAGTGCAGTTTTGAATGTTGCATAAAACATCATTCTGTTTTTCTGCCATTGCCCTCTACCCTCAGCCTCTTGTGGTTAGACTTCCTATGAATTTTATCATATAGTTTTTTTTTCCCTAAATAAGTTTGCTCAGTTAGGATCATCTAACGCTTGCCTAGTAATCCGAAGAATGAATTTCCTCTGGGCACTTGCTGTTAGTTTTATATATTGCCATTATAGCTTTTGGTTTTCTTTTGTCAGAATGAGTGGGGCTGCATTTCCATCTCCAGCTGCTGAGATGGCAGAAATTAATCGCCTTCAGTATGAGATGGAATACACCGAAGGAATCAGTCAGCGCATGAGGGTCCCAGAGAAACTCAAAGTAGCTCCTCCAAATGCTGACCTTGAGAAGGGCATCCAAGAAGGATTTCCAAATGCCAGTGTAACTATGCAGGTTCCGGAGAGGATTGTAGTGGCAGGTATGTTTGCATCTCAATAGAAGAAGAATAGGCAAAAACTTAAATTAGTTCTTGAAATGTCTAGGAGTACAAAAATACATATCGATGTATTTTTTAGAAGAAAAATCTGTAAAATGCTTTCCAGTTTTCAAATGGAAATTGTTGATCAGCTTTGATCTATGAAGTTTCTGAAAATCTGAAAATACTTCTTGAATAGGTTTGGGGTAACTTGTAGTGGAGACAGTTAATGAGTGACTTGTGAACAGAAAGTTTAGTCACTGACTTTTCATTTTACTAAACCATTTCTGGATTGTGAGCAATAATTATTTAATGTTTGTTGATTTACAACTGATTTTCTTAATAAACTATAGGCTAAAGTAACTGTAACAAGTTTTGGGGATGTACTGTATCTTAGCCATTTGCTGCTGTTCATTTGATTATAATCAGAATGCTGATTATGTTTAGGATCTGTCTATTATTGGGTGGACTCTATTGATAATTCTTTAGTATATATGGTTGTGGGCTTTACGGTGAGAGATCTGGAACAGCTGAAGGCCTTACAGTTTGCAAAATTTGTGATATGTGTACATTTTATGCTTTGAAAGAGGGAAATTTTCAAACTCACCAGTCACTATCTCTGTAAACAAATAGAGCTTTAATAGGACTATGTCTTGAGATAAAAATTGCCCTTGCTTGTAAACAGGTGCTCAGGATTATTCAGGATTATTTTTCTCAGAGATACTGCTCAAATAAGAGTGAATTAATGTGGTCTTTATAAGAGCTTGAGACATAGTTTTTAACATACAAACTATGTGAGAGAAAGGAATACCTAATTATTTGGCATAGTCAGGGGAAGTGACAGATGAGCTGTCACTCTGTCTTTTTGAACTTTGACGCTAGCCTCTAGACCACAAACCAGCTTGTTTTCTATTGGCATCTGATGTTCTTGCAGGTAACAGTGAAGACATTCCATTTTCCAGACCACCAGACCTTGACCTTCTTCAGTCTACTCCATTCAAACCACTGGCATTGAAAACTCCTCCCCGTGTTATTTCTCTTAGTGATCGACCACTAGATTTTTTGGACCTGGAAAGACCTCCACAGCAGACACCTCAAAATGAAGAGGCTAGTATTTATTTTGCTTTTTCTCTAGTTGAGAATGATCCATTAAAGAAGAAAAGTGGAATGACCAGTGGTGTCTCCACTGTGGTCCAGGTCTACTTGATAACAACATAAGTTGGGAAGGTATAAAAATATTTTTATAAGCACTGTAGTATTTCTAATTATGACTTTTAAGTTCTATATTTATTTTAACTGACGGATGGTTAGGAGTTGGCATGCTCACTAACCTTATACAGTACCTGCAAAAATAAAGTCGTCATACTTAGAACTACTCAAAATATTTTAACAAAAAATTCCTTTTGACTACAGAGAAAATTGCAAGATTTTTTTTTTAATTTGCAGGTTATCAGAAAGCAGAAAAGCAGTGAGATTCTTTTGACATGTATAGTTAACCTTTGGAACTCATTGCCATATGATATAACAGCACGTAGAAATAGTGAGTTTTCTTTTAACAAAACTCTAAATACCTACTTCAGAGAATGGTATAACATTGGCATCCAGACAGATGATATGTGATTGACATTTTATAAGCTGAAAAATATTTATGAAGTTGCATATTCCCTAGACTCATAAAACACAGTAGAAATATTAATAATATTAAGCATAGTGGATTGCTTCCTTGCACATTGAAAGTTCTGTTTGTTTATACATTTTGGTACCAGATCATGTGGATAGATGAGGGCAGGATTGCAACAAGTTTGAAGCTTGATTTTTAAATGTACCAATATCGGATCCTGTCATCAGATGTTTTCTTCCTAATCACTGTGAAACCTATGAAAATATGCATTTGTATCTGAGGGCTAATCAAGCTTATAAATCTTCAGTGCTAAACTCCTAAGATTCTCCTGGAATTCCTTGCCTTTTATTTCCCTCTTTTTCCCCTTTTACATAGGTCCGCTCAGTGGGAAGACTGAAGAGAGAACGCTCCATGAGTGAAAATGCCGCTCGGCAGAATGGGCAGCTGGCCCGAAATGATTCCATGTGAGTAGAGCAATGGGGTGCAGTGACACAACTATACCTTTGTTGCATATTTCTTCCCTATCTCCTCATAATTGCTTTTCTAACTAATATTTTGTGTGTTGTGGCAGGTACATAGTTTTAAATGTTATAAGGCTAGCATTTTTCTTAATTTTTACACTTTTCTTTAGTTAGGTGACTCATTTGTGAAGTAGTTTTCCTACACTGGATGGGTGGGAGTGTTTGGGGTGGAGGGAGGAGTTGTCGATTTAATGTTTTTGCCATTAATGTAAATTGTTACTTTAGGTCAATTGCTTTTTCATGTATCTGTCAGCCTCTGAATATAAGAGATTTTCGGTTCCTTATCCGGTATAATATTTTTTTTCCTGAGTTTTCAGATTATTTGCTCAAAGTAGTTGAGTTCTTTGTGCATTAGAAATGTTCCCATTTCTCTGACTGCTGCCTACGAAAGAAAACATTATATAATAACAAAGAAATATGTTTATGTCTCATAAATATTGCAATAAGTCATTTTACTTTGGTATCTGTATGCTTTATGTATTGGAATCTGTCAGTGTATCTTAATCTTTTGAGACCAAAATGGCAAGTACCATTTAGAATCAGAAACTTCATCTATTGATACCATCTGAGGTAGCAATTCTGATGGTGCTTTCTGGAGACATGTATGTCTGTATATTCTGATTAGATATGATAATCTTTGATTAAACATATATTATTCTAAGTGACAACATCCTTCCACCTGGCAATGACTGTTTTTTCAATATAAGACTTCATATATTTATTGATCAAAATGATTCCTAATACAGCTGTCATAAAGAAATCACACAATACTTCCCCTGATGAAAATGTTAGATATAAGACCTAAGAATGGGATTCATCTGTCCAAATGTAGACTCTGTAACACAAACATCCATACTGAGCTAATCATCCTAAATTCCATTTTCAGTAAATAGAAGAAAATTAGTGCATTTCATCTGACCTACTTAGAGTGTACCTATTTTTAGTCTGAAATAGATCAAGTGAATTATGTCCTAGAAATGCCTGTTTTCTTCTGTTTACAGTAGGGGCACTAGGAGGGTCTACATGCATTACATACATGTGGTCCACCTGTGAGTTAATTTGTGTCTAAAATGGGTGAAATTAATATCACTCTGATGTATGTTTCAGATGGATGTTATAACTCTCCTTTCCTTCCTCCAAATCTTCATGAAAATGTTCTTGCATAACATCCTCTTCTTATTTGTCGTTTCTTTGGTTCATACAAGCTTACAGATTGCACATCTCTAGATACTGAAGCCCTACTGAGTCATATATATTCACTGAGTTGGCCAGAACAGATTCACGTTCATAAGCTCCTGATCAACTTGGTGTGCAGTGTTCTAGCTGCGTATTAAGTGCCCCAGGTCCGTTTGGCATTGGTTATCCAGTTAGAGTATGTTGGACCAGATGTAGTAGAAACACACCGCAGGAGTGGCCTTTAGATGCCTGTTTGATAGTCTGCATTTGATGCATGCTGGAATAGATGGTCTCCCCATGGTGGAAGCTGCTTGTCAGTCAATTTACCCTGTTGGCAAAGCAGAGCTGGTAACATCAGTCTTTGATACATTGCTGCACTTGTGGGAAAAAAAGATGGCATATGAATTCTTGCAGTTTCTTGAAATCACTGTATGCTTGCTCCCCAGGTTTGTGTACTTCTCTGAAAGTCACGGGCAGTATCTGCCTAGCTGACTATGAGAGAAATTGGTAAAATCAGCCCTCACTGGATTTATCCAGCTGTGAGATATTTCTTACATATGTTTGGACTTCTTGAAACCTAAAAATCC
The DNA here is from genome assembly GCF_003343035.1 of Apteryx rowi. Lineage (NCBI taxonomy): Eukaryota > Metazoa > Chordata > Aves > Apterygiformes > Apterygidae > Apteryx > Apteryx rowi. Next base: position 330,847 of record NW_020450983.1, read on the forward strand.
TAAATACTGGCAAAAACTCGTCTGTGTGCTTTGCTGTGACCCTGTAGCTATATGTGGATTTATTGGTTTAAAACTATGTATTATTTGCTAGCACAATTGCTTAATCTACCTGCAGTCCTTCAAAGAGGCTTAGCAATACAATAAGAACTAGGAATCCTTTAAATTAAAAAGGATGTGATCATGGGAGTGTGTAACTGGTAGTATGCATGATTCAGTTTGTCATACACAAAAACCCAGACAACTGACACATCTGGAGATCAGTTTTTTATTCTTGCAGTGCCCATGCTAATACTTGCATAGCATCTGTCAAATAAATGAAACTTCAAATGCTGGTCCGTTTCCATTATCAGTGTATTTTAGGAAAATGGTATAAATTTTAGGCTGATGAATAATTTGGGAAAACAGATTTGATAGTTATTTATCTGCATTTGCACTTGAAAGAAGCTATCACAACCATTGTTGATACATGTGACTGTCTGTATCAAGTAAATAACATCAGAAATGTTATCAGAACGATCCCATAAGGGTATGTAAATAAGGCAGCATCCATGCCCAGTTTTTTGTGGTGCCCAGTGCTGCAGTTGTGGTCTCATTTTCAGAAGGAGAGTTAGGAAATACAGTTAAGGATGTCCAGTCCTTTCCCAGTTGGCAATTCTTTGATGTTAATGCTGTAAGCATAGGAATATTCTCAGTGACTTCACAGGCAGAGTCTTTCCATGAAGTTGGTCCTTATTGCTACCTTTGGTTTAGTAAGGAAGTTGATTCAGATGAGTGCAAAGAATTTGTTTGATGTGCAACACTTTCTGTTTTCAGAATATTCCTGTCGTGAGATTGATTCAGAATCGCTCCTGTTTTGTTTGTACAAACACTAACAGCTTGCTAATGCTGAGCCTGCTGTAGCTGCACTCTACTGACAGTGAGGAAGAACCTATCCTTCTTCACTCTAGCATTCCACACTTGCTCACCTGCACACATTTTAATAGAATTTCCTATGTCCCTTGCCTTCTCAAGTACTTGTTTTATTATGACAGAAGTTATACTGTGCCTCGTGTGTAGATCATCTGTTTTGAAATTACTGAGGTTCCTACAAATTGTTGCTTTTTCTGTCATCCTTGCTTCTCCTTTTGACTCGCTACCATTCAAAAAACAAACAAACAAAAATCAATCATTCTGAAGATGCTGTGGTATTTTTAGTGATGCTGAGTCTGACATTTCTCCCTCATCCAGGTTTTGTCAGTCTCCAGGTAGAGAATGTGACTGAACCTGGCTAGCTCTCAGAATAATGTTCTGTGAATTTATCTTATGAAATTATTGTGTTCAAGGTGGAACTTGGCTTTCCTGCATTTGTGTGAACCATACATGTCTTTAGTACTTGGTGAAAAGGTATCGCTTTGCTCCCATTTCTTCACAATTTAAGCCCACAGAGAATATGCGGTAAACTGCAAAAAAAATTACAAGCACCATCTGAATAAAATTATAAGTCACAATTGTACAAACAAAATTGATAACGTGGCATTCTGTTTTCACTGTGGTAGCCACCTCAGAAAAGATACCCATGTGGAAGTGTTATTCCRTGGTTCAAAATAGTCAGTACAAGCAAACACACCAATTTGGTGTAAATTATGCTACCTCAAATGGTTCTGGTTATCACCTAGCTGACACTACTATTTGTTAGAGGTGCATGGTCAATGTGATAGATTTCTTCTAAGTTTAATTCCCTTGTTGATAAATTAGACCATTTAAATAGGTAAATTCTACTATAAATGTATTCTTTACAGAAGATTTAATTCTATACCTGTTATGTCTCAGTTATATCACTTAAATTTCTTTTCCTTACCCTCTAGAAATAATCTTTTTTCACTGTGATGCAAAAACTCAAGAAACCAGCTGCTCCTAAAGTTCTTATTTCCAGTGTTGTTGGCTGAAAAGATCATCCTTGTTCTAATTATCATAATGAAATATTGCTGCTTCATCAAAACTGGCATGTCTTTTAAGCTCATGTAATGTTTGAAATATTTTACCTCTACAGTAACAAGTGTTACGGTATGCTAACTGACTTGACAAAAGTCAGCGTTTTATTCCTGTGTTTGTGCGAGTCTGGTTCACAACTTCAAGTAGGGAAAAATAGTCCAGATTTTACAGCTAATTTCAAGCTACTTCAAATATTTAATTCCTATCAAAGAAAATACCTTGCTTCTTAATGTTTGTTTCTCTTAACCTTCTTGATTCAACTCTGTCTAGTCTTACTGATAGACATGATAGTCTACTCAGATGCCTTGATAAGAGCCCCATTGAGAATGCTTATAGAGCACTGTCATTCAAAACTTTTGCTTTCTAAAGAGGAGCATACTCAAGTGTTAGTGTGGGACACCGTTGTCCTCCTCAGACAAAWTGTTCAAATGTACTGTGTAAAATTTCAATGCCTGACCTACAAAAGTGACACAATTAAACTTTCTGGAAAAGCTTGTCAGACTGAAGCAAAGGAGTTGGCTTTGCTCCTTATTACTGTGTTCTCCATATGGTACAGATAGTTGTTAATTTTTTGATGTTTTTCTCCTCTTCTCATACAGTTGCATGCAGTGACTGCTCTGAGAATTTGTTGGGAGTTAGGCTTCATTAAATACAGTAATTCTCAAATGCTTTTAAAAAATGGAGGCTAACAAGTAGGTATCTGCTTGTAAAGTAACTATCCATTGGTGTAGCAATGATGACAGCTCTCTAAGTTACGTCCCCTCTATTTATAAGGATGCTTACTTAAGAGATTACAATTATTATTCAAGGTTGCACAGATCAGATACTGTCCCAAGAAATAAAATGCCACGGTTCCAGTCACCTCTTTCGACTAAGGATTGCACGTAAGCCTAAATATTACCTGGTATATGAAAATCAAGAGTGTGTTTAATTATATAGCTCTCTGCAATACTAATTTTCTGCCTAAGTATCAGTAGTTTAGAACATAAAATCTGAAGCAGCCTTTGCTACACTGAATGCCTGGTTTCTAATTTTGCTGCAGGGTTTCTCAAACTTTGCCATGTCATTTCCCTGTGTAGGATACACAGGGAAAAATACCTGGAGGCAGAAGGAAAGGAGAGCTTCAACTAACAATAGATTTATAAATAAAAAGATTAATTTCAAATAGCTTTAGTCTGCTTGATTCTTTGTTCTTTGGCTGCTTTTGATTAGCTGAAGAAACAAAGTTTTCTTTTCTTTTTTTTTCCTTTCATTGGCCATTGGCAGCCAGTGCTGAATGCAAGGATTCTGTTTCTGAATCAGAAGTAAACAAACCGCCAAGACTGGATGAAAAAGCAGAGTATTTAATTTTCTGCTCTCTCCTGCCTTTCCCTTATGAAAATTCACATCTCCCTAGAGAATTTAGTTTCACAGTTTGAGAAATGCTGTTCTTCAGGCAAGCTGTGGGGGGAAGAGGTGATGGTGTGCACATCTTTAATGAGAACACAGTCTATCCCTATGATTGAATCTAAAGCAACTTTCATTAGTTAAATCTGTTTACAGCTCATTTGATATTTCTGGAACTGTGAGTCAGAGGAATATCTGAAATAAACCCATTGCCCTGTATACATCATAAATGTTTTGAACAGGCTTTTGGAAGTTACTGCTAAGCTAGAAACCTTACATACAGTAGAATACTGTTGAGCTCTTCCTTAGTTATTTCTGTAATTTCTTGTTTGTTTTGGTTCCAAATTCATATTCCCTACTGGTGCTTGCATCATAACAAGAGAATGCTACAGTACTAATTAGCTGGAGCTGTATATAGAATCATTTTCAGAAATCTGAAACAAAATTATACTGAGGGCTAAGAGCATTTAACTGCAAATGGAGGAGAGAAGGGGGATAGCTACAATGTCTAATGATAAATAATCATGTTAAATATTAGAATTTTTCTTATGTCACCTTGGCAGATTTGTACATTGTATGTTTGCTTCATAATATTGCTTCTCCATAGTCTCTGCAGTAGTCCAGAGGACTACCACAAGTTTACAAGTGAATATTTTTGAATCCTGGGAAAGGAGCATAGAAAAGGAATTTGACTTTTCTTATTTTGTTTCTCTCCATATTCCCTAATCCTGAAATTTGAGCCTCTCATATAGTAATTCTCATTTTCAGACAGAACCAAAAAAAGAGAGGTCTCTCTCTTGCTATGCAATTTAGAAGGATACTAAGTTAGCAATGGCCTTATGGAGAAAACTGAATAATTTCAGGTCATACCCAGGAGAAAATAGATTTAAGTAATCTCCTAAATTAAATTAAATATTTTATGAGTTTACATAATTCTTAAGAGAATAATTAATCTCTTGAAACTGCATCCTCTTACAAGCCACCTATAAAGCAATGAGCATATAGCAATCCAATGACTAGACCAGAGGTTGAGGAATTATCTAGTTCTGAAATCTGCCTTGATTTTTCCTTATTGTAAAACTTCCCATTTACTCAGCACAGGTGAATGATGCAACTGCTTCAAGAGAAATTTGTGCAGTTTTAGTTCAATAGGTAGTATCTACAGAAGCCTTTGTATGCATATAACATTACTGTGGTATTTATAGTAGTAGCATTCCGGAGGGTAGGAGTTCTGTAACATCCTTTAGTATGTAATATGTCTAAATTCTCTGTGTATTAACTTTTTTAAGATGTCATTCAAGCTATTCTATAAGTTCCTGAGGTCATGTTTTCCATTAGGATAAGAAAAATTACTTTTAATATAAAATATACTATGCTTTCAGGCCTTCAACTCTTCCCTCAAGGTATGCCTTCAGCTCTTTCTTCATTTGCCTCAAGCCAGGAAATTCACACAGAATAGAAAGTCTCATAGATTCACTTGAGTGTCAGTATTTCCCTACTTGTCTTTGCTTCTTGAGATTATTTTCTAGTGAATATTGGGATTTCCAGTCCAATTCAAGAGTAAAATAGTGTGGCTGTCAAACTGCCATTGATTGCGAAACAGAAGTCATTGTAAGCGTAGAAAGAAGATGAATTCTCTGAGTCTTAGAGAACAGCAGAAGCTGTAAAGAAGCAAAAGAGATGTTTATTTCTGTTGGGGTTTTTTTTCCTCCTTTTTACTTTTTTTTTGGGGGGGGAGGGTCCAAACTTAAAGCATGCAAAGATATTTACACTTCAGTTAATAAATACTGATCATTATCAGTGAAGCAGCAGCTGCTGCAGTCTTTGCACTTCTCTTGAAGCTCAGGATGACTGTGCCCTTCTGTGGGTGAAGTGACATCCTTGTAGGCTTTGAAGTCTTTTTAGTTGTCTTTTCTTTCTTGCTCAGTTTTGTAATCTTGGTGACAGCCAGTAGCAGAATAACTCCATTCAAAATAAGAGTATCTAGACAGCTGGAGTTCTGACTGAGCTGGAGATTATCTGAATATCAAGCCGGCTTCCAAGCACCCAGCCACTAATGCTTTGCTGGAATATAATGATTTCTTAAAAATGCCGATAAGGGTGGGAAGATTCATATTGTAACTCCAAAACCTGTTGGAGCAAAGCATAAGTGGGAAGCAAAGAAGATTGAAGGAAATGTGTTGAATCATAGATAATAATCTTGGTGTAAAAACTATCCCAAGATTTAAAGTGTACAGTGACTCACACTTTCTTTTGTCATTACATATTAACACCTAACTTAACAGAATGACTTAAAATTTTTTTAATTAAAATTTCTATGTTTTATTTTTTTAAACAAAGTACCTTGATATGTGAAAGCCAATGTGGATAATGTCAGGTTGAACATGAAGAAAAATCTGAAAGCAAAGGCAGTTTATCAGAGTTCATTTCTGTCTGATAGAGATGAGGTTTGTATAATCCTGTAAACCAAAATTGTCATGTTTGCATTTTTWTTCTGTGTATTTTTTAAGTATTATTTTTGCCTCACGGTCAAAAATTTAGATCATGTAATTTGTTGTCACTATGATAATTCTGTGCTTCTTTTGAATTTCCTGCAGTTGCCTTTAAACTTCATTCACACACAAAATACTATCTTGATCTTTAGTCAGTGTTAAGAAAAAATCCTTGCCTGTTGCAGAGACTCTGTGAGATTCTCCTTATTGAAACAGACTCGTGTTTTCAAAGGAGATTGTGGGTAGGATTTTTAAAAAAGCCAAGGCTCGTAAAACACTTCTTTCATGTCAGTTAGGGCTTGACCGCTGACTTCAGCAAGTACAGACTTAGCTGGGCAAGGACTTTATAAATATATCCTGGATAACAGATCAAAACTCACCCTTTCATTATGATATGTGTATGTTTCTGAAGAGCATATACAAATGTAGCTCATGATTCCTATATCACTGCAATTTGGGAGTGTTACTGTGTAATGGTGGGAGAGAGGTAAAACCAAAAGCAAGCAATAAAAATTTTGAAATGGGGACTATCTGAAAAGCTTTTTTTTTTTTTTTTTAATTTAAAATCTGACTGCAGTATTTCTCTCTTCATTTACTATGCTTGTACGAACAGTGTGACACCATCACTGCAACAGGCTCGTGTCTGTCCTCCCAATATGTTACCTGAAGATGGAACTAATCTTTACTCTGCTCGTGGCATTTTGTCGTTTATCCAGTCTTCCACTCGTAGGGCTTACCAGCAGGTCTTGGATGTGCTGGATGAAAATCGCAGGTGATTGGTTGTCACTGATTCTGCCAGCTTTTGCTGCTTTTTTTTTTTTCCCTCCTTTATAGTGGAGTGTGGTTTCTGTTTACTAAATAATGAGATGAAATTATTTGCTTTGCTTTCTTTTGCTTTCACTATTCATGCGCAGTTATATTGTCCAAAATTCACATTTCACAGTGCTCCTGGGTTTCAATCAAACATAGCATTGTTTTGATTTCCTTCCAAATAAGAATCAAAATAGGAAGTRTTAATTTGTGGCTGCAAGGGTTTGTGCTGTTCACAGGTTGTCAATGTTTTCTGCAATTAATGCTTGATCCCAAGGCTGTAAATTTATTAGCCTTGTCTACCACTTTCTGTTGGTGAGTAACAGCACAAATCAATAAGATTGGGTTGATATTGTCATAATTGATTGAAGCAAATGTACAGCAATAAGGTAGAATATTAAGCAGACATAGCAGATGCTGCTTTTGGAAATGTGCCAGGACTTTAGACTGCSTCAGTTTATATTCTGACTAGTTGTCTCTGGTTGCGATGTGACCGATGGTGACCATCGCTCTGCTGGGTATTTGCTAGGGAACAAGAAAGGAAAGACGTGTCTGATGAGAAGCTGGCTGCTCCTCTGTTCAGTGCCCTCTCTGCTTTGATGGATAAACAAGCCTTGCTATGATCAGCGTATTTCTACTCTCTTCAGTGGCGTTTTGCCCACTTGCTGAATCCTTGGACTGTTTTGATTTGGCACTTTTAAGCATTGCAAGGATGCAATGTTCAATACTCTAGGAGCATTTATAAAGACTAATAATGGCAAGGTTAATTTACCAAAAGCAATGTTTCATTTCAATAGTATGTGAACACAGAGATCCAGATAAGAATTGCACAYGGCTCGTCCCTAGTCCTTGCTGAGAGGTCGAATTGGAGACACTGGGAAGAATTACTCATTCTTCTTTCAGTATTGCCTGGCTGTGTCAGGAAGTCCTTTCAAATTCGCCCTCTGCTTCTGGTTGCTAATATGCCGGCAGTACTCTTAATATTTTGTAGTGTTGAAGTTAAATGATTTCCTTTTTAGTTGTTTTGGTAAGAAAATGTCACTATTAAGCCAATCTTATTGTGCATGTCTGTGTGTGTGTGGTTGGTTTTCAAACTGGCATGTCCTCTAGCTCGCCATGTTTGTTGCCACAACAATATATAATTGCCCATTTTAAGATACCTGAATTGTGCAGAGCTCCAGACTTGCTGACCTTCATGCTCATAACCTGAACTTAAAAAAAATAAAAAATAAGAAAAATTAGATGCTCAGTTCCTGTGAGTTGGGTGTTTAACCCCATCTGAATCCTTGACATTTCAAACTGTAGCTGTTAAGATTTTGGTGGCTGTCAAAAGTTTGGTGGATAGTAATAACCTTTTTCTTGTCAGTACTAAAAGGTTAGCTGGAATTATAACTTTTTTGCAAGGTTAAGGCTTACAGATAAGGAGGAATTCTACTGTCTGTGCTTAATAGCACTCACTAGGCATATTTTGCCAAGGGTCCCTGTTAAAATGTAGACTGAAATTCTGATCCTTTCCACAGTCTGCAGTGAAGCTAACAGGTTTTATTCCTCATTTCCAATAGGCATGTTCTTGCCCATGTTTACTTGGATTCTGGAAAATATAAATCTTTGCCTGTGTGTATACACTTCAAACTTATTTCACAATTACCAAATAATTTCCAGGGTTCTGAGCACTTCAAAAGCTGCATTATTCTTTCTGGTTTTTTGTTGGTTTTTTTTTGAGGTATCCTTACTGAGTTTCCTAGAAGAAACTGGAAACTGTTGCTATCCACCTATGAGCAAATCTTGCCAAAAGCCTTGAAATTATCAATAAAGTGTAAAAGTGTATTCTTGTGGCTGAGTATTTAGATACCCACTGTGATTCTACAACTGGCATAGGAATGTGAAATTTGGATGATCCACTTGCATGGTTGCAAAATGTTGTTCATGTTAAATTGTTTCAAACTGCACTGTGTTCTTTTGCTCTATGTAATGTGCTTTCTATTTCAAAGTAAACCTGATATATTTTAACCTTTTTTAGATCTTTATTACTAGAAGAGATCTTTTAAAATGAACAAGTTTTGACTATGTGTTATTCACTGGAAATACTTTTAACTTGTTTCATGGCTTGCTTTTCTCTTCTCAAAAAATTTTCCAATTGTTTTTCAATCTTCTAAAACTACTAACGGTAGGTGCTGATTGTATTGCTGCAAATAATGAATTACTTCAAGTTTTGTCAGCATTGCTAGCATTGTAGGCTATTCAAATGAACAACAGTTTAAAGATCGCTGTTCATGCTGTTTGCTCTTGCGTTTCCTTCAGCTGGGACAAGGACCTAGGTCAGTTCCACCTGCTGCTTCTAAGCAGTTTTCTGCCACCTTCTGTAGACTGAATGCAGGGCTAAAACTAGTGTCTTTTAAAGGCTGATCTTCTTTTATGCTCTAGGCAAAGAAAAAGCTGCATTTAAGGAGATTTTAGAAATGTCTTAATAACTAAAGTGCAGATCTTAACATGATATATGATATATATACATATATATAATGTTATACATATATATGATATATATATATTTCATTCGTATATGAAATTGCCTTTTTTTTTCCTGCATTTTATTTATCTGACCACTTCACCACTTGGACCAAAAACTTCTTAGAAAACAATGCAATTTTTGTTTAGGAGAAAAGTATAGGAGCTTATTCAGTACTTCCTTTGTTCAGGATAACCCTTTCTAAACAGCCACTATCCTCCTCAAATGCCAGACTTAACATTGATCTGATAACATTTCAGGAACTGATTGATTATTCTTTATATTGAGCAAGTTAACAAAGCAGACAAAATGGGGTGTGAGATAAGACCATAGGACAGGACTACATGTGACTTTGGGTTGGGGTACTGTGGGCTCAAAGGAAAATGAGGTCAGTCTGCAGGTGTGAGGAAGCCTGGGAAAAATAGTAGCCAATTGCTTTGTTGAGGTACCTGCACATAACACTGAGGCAAGCCGAGAGCGCAGTTTTAGCCTGTCATTGCGATTCTTCAGTGCACAAATCCTTTCCATACTGGAGAAGCTGAGCTTCTTTAGCCAATTCACCGCCAGATCACTTCCATATAGTCCTAATGCCCATCCTTGTGGCGCTTCTGAGGTTTCCAGAAGAGTTTTAACGTACAGCTGCTACCTCTGCTGAACAAAGGGAACATGCTGGCCGCAGTCCCTCATGCCTGTGCGCACTAACAGCATAAGCTGGACCCGGATACCTAGATTATCCATTCCTGTTGTTTTCCTCCCAGACCATGTGTCTATGACTGCATCTTTATTGTGGTATTTCTGTTGCATGCTCTGTCCTAAACAGAGGAAGACAAACCACGTTCATTTGGCCATTTCATTATTGCCTGTTTTCCCACTGTTAAATTGCGTTAGTGTGTGCTCCATTCATGTTGTGGGCTGCCACTGTACCTGCAGTGAAATAGTTAAGTGCTGAATATACATGGCCTCAGAGTTGTGGCTTCTTCTGGTCATGTGTTAATGTTTAGGATGGTAACTGAAACAGGTAGCCAGGAACTTCAAAATTTTAATGTACTTTTGGCATAAATTATTTTTTTTAAAGAAGGCCATGTATTTAATAGCTTGACTGAAAGTGTATTATATATTTACAGAAAAACTTGGTGCTGATTTTGGGGGTAAGGCAATCTCACCTATGAGGTCACTGAGCTATAAGGAATGTTTATTTATTGATATCTGGAACCAAGCAAGTAAATAGGGTGGAAGAGGCAGGAGAATATTCTGGTGGCTCTTTTGGGTCCACCTGAAAAAGAAATAAAATGTGAACTGCAAAGAAAGAAATCATGTGCAGCTTCTTAAATGAACTTGGCTGTGTTGGGAAGTGGGATTAAAGACTTATCTTTAGATGAAATTAAGTGCCTGTTTTGGAGAGAACCCCGAGTGCTCTAGCTCCCCTTCCATGCTGTAGCCCTCAGCTACCTCCAAGCATGTGGCTTTTCTTGGGAAGGGTAGTGTGTAAATTAGTTCTGATTATTTCTACAGCACCTACAAAACCTTAACTTTGCCACAAAATACCAAGAAGGCCAAGATTTTAGAGTGTTAGAGAACATTTGGATTTTGTGTAATGAGAAGAACTGTTATTGTCCTGTGTTAGATGGCATGGAAAATGCGTGTTGGAGATTGGCATGCTGATGGTAGCATATCTGCCAATTACAAGTGACTTATGTTTGCGGAGAAACTCTGCAATCTATTGCATAGCTGCTGTTTGCTTTTTTTTTTTTTTTTGCAACTATTTAGTTCTAGCATCTGTCGGACAAATCTTTAGACCAGGTGAATTATTTTGCTGATTAAAAAATACAAATTTTATTTTTGATAATTTTCTGTATGATTCCACTCACTTGGTAAGAATATTAATTTATTCTGTGTTTTGGGAATAGTTTGTTTTGTTTTGTAAAATAACATCTTACTGACTTATCTTGTGTGCTAGCCACACAATGGGACTTCTTTATTTTTAATTTTATGGATGCATATAGATCTTCTGCAACTGGAGCACTTAAATAGTGCTAGTTAGAGCAGGACCTGATCCCAGTATGTATTGTGCCAAGTACATACTGAGGCTCCTAGATCCTGATCCTTTTAAATGAAGCTAGTTGTAATGATATTTTTGCACAGAGGTTGTTCATTTCCAAGCCAGACCACAGTATTCTCCCAGCTACCTCAGTACCAAGCCTCTGCCTTCTACACATACCTGGTCTAAAGATCTTAATGCCTAGGTTCTCTCTTTTCTTTTTCTTTCCCTTTTATTTTTATTTTTATTTTAGAGCCCATAGTATACTTGGGTTAAATATGGGCTACAAATACCTGCTGCTGGCACTGGAGAAATGAAAGAAATTGAAAAAAGATTTCTCAGGCCCTTGAAGAGTTTATTACACAACATAAATGCCTCATTACCAGAGGTACTGAAAATACATAGTACTGGCTTGTCAGAAGCTACTGCTGGTGCTCATGTCTTAAGAAAATCAGAATGCAATAGCTTCTTCCTGCTTAGTTAAGGCATATTATATAGTTGCAGCAACTTAGAAAGCTCTAACCTTTTTTTCTTTTTTAGGCAGAGAGAAAGAAAAGGAAACAAAGAAATTGAAAGAGCAACACTTAAAGGGATATTCATACCAGCTACTTTAAGTTTTTAGTCACTTCTGGAGAGATCTACCTCTCTTGTGACTATATAAGGTCTTTAGGCTACTAGCTCAAATTTTCTGAATTAAATCTAGCTTAGATGAACAAAGAAAAGGTTAAAAACACCCCTTTCCTTAGTGGGAGGAGAGGAGCTTGAGAAGATAGTTAAGAAGGCTTTCATAAGTATATGTGGATATATATTTTCTGTTGTTTCATAGTTGTTGGGTGGGGTTTTGTTTTGGGGGGGCTTTTTTTGAAATCTGAAGTTTCCCATGGTTATAAGGTTGATACCCTCCTTCCAAACTTTTATTCCAACAGCACATCTTCCATAAATGAAGCTATACCATGAACAATTTGCCTACATGTTATGACAGCTGCATACACTTTGTGTTGATTAAATAAGAGAAATATAAAAGTATAATTTACAACATATTAGATACTATATTGTATTGAAATATTATACAATATAAATAGGAAATATTTTGATGTTCCTTTGTTCTGTGTGTTTTACCTCTTCTCTCTGTCTGTTCTTTCATGTTTCTGTCTTGTGCTTTCTGTCTACAAAAACCTGCTGTAGGCCAGTGTTACGTGGTGGGTCAGCTGCTACCACTTCCTCTAACCCTCATCATGACAACACCAGGTAAAGAGTATTTTTTTGTTAGTCATGATACACTAGTTCAGATTTTAAAATTCAGACTTAAGTTTCCCTATTTCTGGAAGTCCTTTGTTTTAAACATAATGCTCAATGTCATATTGTCCATCTCGACTCTAGAGGTACTTTAGACCCTTTCTTCTTGCCCATCCAATTCACCTGCAAAAACCCCATGTCTAACAGATAGAATGTGTTGCAGATCTCCGATTCAACATAATATGTCGGGGAGGTTTTTAAATTACATTAGCAGTATGCTGCATAGTATTTCCCACTTGGTAGTGGCTGAGCTCAATTTTTCTCTTGCTTGAAAATCTGGCCTTGCATCACCTTATTCTTTTAATTAGTCATAGCATATCCATAAAATGCAGGTATTTTCAGTAATATGCCTAGGATTGTTTGTTGTAGCTGGATGCATTTTCACTGCCATTGTCTTGGTAGATCGACATCATTAGGTGGAACTGGAGACAAGTTTGGTGTGGTCTTATGGTCAGGATTAAGGAAAATAAGTATTCCCTTCCATATCTCGTTCCCATTTCCCGCCACACTTTTCCAGTTTCTTCAAAGTAGAGATTGCACTCCTGCTTAATTAGATGCTGGATTCATGCAGGTGATTCTTCTCTGACTCAGCAGTTCAGTTCTTGTGCTGGTCAAAGAGATTATCTGAAGGGATTTCTAGCTGGTGACCATCTTGATTTAATACCTGGACCAGATATATTCAGAAGTTGGTAAAGCAGCAGTGATATATTGTGAATTTATATTAAATTTTTGTGACCTGGAGGAATGTCTGTCTTGCCATTGAAACAACGGGCCTTTTCACTTTTTCCAAGAGGTGAGAAGGGTCACCTCTGCTGTGAACCTGGGGAGGATTTTCTAATTGCTTTGCCATCTGCTATAAATAAAATGGCTACCAAAAGACCCTCCGCAGAAGTTTCTTTGGCTTTCAATTGACTTGTGGTAGTAAAGGGAATGAGTTGAAATGGAAGACTGAGCAACTGTGTAGGTAAAAATTAATAAATAAAGATACAAGCACTTTCTCTGGGAGATGTATAAAGTCCTTTGCTTTCCACAGTATCTGCAGTATATGTCACAAATGGTTTGGGATAGGTGGCCATTACCCAGTTAAAGTATCAAGCCTTTTTGTTTTAGGAAAGAATTTAGGTTTTCCGTATTTATCTTCTCTTCAGTCTGGATAAGTCTTTCTCATACAACAGTATGAGGAAGGAAGTTGGAGTTCTGCAAAGCAACTGAGGACCACCTGAGAGAAGAGAAAAGCTTATGAATTCATTTTCTAAACTGTCTCTGAGATTGTGTACACACAAAATCTCTCAACTTGAGACACCCTTCTGAAATATGAAATGTGTTAGTTTCTTTCTTTCTTTCTTCTTCATGTTATCTTTCCCCATTTACCTCCTAAATTTTAGAAAAGATACCAATGGATCTGCAGGAAAAAAAAAAAAAGCTTTTTGCCCGGATTTGTCAGAAAACTTGAATTTTTGTGCAAAGCATCAGGTTATTATTTTTTTTAAACAATAGAAATGTTCCTGCTGTTTTAGTATGAACTTAAGTTTATTTTTAAATAACTTTTCTCTGCTGATTTTGTGATATGAACTTCACAGCACTGAGGAAATAAAAACCAGTTTCAGTCTCTTTAATATTGCCCCAACTGAAAGAACTATAAGTAGTAAGCAGCATAAATTGCAGTGAAGTTCATGTTTAGTCGTCTTGTTTTAATTATATTAGCATTCCTAAGTATAAAAAAATTAATAATGGCTTTAATGAGAAATTGTTTGACTTGCACCATTCATTATCAAAACTTTTCTTGTCCCGTATTATGTTTTTAAAAGAGCTGTCTTTTGACAAATGATTGCCTAATCAAATAAATATTCCTGTACTAAAAGTCATTTTACCCTGATCTGTCCAGGAGAAGGTTTCCCTCTCCCTCCACACCCTCCAACCCCAAGAAACACTGTTCAAAAACTAGTTCATCTCCTATCTTTTATACAGTGTTTCTCAAGGATCTCGTTGTTATCAAAGTCCAGGCTAATGCAATTCTCATTTAGAAACAACAGCAACATATTGATGAGCAATGGGACAGGGAAGCTTTTGAGAAATTGTATGTTAGGAGAAAAAACAAAACAAAAAAAMCCATGAACTAAGGGTGTTCTGTAGAAGTTTCCTAAAAGCAGTGAAAGAACATGCGGTGCAAAACTATTAGCAGCATTTAAGGGCATTCTGTAAGCTTAAGGAATTCTACTTATATTCAATGTTAACCTTATTAGTACATATCAAAGTTGACAATGCAGCTGTGTAACTAAATGATAAACATTCTTTTCAGGTGTCTTTTGTTCTGAATTTGGTAGCTTTGACATATATTTTGTTCAGTTTCCTAAGCTGTTTGCAGCAGTTGTTCATACATCCTAATAGGAAAAAGTGCAGTCAGAAAAGAGAATTAATACTGGAAATTGAAACTTTAAGATAGTAAATGAGAAACTCAGCGATAGGTGTGGCATTAGGAACTACTTTTACCTGTTATTTGTTGGAAAAGAATCTGCTTAAGAGGTAGCATTTAGATGATCAAAACACATATACATAATGTAATCTGTCTGCCATCCTCCAACTTAAAATAAATGTGCTGTATTTAGTTAAATAACTCTCACTGGAGTTAGAAATAATGGTTTCTCTGAAACTTTTCTTGCCTTCAAGTACGAAGTAATTGCTTCATTAAGAAAACTGAGAAGTGCTTTGGAAACAAACTTCTTTCTAATGCATTTGAAGTTCAGCAGGTGGTGGCTCTGCACTAAGATTCTTCATTGCAAGAGTCTCAGTCTTTGTCTAAAATACTAAGATTATTGTGCCCGAGATCATTAATTTCAGTGGGTATCCACTTGGGGTATTTAACTAGTTACTAAGTATAAGACACAATTCTTTCCAAGTCTTTATTTGATTGTTTCGGATCTGTTGCAGGTTTTTTGCAACTTTGGCATTTTTAGCTCAGACAATTTTTAGGTTTCATGAAGACTAAGCCACAGCAAGAAGTCTGTCTGTGCAGAGAATCTTCAAAAACATTTAAATGTGGAAAGCAATAGGCTCAGATGCAGTCAAGCACTTACCCTTTTCATATGTGTTTGTGCTTTATTTTGTTAGGATCCTATTGAAATACACAACTCTGTAAAAGCTGGAAAAAAAGGGTTTTTTTATTCTCCCCATCACCACCAAAAAATACCATATTTTATGATCATTCCAGTAGTATTTGCTAATCTTTGCTATATGGATGAGACAGCTAAACTGTATCTCACTTATTTGATAGATATGGTCTTTCCAACTTGGATACTGCGCTTGAGGGAACACCAGATGACATGACAGCTGTGGATGCTGCCTCCTTAAGAAGACAGGTGTGTAAAGCACAGTGAGGTGAAATAGAGGTGAAATAGGGGAGCAGGCTGTCTGTTGCAATATAATGGTATGGCTGCAAAGGAAGCCGTAACAGCTGTGGTGAGCGATCCTCTCCATACCTGCTGCTGGACTGCCTTCACATACCCTGTATCTGGGAATCTGGAGATTCTGACTCCCCTTCTGCTCCTGTTTATTAGGGACTGCAAGATCTGGTTGTTAGTCATTGAAGGTAGGAAGTCAAGTTAACAAGTATTTAAAATCCATCTGTATAAAATGCTCATTCTGTATGCCTTTACAGAAGTTTTGAGAGTCTGGCACTTTTTAATAAAGCACTAAAAGCCTTTATTTATTTTTAGATAATCAAACTTAATCGCCGTCTACAACTTCTGGAAGAAGAAAATAAAGAGCGTGCTAAAAGAGAAATGATCATGTACTCGATTACTGTAGCTTTCTGGCTACTCAATAGCTGGCTTTGGTTTCGGCGCTAGACACAGCTCTCCAAAGGATTTAATAGTTGAAAATATTAAAAATTTGCAAAATTCTTTGGTTTTGTTTGTTTCTGAATTGTATGCTGTTTTATAATTCATACACTGGAAATTTCACCACAGAAAAAGGCAATAGAATTGCAGTGTTAAAGGGACACTTTGTTGTTCAGTTATACTGTATTTAACAGATTTGCATTGAAAATACTTGCAGGATCCTCCCTTTGCATGCTTCAATGTAAATATGGATCAGATGATTTAAAAATGAAATTTGCTTCTTGCAATGTAAGGACAGTGACCTACAGAAATAATCACTGGATGTTTTGTTGTGGGAAGAGAACAAAGGGAATGGGTTTGTAAAAAGGATTCAAAAAGAATAAAAATTGTTTTTTATTGTTCTGTTGTTAGAGGCAGTTAAACATTATTGCACTTGTTTTCCTTTAGTCAGACTAGTTACAGAGATGTACCATATTCAAGGAGTTTGTCCTGTTTCATGAGTATGTTCCTTGTTTAAGCACATGTTCAGGTCAAATAATAAAAGGTATTCTTTGCTAACATGCAGATTGTCCAGAGGTGTGTAACATGTATTTTTTTTATTTTAACTTTAATTTTGCAGATGTTTTTCTATAAAATGTTTGTAAGCAAGTCAGTCTGTGAGTGATTGAAAGATTATGGAGTACAAGGTACCAATGTAGCGTATTTAATAAAACTCTCAAAACATTGCTTAATGTTATTTTAAGAAACTTTGTTTATTGGAGGGTTTATCTAAACTAACAGTCATTGAAGCAAGTAGCGGTGATGGCCTGAACAACTCCACAGTAGCATTTATTCTTGCATGTGGGCATCCCGTAGCCTGCTGCAGTGCTACCATCCCTGAGTGCAGTAGGCTTGTTCCCGGCGCGTGGGGGGGGCTAGACAGGAGGTCAGCCCCRTGTCCCCACGTACAATGGTGAGTCAGTCTAAAGCTCCCCCAGCTCAGATGCACGAGCAACCATGTTTTTGGTAGCTACCACCCTTGGCGGGCTGTGCGGAGGAGCGCTGAGCCATGGTACTGCCTCCCCAGTGCTGGTGGCTTCCCCAGGGCCGCGGTGAGCACATCTGCTCATGCATGGAGCAGCCGCTTCCCTGCACGCCTGAGTCCAGTCATCGGGGCAAGCGCACCTGGAGAAAGCTGAACTGAGGACAGCAGTGACATCGAACCAGTACTTTGGACGAACCTTTCCTAGGACAGCTTTGTCTGTGCAGGACCTTTTGTGGGCCCTAGAAGTACAGAGGCTGGTGAGAAAGGATGCTGTGCATTGGCTGCAGAGGAGAAGGACAGGGCTGGCTCTTTCTGAGCTGTCCTTGGCACATGCGGAGTGGTATCACAGCTGCCTTTGGSCAGAGATGCACCCACAGCTCCTGCAGGGGTAATTGCTGGGGTTGGTTTGGCAGCCCTGTGGCAGGGGCTGTGGTGGAGCAGTGCCTCTCTCCTGACTGGGACACAGGGAGCTGGGGGCCAGCAGCCATCAAGGAGCTTCCTCCTCCTGCTCTTCCTCCTCCTGCTCTTCCCCTTGGCTGAGGTGAATGACATAAACTGCCTGGAAGACTGAAAGATGGCCAGTGCTTGGCTGAGCAATACCTGACTTTGATGATGACTGTCTGCTGTGATGCACAGTATGTATGTGGGAAAATGTAAGAGCTGCGAGCCCACAGTACAGACGGGGATGGCACAGGCAGCCAGACCAATTTCCACTTCCCAAAGGGAAGTGCCAGGGCGGGTCATCCAGGAAGCATTGGCAGGAGGAGACCCGAAGGTTTTGCTGTAACCCTCCGAGTTTCTGGTTAAGGAACACTGCTCTCATCGTTTTCGCGTATTGTCATGAATCAAATACAGCCGGATTATCCGATACGTGGCTTTTGCGGTATCTTTGTACAGTTTGCTCTGCCTGCTTCCTTGTGCTTTTCTGAATTTTACTATTGTATATGTTGTTTTTAAGGCTTTGTTCACCTGTTCCTTGTATTACATGCCTCCACGGGCCGTTTAAGACACTTGGTGYGCCTATTTCCTCGCCGTGAATGTCCGAGCGTGTGCCTTTCGCTTTTAGCGACGCAGAGGCCCCGGGGAAGCGCCGGCTTTGCGCGGTCCCTGTATTTTCATGGAGGTTGTAGCAGGACCGCTGAGGTGAAGGTCCGCTGCGCAAACAAGGGCTGGGTCAGTTCCTACCAGAGATCTTACAGGGAGTTGTTGGGATAAGAGGAAAAAATAAACCTTTTTAATGCAGCAGAAACGGACTTTGTCTTGGAGGTGCAGATAGCGCATGAGCAAGAGACGCGGGGCAGGGGTTCAGGCCTGCGCTTCTCCTTGCGGCCGGGGTGTGATAGGTGCTAGTTTGTTACATCAAATCGGGAAGTGATTTTACGGTGAAACGAGGCGCTAATTACGGGCTAAAACCACAACATCCTGCAAYGAGGGCAYGTACCCYGCCTGARATAATTAAGTGGAGCCAGCGAGGCGGCGATGTTAGTTTAGATAGCCTAATATGGCAATGGCGAGGTCACACAATTGTAAAATATATGCATGACCTGAGGGTCACCACACACAACGCAGAGGAAGACTCCAGCCTTCATCCCCACGACCACCAGAAGGCTGAAGAAGACCCCCTAGCAACAGCCGGCGCAACCGCAGAAGTTACAGGA
>NW_020450983.1:350509-368292 GCF_003343035.1 Apteryx rowi
CACGCCGCCCCGCCGCGCCGCGACAAGAAGCGCTGGCTCCGCGCCTACCTAGAGCAGCAGCGGCTGCGGGCGCCTCCCCAGCGGCGGTGAGGGCCGGCGCCGCGCGGCCGTTGGGGGCGGGCGCGGCCGTTAGGGGCGGGCGCCGCCGGGGTGTCGGCGGGGACGGGGGAACCGACCCCGGCCCCGGGGGTGATACCTAAACTGATAATGTTAACAGAAAGAAATCTGTTTAAACTTTTTTTTTTATCTTGAAGAACAATTCTGTTTTTCCTTTGTCTAGGAATTAGGAAATTATATTTATTCTGAAGCGCCTGAGATAATATCCTTATTTTCATTTCCCTTTTGTAGTCTCAAATGTAAGGTGCTTGCAATACATGTGACTTCTTATTCTATTTCTGAATCTCTTTTTTTTTCCATATCTGTAGATCAGAGAAGCCCAACTGGGATTACCATGCAGAGGTGCAAGCTTTTAGCCACCGGTTACATGAAAATTTTTCTTTGGATCTTCTCAAAACTGCATTTGTTAATTCTTGTTATATTAAAGCTGAAGAGGCAAGGCGCCAAGGACTTGGGCTAGACAAAGAAGCGGTTGCCCTGAATCTCCAAGATAATACTAAACTTTCGGAACAAGGGGAATCTTTTTCACGCTCTTACCTCACGCAGTGTTTTGAAGGCGCCTACCCAAATTTACCTGCAAAGGGGATAGGAGCACTTGTCGATTTTCTTAACAGTCAGGAACTTGTGTCTTATGTGGCTCAGAACCTGTCTATACAGGACCTGACGCTTTGCGCAGAGTTTCCTGTCCCACCAAATGTGCTGCAGAGGACGTTTTTTGCTGTAATAGGAGCCCTGCTTGATAGCAGTGGGCCAGAGAAAACAGGGATCTTTGTCAGGGTAAGTCATTACTTACATTTTTGCACTAACGACAATAATAGAAACATCTAAGGGTCTCAGTTAGAAAATACAAGAAAAAAAAAGCAGCAATTGAATATATTCTGATGACTGGAGATCCAGAGAGGTTGGCAGAAGTTTAACGATACCTGCCAAAGTACAATGAGATCTATTATTTGTCTGTTTTTTTTCTTTTCGAAAAAGCATAGGCTGTTCAGATACACAAGATCATTTACTTTGAGTTTATAACAGTGATATTTTAATATTTGCTGACACTTACAAGTAAACTTTTACTCTGCTAACCACCAAATAATGAGACTGTTCCAAGCAAGGTCACACATAACATACTTTCTGTTTTTACAAATATTTTACATAGAGCAGGTGCTGGATTCATAGGTCTTGCACTTAGGACTGCAAACCCCATAAGGGTATTTTTATACAAAACTGTTCAAAATTACTGTTTCATTAAAATGCAGTGTAACAAGTGGTTTTGGCAGGTACTATCCTTTCGATTGTGCTTTTCACTTATTTCTAGTCTTGCAACGGAGAAATGTCTGCTAAAATCTTATTTCTGATAAAAGACAGTCCTGAGGTCTTTGTAAGAGCAAGTAAGAATTAACTGGCAAGAGAATGATCTGAACAGGTGAAAATCCCATGGAATTGCACGTTCTGCTCAGCCTGTTTCCAAAAACCCTCCGATGGACAACTGGTTGGAACTGTCTGCTAATAGCACTGAAGTGCCCACCTACTGCTCAGAGTCCTGTCCTTCTCTCAAGGTGGTGCTGCTCCTTCTTTCTAGTTGAGCAGGTTGACCTTGCCCACGATGCACATCCTGTAAGTGGCTAAATGGGAAGCAGAGCTGCAGAACTTAGTAACACTGGTTGGCTTTGCTTAGGAGTGATCTACCACTGGGGCTCTTTCATTATGGATTTTAGCAATTTACTATTAGCTGTATTAATGCCTCTTCATGTTGTATTTTTATTAGCAGACACCATAAGCAAGAGCCTTCATTCCCTTTTCCATTAATTGTAACTTCTAAATATTTTTTGTTCAGGATTTTTTAATTCCTCAACTGATTGGAAAAGACCTGTTTGAGATCTGGGAAGTTATCAATCCTATGGGCTTGCTAGTGGAAGAACTGACCAAGAGAAATATCTCTTCTCCAGAACCAAGAATTACCAGGCAGTCAGGAGTCAACACAGTTCTGCCAGTGTACTTCGTTGGGTTGTACTGGTTAGTACGATATTAATCGCAAGTCAAATGGCTTTAATGTGCGGGAGAGGGAAGGAGGGAAGACCTTGGCCTTTTTTACTCATGTGCTCTTTGGTCCAGATATTACAGAGAAGAAACCATATAGGGACTTTCATATAAAATAAGCTACTTGAGCCTTGTCAGTAACTTGCTGTCATGATGCATAAAAAGTCATATAAAAAGTTTAGTCTCTGGCTAAAGTACTTCAAAAGCTGAAATGAAACACCAACAGAGGTGTTCACATTTGTATGTGTAAAGAAATTACCTTCAGTATTCACAGACATTGGAAAAAAAAAACATTAGCAGCCCTTATTCGTGGTACACAGTATAGTGCTCAGGATTTTATGATGAAAATGTATCCTTATTTATTATTATTATTATATGTACTTTTTTCTTTTTAGTGATAAAAAGATTATAGCTGAAGGTCCTGGTGAAACGCTGCTTGCTGCAGAAGAAGAAGCTGCCCGTGTGGCGCTCCGGAAACTATATGGGTATACAGAGAACAGGAGACCTTGGGATTACTCAAAACCCAAACAAGGATGGGCAGTAGAAAAGGCTATCAGCAGCAACTAGATAATAAAAGCTACTTCTAGTTTCTCCTGAGAATTCGTGGCTTCTGAGCTGAATATAGATGCATTTTGGAAAACAAATTTCAGTTTGGTGTTCTGAACTTAGGTGCTTGAAATTTTCAAATCAAATGTGGTATTAACATTTTTTTCTGACTTGAAATAAAGTCTTTTGCACCATGTTTAATATTTAGTCATTTTCTAAATATTAAAAAAGCACTCTTTTTCTGAATTCATGCCTTTTGGTTGGGAAGGTTTTCCATGCATCACAGGAGACCATTCTTAATGATGTATAATAAGTTTCATGAGTGTTTTCTTGAGACTTGTTTCGAGTGTGTTAATAAGATCAGTTGAATTACATATGCAACATTGACTTTTGGGTTGCATTGGTTTCACTTGTCCTTGACATGTCGAAAACATGAAATACAATGTCCAAGATACAGACAAATTTGGTGATTCAAATTAAAAAAAAAAAGGTGTAAATGGCAATTTTGTAGTCTTACTGCTTGCGTACAAATTTTATTTGCCATATGCATTGGTTTCTACTGTTGGGAATACGCTCTGAAAGAAGGTCTATTTTTAATTATAAAAATTGTAAAAAGGAGAATAAGGTCATGAAGGCCTGAATTCAAAGAAATTGGAGAATACTATTTAATGCTAGGCTAAGGGATGATCTGCAGCCCCCGTCCACCCGCTCCTGTCTAGTCCAGGCACTACTTTTGGTCTTGTCTTTCAGCTGCTTAGTTTAAGTAGTCATATGACTAAAATATTGGATTCAGTGAAATCTCTCTGTTCCTTTGTTTTGCACCATTCCTAGCTGTTTTAATGTAACTCCATGTAAATGGAAAGTCACTTAGGAATAATTCAGTACCTGCATAATGCTCCTATTAAACTTTGTAGAAATTCAGTGCGCATGCCAGAAGACAACATGAGGTAAGACTGACGTTTCATCAGTAAAAACCTAAAGGATGATGTTTTCTGGAACTTAGGCAGCCCTTTCTGTGCTCAGAAAGATTCTGTGTGCAGGTCAGCTGTGCTCTTCACATACTTGTTTTCTCACCATGTCTGCTGTGCCTGGGGCTGTGCCTTATCCCAGGGGTGAAGGCCTTTTTGGGGTTCTCAGCTCCCAGGAGATGATGCTCACTGCAATGAAATGGGTTAGGATGCTCTGCCAGTTCTCCAGGTTGCTTCTGGGTACTTTTWAAAAAAAAAATTTGGCCTATGCTATCGTGAGGAGTGTGATTCTTGGAACTGTTTCTTCTCAAAATTTAGTCAGTTCTACTGCAAACTGGAAGTGAACCTTCAAAGGAAGAAAGGAAGAAGCCGAATGTAGGAGAGTGGTTGAAGAAGCATTTCCTGCCCTCTCCTGTTGTGAGCGCTGGTTGCACAAAGGCAACAGGTACATGTGCATGTGCTACTTGAAAAGGAAAGCATGCAGGTTGCCACACAGAAAAGCTTAGTGCTGTCTCCAACAACATGCCTCTGTTGACCTAGGCCCTCAAAAGGTGTTTGAAGGCTGCTTAGCAGTGAAAGATCCCAGGCTGCGTCGAGGCTGCTCAGCAGGTCTGTGCTGCAGAGCGGGAGGCGCGTTCCCTTTGACTGCTGATCCCTGCAGACTTCACCAGCGTATCCTGCTGCCCCCRCAGTGAGAATGGGATTTGACTATTCTATTTGATGAAAAATTTACTAGTAAATTCAAGCCAAGCAGTTGACTGTCTGCCATTCAAGCATGTCCCAGTATTTATTGTGACTTGCATCCTAAGCAAATGTAAAATGCTTATGTGGCTAGATAGCAGAAGAGTCTGTCTTCTGGTTTCTAGCATGAGAAATTACATGTATGAACACTTGAATGCACAATGGAGAGCAGCAAGATCAGTCTAGCATAAAATATGCCAAAAAATGATAATTTTAAGTGAAAAAATTCAGCTAGGTAATCTATTATCACTTGCCTGAGCAGGGCCAACAAGGTTACTACATTCCAGGGAATAATAGCGGAATCTCAAAAAAAGAATAGGAATTACTCATCCTATTCTTAGTTTTCAGATAAGGTATTTCTCATACCTTTACCTATGTTAAAAGGACAATAGTGAGGTTTTTTACATCCAAAATTTGATCTACCTACTACTTTTATATACATATTTTAAGAGAGAGAAAAAAGAAAAGCTATTTTCTGGAAATTCACCTTAAATCTGCTTACTGTGGCTTCATAGTTTGGAATATGGGGATAAGTCCTAGGAGAAGTGGATTACTGAATAGAGTGCTGGAAAGAAATTGAGTAATGCAAGATAAATTGATTTTATCATATAGTATATATGTGGAATGCCTTGAATTCAAAGGGCAAGACAGTTTGGGGACATGGAAAGGATTGATGTGAGTGGAAAGATGGAGTTTTTATAAGACTATATCCTATTTTTCAGGTTTCCAAAGGTTAGAAAAGCATTTGCTATAGTAACTATGCTTTAATGTCTGGCACCTAARCATGTGTTCAAGGACTTATCATTGTACTAGTGGGATCATTTACATGCTTCAAATTAATAACTTTTTTTTTCTAAATCATGAGCCATAACTAATATCTAAGTGGCTTTAAGAAATTGCTTGGGTATACAGAAATCGGAATCTACAAAGTCTGATAAAATGGCTGCTTTCATTCTACTAGAAATTTTTTTCATGACATTCCATGGTAGCTGGTCACTATTATATAGATCCCCTGTCTTTTTCTTGAAAGAGTTTTAAAACTGACTTTGTTTTAAGAAAAGTGTGAGTTCTACTGTTTGTACCAACTAAGCAATGAGGAGAAAAAACTTTTTGATGTGATTGCATGCACTTTTATTCATTTATTTCTGTTTTCAGTAGGAGCTTTTGCTGCTGTGTCTTAACTGTTCAGTAACATAACCTCTGCTCTGTATATAGCCTTGTTTTCAGTTGCAGCTTCTGGTTACACTAACCAGATGTGTTGCTGTTTTGGGGACCTTCTCTAAAAAAAATTCAGAAGTAATTCTTGTATTTATTATTGCTATGACTTAAAGGCAGTAGATTAGTATATGGTCACTTTATTCTTCTCTCCTTCTTAGTTTGGAATGTGGAATTGTCAGTGAAGACCTAAAATTTCTATTGAAATTTCTTTTACCAAACACTCTTGCTTTTCTGTGATAAATGGAAAATTTAAATAAGCTGCTCTCYTGTCATGTTGCTATATAAAGCTGCGAAATCAAAACATCAAAAGACATTGTTTTGGTGTTTTTGGTTTTTGATGATGATGATGTAGTACAGAAACATTAGAAGAGCCCTACTTTTTGTCCTCAACTCTTACCAAATGCTGTGGTAAACTTTAAACAGGCTCAAACTATGCAGTTTCTCTTCTAAAGTGTATCTGGACTTTGAAGTTTAATATTAAGAGACGCATTTACTGTAGCGAAGTGAACATCCCAGAGCAAATTGCTTTATCTTTTCCAATTGATTCCACTGATCTTGTGGCATTGCTGGGTATTTGTACGTGCGTGTCTCTTAGGTTCGGCTGAACTTATCACAGGATAATGAGAATGGGGATAAGACGGGGTGGTGATCTGGTGTTCTTAACTGGCCAGAATGGTACCGAACGTTTTACAGACAAGGGAATACAGACTGGGCTTTTAAAGATACAGTACAATACAGACAATACAGTAAAGATACATGTTACTGATATCAAATAGCCTCCAGCATTTCTGTTTTTAACACTGTTTTGTTTAGCTTTAAGGGCAAATTTTCTGGTCTCTTGAATGTGAAGGTTTGGGTACTGCCACAAATCTGAATTTTGCATCTGATGTAGACAAAGAATGGACAGAGGACAGAAAAAATATAGATTATCAAAGCCCTGTAGTAGAGCAACCTTCTGAAACAACAAACAACAACAGAGTCTTAAAGTCTAACCTTTGCAAACTAACGGTCTTCTGCTGTGATCTGCTTGTCTTGGATTCAGGCTTACTGCGTGACAAAGTCTTCTGATTTTTATATGACTTGGTATAGTCAGGAAGACCTTAATGAAATCTTCTTCTAGCACAAAATGCAACTCTATCAAAATCAAAATATATTGCAAATTATCTCAGTTTCACCACATTTTTGTTTGAGGAGAATTGGGAAAATTTTAGAAATGATTTGATATTTTCAAAATTAGTTATTTTGATTTTTTAATTTTAAATAACTTCTTAGTTTTGTTCTAAAACATATCCAGAGAAAAATCAAGTTCTCTGAATTATTTTCCAGAATTTGACACATTTAAACTTTTCATTTTATATTGTATCGGAAATGCTGAAATTTCAGTTCTCAGCGGAGTTCAGTCCTCATCCTCCATATACCTCTGACCTAGAAGTTCTCACTGATTTCCACACTTCCAGAGAATGATGCCACCATTTAAATCAAATCAATTAAGTAATAATAGACCACTGCTATGCCGAGCTGACAGTTTTGTGAGCACAAATCCAGGTTTTAATTAATATCTGTGGAATAACGCAGAAGTTATTACCAGATTAAACAAATAATTAAGTCTAGGTCAAGCAAAACCACTGGATGTTGCTGAAGGCTGAAGGATGCACAGTAGTGGAACCCCACCGTTGTACATTAGACCTGAACCAATGAGGAAAAGCGAAGAGTAGTTACAGTTCAGAGATACCATTCTGCAGTCTGTTCTTGTGCAGTATTTTCTTTATGGAAGCAGTCCTACATAACTAAGGAAATACTAACGAAACTGAGGAAGTGGTAAATAATTATCACTTAAACTGAAGCAGGAGAAACGAGGTAGAAGATTGCCATCAGAGGGCAATAATCTAAAAGTTCTATTTTTGTCCAGTAAAGAAATTCAGTTATTAATGACAACTGCAATAGAAAGAACTAGGAGGCACAGCTTCCTTCTCTAGGTTATTGGCAGAAATATCAGTGCTTAGGATGATAAAGTTACAAAACCATTTGTAGAAATAACTCCAACATCAGAGGATGCTTAAGGAGGGAAAGAGAGCCTAGAAAGAAATTGGCTTAGTCTGAGAGTTGAATGCTAATGAAAATTATTCTCTTTAACTTCAAATGATACGAAACGAGATTGTTTGCAAAATATCTTGATTTATGGTCCATTAGGAATAAAATTCTTGCCTAATCTAAAACTGTGTATCTGAAGGTTTGCTTGTTCCATTACACAGGCCTCCTGCATCAAGTAACAACTGTGACAATGAGCTTAGTAAAACTACTTTTATAATTTGATCTGCCTTTCATTACTAGGGGGCTAATGGTTTTGGAGCCTGGTGTGACTGAAGTATCATTTTCTGTTTATAATATCAGAGCACAACTTGGTTTGCTTTTATGCTTTTTTTTCTGTTATGGAAATATTTATTAAATATTCCTTTTCTACCCAAATATCAGGAGATGCTATTTCAGCATGTTTCAAACAGGCAGGCATGTTCAGCAGCCTGTATCCCTAGGCCAATGAGACAGCATTTTGGAGGAAAAAACTGTCTTTCGTATTGACGTTTAGCAGATGTATGCAGAGCTTAGAATTCATTATTGCTTCTAGTACTGAAAAGAAAATAATACCTTTGGGATGAACATGTACTTAATGCATATATCCATATACTTTTACTTCAACGCCCTTGGCAATGCAGATTTCTTCCTCTCTATTGTTTGGAATTATCCATAAAAATCAGCACTGAGACTCTGTTTAGTGTCTTCAGGCATGATGGCAAAGTGAGGCTTGTGACTGATTTTCTTGATTCAGCCTGTGTGCAGCATTACTAGCAGATAGGTTGTTGAAGTTCATGAAAATCTGGGCCAACAGCAAAACTTTTGATTATAGCAAAGTTTCAAAGCTAGGCAACCTATTTCCYGCTTTATTTCTTGCAAGATTCTTGCTGAATTTGTATTTGTCCATTCTAAATTGGTTATTTTCAACTTTCTACTACAAGCTTGGCTGTAGGATCGAGTGTCTGGGAGACAGTCAGGGACCCAATTGAATTTGCTTGATCTCATTACCCCATGAGAGAGAAAAACAGGCAATTTAAGAATAACAAGTTTGAATTTCTTCTTGGCTGGAGTACTGTGGTCAACACTTCCCAGTAATCAAAAACATCAGGGACTAGGTAAAATGGGGAGAAAAAAAACAAAACAAAACAAATATGATGAAATTTTAGAATGAAGCTCAAAGTTTTCCTCTAGAGGAAAAATTCCCCCTATCACAGAAGGCATTTGCTGGTAGTGATAGAACTCACTATTGGATTGTCTGACTCTTACCAGATTCTTTCCAAAACCTACAAACAGTGCTCTTCATGCTTCAACATAATTTCCATTTTTGATGCATAGCATCATGTCCTTTTAGTGTGAAGATGCCATTGCAAAGAATTTGTGTTGACAAACCATTTTTTTGATTTTATTATAGAAGGGGATGAAACTGGCTGTAGGAAGGGCCAATGGCAATGATGGCCACTGCCTGGTGGAAGGCTGTGTGTGTGAGGAGCAAAGGCTGGAAGCGCATGGTATTTCAGAGCAAAGCTCAAATTGTAGACAGTACTCTGAAAATGCATCGACTGCTGGGTGTTCAGTTTATAATGTGGATGAAATAGAAAGAATTAAAGCCTTTTCTAGGTGAGCTTCTATAGTCATCTCCATCAGTGATGGAAATAGTAAGAGTGTAAAACCAGAGTTTATGCTGGCAACATGTACAGATCAGTTTGTATTTATTTTTTTCAGCTGCATCAGCTGACACCTTTCATTAATTACTGTGAAACCTTTCTCTGTGAATCATTATTTTGCTTAAATAGTTGTATTTTAGAAAGATTAAACTCACAATCCTGACTCTGAATTACACAGCGCTGTGGTCTGGGCCTGCACCTGGAGCTAACTGCATAGCGGTGAACTGCGACTGTCAGCTTATCAGCCCAGGGCACGCACGTCCTCTACTGTATCTTTTGCCTGCATGTGTGCAGTTCAGTTAGGCCATTATCTGTGTGCAGAAAACATACACACAGGGAGGGCTAACTTAAGCTGAAGGATAATGCTGGCATGAGAACAAAATTTATAAACTGACCATGAATACTTTGAACCTGAAAAACTGGAAAGCTGGACTCTAAGCAGTGAAGCCTGGAAAAAAAACCCTCACGCAGAGAAGTAGCATGAAAAAAAATCACCTATGTACTTATCGAGCGGAACTCGATAATTTAGGAAAGTCTTTAGAAGTCAGCATAAACTTAGAGAGCTCCGGGGGAATTTTACTAACACAGTTACAAGAACTACTCCATTTGGCTGATAGCTTCTAAAAGACTTTTGTCTCCATATTTCTGGATGATTTATTTGCTGTCAGGTTCCTATTTCCTGCCCATTCTCCTCATCCATGGTATCCTGGAGGAACTTACCTTGGTTTCATTCATTTGTTTAAAAATCTCTTCTATTTTGGAGAGTGGCTCTTGAATTCCAGTGTCTGTGTCAGTAAGACTCTGCTCTTTAATACATAAGGTATTGCTCTAAACAGACGCTACCGCACGGTTTTCAGTCACTTTGCTGTTTCAGTATATTTGCTCATTCTCTTCCATCAACTCCCTTGTCCACAAACAAACCAAACCAAAACCAAGGTCATGTTGTAGTCAGGTTGCAATAATGTTCTGAACACTTGCTCTGTTCCAGTTCCCAAAACACACTGAGTTCTTTTCAGCAGAATATTACAAATAATATGCCAACCATGCCTTAATTGTTCACTTTGTATTTTTTATTTCATTAATTTACTTAATTAAAACAGGTAAGCATTAAATATTCCTGTTAAGTCATAAAAAAAGGCTTCTTCTCAATGTCAAGTCTTTTTCAGTTAAG
Source organism: Apteryx rowi (assembly GCF_003343035.1). Taxonomy (NCBI): domain Eukaryota; kingdom Metazoa; phylum Chordata; class Aves; order Apterygiformes; family Apterygidae; genus Apteryx; species Apteryx rowi. The sequence goes on from NW_020450983.1 coordinate 361,036, forward strand.
GCATGTGCTGAGAGAGCATTTCTTTTTCTTTTTGGTTTAACAAGTTTTTCTAATAGGCAAATACTTTCAAAATCTGCATTTTAAATTGAACTTCATATACATTGTTTCAAAGAGGCATGCCTGTCTGTCATTGCCTCTTCACCAGAAAATAAATTCTTGAAAGAAATCTTTTAAATCTTTTAAAGCTGTTTGTATCTACCGCTATGACTTGCAGTATTGGAAATGGCCAGTTCAAGGAGAGAAACGGAAATGTACTCTTGCTGTACAGCAGAATGTAGAGAGAGGCCTAAATGTCATGAGCCTTACTTCTCATATGAAATTAATTATTTCTAAACAGCAAGCAAATGTGGGGGTTTGTCCTTTTGCTTCCAAACCAAATGGCATGGAGAGACAGTGCTAAAATACTACTAGTTTTAACAGTACTTTCCCCCATGTATGGATTGAGATTAGGTTTCTTCTGCATCAGAACCTCCCTTAAGAAGATATTTGCAGCTACCAAGGATTATCTGTATCTATTCACAGCAACTACATTAACCTTTACTATGTTCTCCAGGGGTTTTTTTTGGTTTGTTTTGCATCTCATTAGAGCTCTCTTACTTTTAACCTATTAATACCGCCAGTCACAATGCCCTTCTGTCTCCTGCTCCTTGAACACTGGAACGGCAGTTTGGACATGATAAATTCTTGGGGATTCTTGCAAAACTCTTGATGGCAGTACCTCCRATCTTGAACATTACAGTAATGAGAAACATTAGATTTGATTTGAGAGATCAGGTTTCCTTTTGTCAATCAGCTTCTAAAATACCTTCTTTTAGAAACTGTGACTGAAGAACTTTGTTTTCCCATATGCACATTGCATAGCTTATTTTCTTTCATTCTTCTGTTCAAGTATCTGACATCTGAAAGCTCTATTTCCCAAGTTTTGCTGTACTGTTAGGTCTATCCCCATTACCTGTATACTGAGATACTATTCTTTTTCAACCCACTTCAAATCTAAATGGATGTTTCCATGATTTTTGTCATACTGATGTTTGTATGTTCATTGATTTGTTCACTGTAGTGTACGGGACTGTTTATCAAGCAAGATAAAAACACTATTACATTGGAGGAGTCAGTTATTTACCGTCTTAGTGTTCTAGATGACAAGAGTGCACCATAGGTATTTGGTGGCTTGTCTTGGTATTTTAGACTGAGCTCATTTTTTCCTTCATTTTTAAGCTTTTACATTTTCTTTAGATATTCAGGGTGACTTTATAGTCTGCTTTCTTTTGACTTCAACTACCAACATTGTTGTGGTAATAGAAGACTTGGAGTAAAAAATTTTTGGACCTATTTTCTGTGTGTAGACTCCAGTTGTAAACGCTACTTGGGGGTTACCATGAGCACCACAGTATGTCTGCTCACAACAACTAATTCTACTCCATAGTTCCTCAAGACAGCATTCAAGTGATGTTTATTAAAACAATTAAAATTTTAGGGAGGTCTGAAGAGTAATAAGTGAATTTTGAAAAGCAAGGGCAAAAAGTACATTGGTTAAAAATATTACTTCCCCTGTCTATTCTAACATTGCACTTCCCTCAGTGAAGATGCTTGTCAAATTACCCGTAATTCTCTTCATCAAATCTGAGGCAGTTCTAAGATAGCACTAACTGATAGTAGTTTCCATAAATTAGACTGACTGATCAATAATTTAGATTCATTAGTGGAGAGGAACAAAGGCCTTTCTTCATTCCTATGGGAGTCTTACAGAAAACAGACAGGAAATGCTCATTATCAAGTGGGAAAGGTACTGAAGCAACAGACTTGAATACAAATCTCATTTATAGCTCAAGAAATAAGTTGTTAGATAAACATTAATGTGAAAATTGATTTTTTTCTATCCAGAGAACCGGGAGAGTATCTCCCAGCTTAGTATTTAATGTAGTTAAACAGTAAATATTTTTTTGGTGGATTAGATACCTATTCAGATTCTGTCTCTTCCCCTTCTAATTTAGAACCAGATGTTAGATAGAGTGGATGCCTTAAACTGCCCTTCCATCTCTAAAACCTTTCACAGCTTCGTCTCCTAAGGTCATTTGTTTGCTTCTTCCTTGCTTTAGGTCATACTGGTTCCTATCCATTCCTCAACCTCTCCCATCTGCCTAACAGGCCCTAGACTGCCTTGTGTATTGCTAACATTCCCACGGAGCAGTTCCAGTAAGCATAAAATATGATATGACTCCTCATTTTTCGGTATTGCTCCTTTTAGAAACAAATGTGGCTATACTGCCTGTTCAGTGTCAAGTGTTTCACTTTCCTCTGGCATGTTCTTCTGAAGGGCAGCATGAAACAACCATTTCACAAAAAGCCCCGTGATCTGTGGTATAGTTTGTAAAGCATCGTTCAACTACAGGAACTTGCAGAATAATGATAAAATAAAACAATTTAAAAAGCATTAATAGAAGCATTGGCACATATCCTAGAATAAGGAAATGGTACTATAAGGATGAACTGAAAAACAAAATATTAACACCTGGAGTACAAGATGTTCCTGTGATGGATATTTTGCCTTCACTGCAACTGTATATAGGCATGTTCTTTCCACTACCTAGTCTGTGATTACGAACTGGAATATGACCTGGTACGCCTAAGGCATGATGGAAATTCAAGAACTGTGTCAAATAAAGAGACAAGGTTGAAATATTGATAACCTTTCACCATTGCTGACCAGGTTAGTAAAGAGGAAGAGAAGGATGCTCCTGAACTATCACCTTTTCTGACTAAAATTAAAAAATGAAAAAAAAATCTGTAACTTTGGAACAAGACAGTCTGCTGAAATGGCCTCCCTGGATATGAAAGCCTCCTGTTGAACTAGACTAGATTACACAGTTAGTTGGGACACTCAGAACCCCCCCACTGAAAATACCAAGTCAGTTCTTCAGTAGTCACAGCACCTGAAGGAATTTGTCCATCTTCAGACAGTAAAGCAGTTGAAAACTTAGCAAGACAGACCCCAGAGGTCCCCTAGTAGTTCTAGTCCAGCCAAGAGAGCATAGTGTTTAATTAACAACTATGAACAAAATTTAAATAAAAGAGAAGCTGCTTACTCTTCTGAATGACTTCCTAAACAGCTAAATTTCAGTAACAGGATTAATGTCTTTATTTCATTGATGGATATATATTTTTTGATTTTATCAGAAGAAAACAAAAGTAGAAGATGAAGAAAGCATAAGGAGAGTGCTTCCATGAGAGAGATGTTAGAAGTTAGTTTAGATAATTTGAGAAAATGAAGAGAAAAAGAGAGAGGTGCACGGCATAACTACTGCAGGGAAATCTCAGCCTTTCCCATTGCAAAGCTGCAATTAGATTCAACTGAATTAAATGGTAATAGATTTAGCTCAGGCAAAAGGAACCAGGTTTTTAACACCACTAACATAAGGATGCAACCGCTTCATTTCAGTTCAAATTTTCCATTCAAACAATTTAGAAAAAATAATTTAGAAAAATTACTGACTGCAAGAAGCTCATCTAAATTATTACTTATAATACTTCCTTCATTCTTTGGACTTATCACCAAGAGTAAAACATCAAGTTAAGAACAAAGAGACTTAAAGTCTTTTACCACCTCTGATGTTAATCTGTTGTGTTAACTTTGAAAAGGCATTCTACATCTTTATGATSCTTTCCTTAGAACTAGTCTGGTTTGTTCAGATTAGTAGGAAAATTCTAGTTTACTTTGCAACAGGAAGAGTGTGTGTCTTGCTCTTAACGCCCGATACCTGGCTCCACACAGCTTCAATCTATCTCACCTAAAACCTGTAAAAGCTATTGTAATAATAAAAATATAATAGAGTAGGTCATAAACTGCTGAGGAAAGAGATTAAGAAAGAACTGCTATTGCTGTCCATGTTTTTCCATTCTTTTTGATAGTTCCCGCTCTTCTGCTGTCTCCTGATTTTGTGTCTCTCAGCCCATTCCTTCATCTTCCTCCATGTCATCCTCAGAACCAGCACTTTTGCTTTGACTCTCTGACTTCCATTGCTGTGATGGCTGAAAATCGCTTCACATTTGACTACATTACTCAGAAGGAATTAGGTGTATGTTACACTACCACAACATGACACTCAGAAAAGTTAAAGACCACTAACTTGTGCGTTACAGAACAAACAAGCTGAAGTGATAGTGCCATTCTTTTTATTGTGAAATCTGTTTCCTACAAACAGCTTTTATGGGTAAAGGCAGAGTTATGAATCATTTACATTTTCTATTATGTTAATGTCACAGCAGTGGATGGGAAATGGCATTTCAAATAAGCACAATTTTGTAATTCAATCAGATTTGTTTGACTATTTCCCACAGTTAAATTTTCTTGATTTAAATACTTGTCAACAATCAATAATGATTTGTATAAATGTTACTATACTTTCTCTTATTTTGATCTTTTACTAAAATGTATCTATTTATTAACAACAAGATATTGCTCAAATAAGGCCAGGCAAAGACATGTTAATTTATGCTCAGTTGACTGAATCTTTAATAGAGCATATCAGTGAACATTCCTATCAGATAGACTTGCCATGATCTTTGTTAGTATTTTCAGAAAATCTTTCATATACAAATCTTGTAGTAGCAGTTTACCACARATCCTATAATACCTAATCCCAGGATTAATTTTGTATGCCCATCAGTAGCGAAGCAAGATGGCTTAATAGCCCATTAGTCTTTCAGCACGATCATTTTCACGTCACTTAGCCTGCTGGGTTAATTGCTTTAAAATGGATGTTATTGACCTCAATCCTAGCGACAAACAGAGGCTGTCTTATTCATCTCCCAAATGTACATTCTTAGACACTTGTTTCTTTTGGTTCTGACAATAATTTCCTTAGACTATGTGCTTGTAAATTATAATTTATATCCATATTATCCCATATTCAAGGGCTTACTTAAGTCATGCCTTTGGAAATGATTGCCCCTGACTGAGCTAGCTTTTAAGTTTTGTTTTTTTGTTTTTATGTAAAAATGTTACAAGAATAAGAGGCCATTATTATACTTTCTGTTAGCAAATTAATGTTAATGCTAAAAGCTGCAGCAGGTGCAGCTGGGATTAAGCACTTTCAGAATAAACAGCTGGCCACTATATTTCCGACCACAAAAGCATAAATTTGATCATTAGGAAGAGAGAATGAAGAATAAATTTGGACAGAGAAGCTGTAGGAATAGAAAATCAGGGTCTAAGGTAGAGAAACAGAAGAATACATCAGGAAAAAGAAAACTGAAGAGTAAAGCCAATGTAGGGTTTTTATTAATGTGTATTATTTGTGCATTTTTGTCCTTAGTGATTTAGAGAAAAATAAGCTGTTTGCTTTGAGGAAACTAATGCTAGCTGTGAGTTTCAAATGAGAGCAACAAAAAATAGAAAAGGGGAGACTGGAAGAACAGCGAGAGTTACACTGTTGTTTTGGGGGAGGTGAAACAGGGCTTGAAATAATGTGGGATAGTACTTAAAGATGAAATGTCAACCTCCAAAGCCAGTTTTCAGACCTATATATGTCTAAAATATAACACACAAATTCATACTTAGTTACTTGTATTTTTCAAGCAGCTATTCCTATGGAAAACAAGATGGTATGATTTAGATGTAGAAACCCAAGATTTGGAGCAAATGTGCTCACACTCTCTGGAAGAATCCAAATCCCATAGATCTTATGGGTATTTGTAAAAGGGTGCATCCCCTTAACCCTGTGAAATCATATTATGCAATTTCCTGGTGCAAATTTTCATTATAAAACAGAATGGAAATGGCCAATATTTTTAAAATGTGATTCCTAAAACAAATGAATGCTAAAAAGGGAATTTGTCTACTAATACAAGTCCATCTTGGTACTGACTATGAACAATGTCATAGCTGTGTTCATGAAACAAATTAGAGCCTGATCTACTGTACCATGAGAGTAGGGAGATTCCTACTGAACTTTGTTATTGACTGAAATGGTACTAGGATTTTTCCTGTCATCTCAATCCTACATTTTAATGGCAATGACAACTTCCATAACAACAATATTTTTATTAACAACTGTTTATATTCATGCAAATGTATTCCTGACACAAACAGTTAAAGTTGGATATTCCCATTTCAGCTACAAAGCACCTCTGACTATGGCTGAAACAAAATCAAAGTTGTATTTAGCTTCTATCTGCTACAGCAGATGCCCTAGCCAATCATTGCTCTCCAAAGTATTTTTTCAAGAAAAAAAATGTTTTTTAACATTTAAACTTTTTTAAATTTAGGTCATCTTCTCATACACAAAGTGACAATCTCCAAGGCTAGCATGTTTAATAGAAGGCAAAAAAAGAAAGCTTCTGAATAATATGAATAATAGCATTTCAGAGAGAAGTGAAAAATGAAAGTGAGAATTTACTCCTTAAAAGGCTAGAAATATCTCATGTTTGCTTTTAAGAGTCCTGTTTATGCATTTGTGATTATTTAATGATATAATGATGTTTATTTTTCACTATGAAAACTCCTGACATCTGTATTAAAAGTATTTGAGATCAGTGTATACCCTGGTTTTATGACGGGTTGATCAGCTCATGTAAATTGGCACTTCCAGAGAAATCAGTGGAGGAATGCCAAGTTACTGATGCTGAACACCTAGTCCTAGATTTTTTAAAATAAAACTATGAGGAAAACACTGTGGATCAGATCTGGCTCCCAAAAAGCCAACACTGAAATATGTACTGACGTCAGTGATGCAAAACATGACCCTAAATATACAGTATAGGCAGACCATTAAATCTTAGAAGATGTTAATCACATGGCGTTGCTAGGCAGTTCTGCAAATTAAGTCACTAAAAAACAAACTATGTTCAATAATTCTTTTTTTAAAAATAGTTTGCACTGTCGAAAAACATTCCTTTAGACACTGCACCTTTATAAATAACAAAGGCATTTTTTGCAGTTTAGTGGCAGATCCACGGCAGAAGCACGGGCTCCTCAAGGATACCTCCGGCAACACGGGACCGTCGGCTCCGTGTTCTTTCCCTGGGCGAGAAAAGCATGCGGGTGGGCACCGACAGCCACGTGCACCGGGGACATTGCCTAGGTTTGATCTGAGGAACAGCTAAAAGACGGAGGCCCGTAGCGATGTTCTTCTCGCAAACCCGACCGCGGCCTGAGAAGCGCGGTATCGCAGCCGGGCCTGTCCGCAGGGCGCAGCCCCGCAGCCGGCAGCGGCCGGGCGCGGCCGTTACTCAGGCAGCGGGATGGCCGCCCGCCGC
>NW_020450983.1:369335-371919 GCF_003343035.1 Apteryx rowi
GCGGCGCGACCCTGCCGCGGCCCGCGCGGAGGTGTTTCGCTGCGCGGGTCCCCTGCGGCCCGCCCGCCGGGGGCTGGGGGGCACCGGTTCTGGGGTTGTGGTGTTCTCCTGCCTCCGGACAGCGGCACCGGCGCCTCAGGGATCGCTGCAGATGGGGTTAAATCGGCGTTTGGCGAATCCTTTTGGGAGGAGAGGGGCACATGGCCCAACAACTCGGGCTCCAGCCCGTCTCGAAGACATGGGCAGGCTAATGCTGTATTGAATATTGAGGGTTCACTGTATTAAAAAAAAAAAAAAAAAAGAAGCTTTCTTTAACGTTAAGACCACCAGTGTAGCTCTTCAGGTGTCAGATTAGGGTTGACAGTACTCTGTGAAAGAACTCTATAAACTCTGTCTTAGCCTATAATCTCTAGCTTTAGGCTGTTTAGTATACTTGATTGGGAAATGTCGTAGGAATTTTTCTTCCTTTGTATTCATTATTTCCTGCAAAATTATACATTATCTTTAAAAAGGGATTGGCTCTGATAGACTGGCTTGCATTTTTCCTGTTCCTCATTCCTGCATGGGCCTCCCCCTACTCCTCCCTCCTCCACCCTTCTGCTGAAGCAGCGTGTATAAAACTAAAACAGTTGAGATCACTCAGTTCTGAATTTCAGTTTATTTCTTTAGGGTATCAGTTATGCATACATAAATTGGAGAAAAATTCTACTATCTTCAGTGATACTGTTTGCATAGCTAAATCTGTTTGCTTGTTTATTTTCCTGTGGCGTTGTGCTTGTGGAATGGAGAAAAATCAAAGAAGCGGGCAAACTAGGTAATAAATAATATGTCAGATAATTTAGATTTGTGTTTGTAAGGGTCTGAGTTCATGAAAAGCATTTGTGAGCTTAAAGAGCTCTTTTCTAGCCCCTTTCTAAGACACACTGAATAACTACCCCACAGATGTCTTCCAAGTAAGGTCTGCTTTTTTTAGAACAAAGTTGTCAATTATAAAGGGATTCAGAACAAAGCAAACATGTTAGTTCCATGCTGAATTTACATGGAACAAGCTGCCTTTTACACTAGTAGACTTGTAATTAGTCTTGTTCTTTTTCTTTCTTCCCCCCTCTCCCCTTTTTATTTATATTTTGTGTAGACTTCTGAATGAGCCTGATGCAAGTAAAAAAAAAAAAAAAACAAAAAACCCTATATTGAGGTTGTGGAATGAAAAGAGAGTTTATTTTTTGACATATACATCATACTTAATCAGCCAGCTCTGGCTATTGTTTGTTCTGTTAGCAAACTGTTATTTGTGCTGGCATGTGAAACTATTTTAAGCTACTGCATAGAGCTCATTTAATGGTTGCACATGTTCCTACTGGTTAAACTGACAGCATGACAAAACTACTCCATGAGAATACTTTCTTTTATTTTCAAGCTTCATAACCTTAATAGACAAATATATCATGAGTTTTGCTGAGACATTTAGCATGGGTTTGAGAGCACTTGTTCATTTATCTGTTGGCCAATAAGTTTGGTCTGTAAAGTCTCTAGTCCAGTTTACGGTAGTATAAAGGATGTACTTGCAGTGAACCAACCAGTAAGCAGGGGACAGCTGTCACTTGCTGTTAAGTTGGCCATCCTTTAGGGGTTACCATGCTTAAAGAGAGCAAGCAGTCTTCTGAAAGAGTTGTCAATGCCTTAGTATTGTAAAATGTAAATAGTTCTCTTGTTCTAAATATGCAGTGGCTTTGTGTGACTATAAAAAAGAAACCACAAASAACACTTTTAGTTGTTACAGCTAGGAAAACCTACACTTAGAGCTGGAGTAAAGAGCCATTGAAAGGACTACTTAAAGTTTTGGTCTGAAATACATCTATGCTTGTTCTTTCATGTTGGCTCGCAAATGCTTTCATAAGTTGTGCATGCAAGATCACATATAACGGTTAATGCCTGAGAACCTAGCCAGTGGGACTTCTTTGTTAATTATGAGACTTAGTGCGGGGATAGGTCATGCTTACTTCAAAACTAGAAGCTGTTATTTTTAACGCTTTAAGCCTTAAAGTCCAAGGATACTTCTGTCAGAACAGTTGTGCATGCGACTTGTTTATTAATGCTTTTCACTGTAGAATTCCACAGCGAAGAAAAGTGACTTGGGAAGAAACTGCGTAGTGGTAAAGGAGTGTAAAAGTACTGCTGCTTCTGTAGTTCTTAACAGCTGCTTGCATTCTACCTCACAACAATTTACTGTAAGGCTTTAATAATATTATTACTTCATCTTGTTTGTATGGTTTATGAGTTGTTTGCATTGCTTCCTATTTTAGTTAATTATTTTCTAATCTGATACAGGAAGTATTCTTCCAGTCTGGTAAGCCAGTTCTTTCAAGTATGAAGTGCTCGATGCAAAATGCAGTAAGGTTGCTCAATTAATCTTAGTAAGTGGTAGTTAATATCAGTATCTCCTTAGACAGGCATGCTCTTCTAGATACAATTAATTCTAAACTTTCAAACTCTAATGCCTGGCTTGTAGCTTTTTGCAGTTTTTCTGGAGTATTTTTTCATCATCCTGGCAAGGACAATTTATTCAACACCCCCCCCCCCCCAA
>NW_020450983.1:371953-447222 GCF_003343035.1 Apteryx rowi
TTCATTCACATTCCATCATTAGTTTCCACTAAGGATTTTATGTGTATAGAAAGACAGCAACACTAAATATTGCTAGATTTTAGTTTTAAAAAATGACCCTTTTTCTCTCAGCTGCTTCCAAACAGACTGATTAGCTTGTTCAAGTGCTGCTAAAAACAACGAGGGAAAAATGGTGACTTTGTTATGAAAATTCTGTTTCTGACTTTAATATTAAAGCTGTGTCTTGTTAAAAGTATGAATAACATARGAGGTCCTTTTCCATGATACATAGGGTTTAAATTCTCTCATCAGGGTTTAACAGAGGAAAAGTTGGGCTGTGTAAAATGAAGCAAGTAGAAGAAAGTATATGGCTGGTAGCTTCATCTTAAAATACCTTTACTTTTCCTCTGTGCTTAAATTCCTCTCATGTGGAAAGAAAGCATCATACATGCTGTGCATAATTCTGCTTTCTGGTGTTGGACAAGAGTGTAAGCCTATGTAGAAATACATACCCAATTTTTCCTCAGAGTGGGAGGGGATAGCTTACAGTTGCTATATTATTAGGTCAAAGATTACTGTGATACAAAAGCAAAAGGCTTCTTTTTATCATAGCAAAACCATGTCTAGAGGAATGTTTCCAGTTTTGTTTTGGCAGAACAGTTCTTTTGGTTTGGGGGAAATCCTTTGAATCAAAGGATTATGTTGGTAGCCATGTCTAGTGTGTCTTTGGATATTGCTGTGTATCCTGTCAGTGGCCATCCTTCCCTTTGTTTTATCAAATGCCTCTTTGCCTTGCTTCTCAGCTATCTGTGCATATCTGCTTTCCAGCACTTCTGTACTTCTCATCAGTCTGCTCCTAGCTTTCCTAAATTAATGTGTTTTAGGATTCTTAAGCAGACAARTTTCTATTTGACTGAAAGACTCCACATCTGTAAGTTTCATACTATTAGAAACTGAAAAAAATATATATGCAGGCAGGATTAAATCAAATATAGTCTGATGTGATAATTTGCTCCTCCCCTTCTCCAAGTTTAAGGAAGTATTTCATTCAGATGCTTGTGTCAGTAAGGAGCAACAAAGAAAATTTAGACTATTTTGTTACTCCCTTTCCTGGGTAAGGGACTTCTGGGTAAGGGACTTCTGTGTCAGCCAAACTGGAATGTTTGATGGCAGGTATCAGTAACAAATGTAAAAATATATATCTTTGTGTAATGGCAAATTATTGTCTCTTTCCCCAAAAATTATTGCAGAAATTAGAATGTTCTATATATGCAGTGTTGAAGCAAAGGTAAATCAGTTTGTGTCGACATGACATTCCAGTCCTTTTTTCCCCTTCTTAGGAACATGTTTGGAAAATGGTTCTATATGTGTACATACATGTATATCTTCCTTCAGTAGGATATTCCCTGTGTGGCTATATTTCTCTTGTTTTTAGTGTCATGGCTGGAGAGCTAGGGAAGTGTCTATACCTCAGTGAATACTATGCAGCTGAGAAAGGAGGGGTTTGTTAAGGAAAAAAAAGTTAAATTACACATTTAGAAGCACAGACAAGGTTATGTGAGCTTTTTGCTGTTAAAAATAAAGTGAGTTCGTGAGATGATAGAGGGTCTCCAGGGAAGTCTGCAAGTATCAGGAATGGCCAGTCCACTGCTTATGCTTGCTTTCTTGTAATAACAATAGCATAGAAACAAAAATGAATACTGTGACATCGGGTTTTTTGAAACCCCTTTTTGCAGGCCCTTGGGGAGGTAGGGCGCTCTAATGTCTTGGGACTCGCCTTGCTGCACTAACTTCCTGCTGCTTAGCAGAGCAGATTGTGCTGGTTTAGGCTTGAGATCATATTAGAATCTGATAGAGGGTGACTTTAGRGTGTTGAATCACCTCCCCTCTCATGGGAATGACTCTGCATCCCAACAGAAGCCACTTTTTTTTCTCTCTCTCTCTTCTACTCCTCCCATCCCTGGCCAGTGTAGTGTTTTCTGAAACTTTGCTGACACCTGAGGTGAACACAGGAATGACTGTTCTTTTCTCTGCCAGCAGTCACAAGTTCAACCATAATTTGCTATTAAATTACGCTAATAACAAACATTTGGTGCCCATTGCTAGTGTTTTGAATGCTAATGTTTAAGTTACCAGACTTCAGAATYTTGTATCGGTGGTTTTAAAGCTTGCTTTGTTTGTAAAGGCTCCGGGTTTTAACAAGAGTAGTTACTCTGATGCTGCTCTCGGTTAGCTTCCCATGTAACAGGCTGTGCCACTGGCAGCTTGGAGCAGCCCAGTGGAGGACGGTCTCCTAGCTGAACGTTCTGGCCGCAGTGCAATTCCCCTGAAATAACAGTTGCTGCATATAAAGAAGTTTGCGTATATGAGTGGGATCCAAGTGTGGGGTATTCGAGCGCTGGTCTGCCGGKCAAGCGCAGGCTGGCAGAGTGGTGTGACTCGGGAGAGGGCTGCGTTCTGGGTTAGCGCTGTGGGGCGGCTGGCTGCTGGCCTCCCCGGAGCTCTGCTGCAGAGGCACAAGTCGTTGGTACTGCTCTACATGCGCAGGTCGCAAATCTTCATGCTGGTATCCATGCAGTCTCGTGAGAAGGAAGCGGCTGCCTGCTAGTGAGGAGTACATGCCACATAGAAATCTGGGCATTATTGACTAAGGAATTATCCATCTTGCTGCCTTGGGTAGGCTGTAAAGCACTAGCAGTGTGTGAAGCACCTGACTAATAGATGAGAAGAAACAATGGAGGAGTTAGATATGTTTTTCCTGTGGGAAAAGCAGGCTTATCTCCTCATAAGGGATAGCTGTACTTGGCTGTCTACCAGTAAGCTTCCCCCATATGCAGGCGAGTTGTTTGTGAATCATTTGAGTCATAAGTATTTTCTGTAGGTAAGGAAGGGTAAAATATCAGAATTTTAAAGTAAGAGTAGCTTTAGTACTTAGGTTTGGTTCTCAAGTTCTGCTTCATAAATTCCACAGCTGTTCTGTCTTAGGGAGATTCTAGTCAGTTTGTGGGGATAATGTGATTGAAAGTGTCTGATGCTAGCTGGAAATCATAAAAAGAGGTGTGTGGGTGTGTTTTTGTTTGTTTTTGTTTGTTTTTGTTGTTTTGGGTGGTTTTTTTTAAAGCTGTTCCTGATGGTAGAATCTAAGTACGGTTGTTTAGCTAAGGAACTTTGTGCATGTCTTTTGGGTTATATTTGTGTGCTGTGTAATGCAGCCTCTGGTCTTGCATGCTATGCTCCRGTCTGACTTCTTATTCTGCTTTTGTATAAGAGGCTTTTCAGAGGCTTTTTTCCTCCTGGCCATCTTAAACATTTAAAAAATAAATACTCATATATACCGTACTGCAGCTTGGTTGCTAACTTTGCAATTCTGAGTATTAAAGTCATGCTCAAAATTTCCTGTCTTTCAGGAGAGTAAGTCTTCTGGATCACTAGTGGGGTGACATTCTCTTTTTCATCATGCAAGATATCTGACACTCCTGTGTCGTGACCCACTCTTTAGAAGCAGGGCATATTTCCTTCCTTTACTAGGCTGCTTTGGAGGGTGTAAAAGAAATGAGAATTCATCTTATTCCACATCTTGGGTGTAACTTTTAAGTCGGGGAACATTTTCGGGTGTAACTTTTAAGTCAGGAAACTTAAAGCTCTTAGGCAGTCTTCGTTGAAGAGAGGGGTATCTGGAGGGAAATCTTTCTAGTTAGACTATCAAGTGCAAACATCTAGTCTGCTTTAAATATATTAAAAATTGCTGCTTAACAGAGCTGAAGATGTACACTTGCCTATGTAAATGCACATGGAGAGCACTAAGAGATTAGTTTACAGTAGGTACATGTGTTTTCTACCACTTAAGTAACTTGTGCAGTGCCTTTGAATTGCAAACAAGCATGTGATACAGCACTTAAACTGTATTCACTGTAAAAATGAATTTCCAGTGTAAGATAGTGTGACCCTTTATATGTACTATGCATGCTGAAAAACATGGGAACGTGTTACTGAATAATCCGAGCTTTTAGAATGTTTATGGAATAATAGTTTATAGCTGTCTAATTGTGAACATTCCTCAATGCGAGAACAGTAAATTTTAACAGACTAAGGTAGGCAGAAACACTTTTATACTTAGCTTAAAAGTAAGGGACAGTGATTATGGCATAATATTTAGTGAAACATACCTATGCGAGATGTCAGCTGGATGTCACTTTTGTTTCTGTGCTGTTCCTTAATATGTGATTCTACAATGCGGTTTAGTGAAATGTAGTTATTCAATTGTGCACACACACACAGAGCAAGAAGTTATGTTTAAAGAAAAAAAAAAAAAAAAACTAATACCAGCAGCAGATCTGAAACTCAGTGGGTTTTAGCTACATAGAACTCTGAAGATTTTTTTAAGTTGATATGTCTTAAAATGAGTATTCAGAAAAATTTAGGTAATACCATATTTTAATAATAATATTGCTTATTTGTGAAATAGATATGCATTTAACTGATGACTCAGTGAGGGAAGTTAGGTTGTTAATTTTGGCTTAATGTGGAACTTGGACATCTTGAGAAAAATTCATTTACTGAAGAAATTGCTAAGGAGAATAAACAAACTACCTCAACCTTTCTCACAAAACTTGATAAAACTTCTGCCCTCTTGCTGAGGTGCTGAACTGCTCAACCATGTAGTCTAATTTTAGACACTTAAATTAGAAAAATTTGCTTAAGCAAATAGCTTTCTGTAAACTTTTAATTCTTATGCCAATGGGTTTGCATATGACTTCTGCTTTCAGGATGCGCTCAATCAATTTCACTGTATTTCTTGGTAAAATACAGTGAATTGGTTTTCCAAGTGTTTCAAATATTAAGGGTTTTAAAACTTTTTTTTAATTGAAACAGGCTACAGTGTACTGATTAGCATTCTAAACAGTACCCACTTTTTAGTTCATTGTTTTTAAAAAATGGAGACAATTTTATTTATTTATTTTTTTAGAGAGAGGAACAGAGTTGTATTCTTTTTCCACGTACAGCGTGAATTTAGGCATCAATGTGAATTTGCAAAGTAAAGTCACAATAAATATATGTATTTTTCCATCTAATCCGCCTAACCAGAAGTTCAAAGTGCTAAATGTTCCCTTTAAAAATTCAAGGACTATAAAGGTTAAGATCTCTTTAACCTTTGGTGCATCAGATTTTTCTCATCCACTGTTTTGATGGAAAACAATTCAATTTACAGTTAATGTTCCTGGAACAATCGCAGGGAGTCGGGAGTATTAAAGAAAACTACTAGTCTTCTCTAATTACATGTCAGTGACTTGCATTCCTAAAGGCATTCTGAACCAAGCTTATAATTAATGCCAAGTAATAAATGTAAGCAATAAAGCTAACTCTTACCGTTGATTTGTTAGTAATTTGTTAGCTCTGTGTTACTTTCCTGGAAAGCCTCCCTCAACCTCTTTTCTGGAAACTTTCTTCTCATATACATAACTGCACAATTTTATGTAGCTATGAGATATCAAAGCAATGTATATTAATTTTTTTTAAGATGGTATCACATAAATGCAGGACTGATTATCCTGAGTGTTTAACTAACACAATTGTATTGCCTTTGTTAAACAGTAGAGATACTAGCTTATGTAGGTTGTGATGTTCTTGATTTCATTGAGCAAAACATGGTTAGATATTAATTAGAAGTATTTGTGGGCAAAAACGGTAGTTAGCATGTGTTTAAAGAARAAGTTTGAGCAACTAACAGGTTTTTTACTGGCACTGTTGCTCAGCAGAGTTATTCTCTACACTTGCAAGTTTTGACTGAATTTGACAAGTAAGGCTTTGGCAACAAAACGGACTTGAGCGTCAGCCTCTGTGGTGTGGATGTGAGACTGGTGCCAATTTTTGCTTAAGGCAGAGCCGCTGAACCCTTGAGCTACTGCCTTAGTAATGGTAGCTGTCATTTGAGAGCACAATAGAAAAGTCTTCCTTTGGCTTCTGTTGCTGTTAGCTGCCTAGTGTTGAGAAGGGGGAAGACGACAAACCTTATGGAAAGAGGGGCAAGAAGTAAACTAGAAAAAAAGATACTGGAAGGTAATGGGAAATATAGGTTAGAGCAAGAGAAAAAGAGAATCTGGGCTGGGGAGTTTAATTTAAGAAATCTAGTGATTAGGTAGGAATTGTAGTGAGACTAGGTCCCTCTGTAAAGGAGGGGGAGAGGGAAGGTAAACAACAGAGGCACAAGATTGGGAGGGAGGACAGAGGCAAGGGCAAACGAATTTAGGGAAGTAGATGAGAGTTTAAAAAAAAAAAAAAGTCTAGTTATATGTTCATAAACTTGCACAGAAAGGGCCAGGGTTAGTTTGCATGTACAAACATATACGTTGGTCTCATCTAAAATTCAATTATTTRACTTTGAAGGCTAAATTTTACTTTAAGACAAGCTTGTATATAGTGTTTAAGTTGTGTGGCAGTACAAAATGAGTGCAATTTCCAGAGCCAGCTCTTTAATATTAAAACTGACTTAATTTTGCTTGTAATGTCAAAAGTGATTGTATGATGACAGATTTCCAGAATACTGACTAAATGCTTCTTGTTTCTTTTAGACGGGGCTTGAATCCACCCCACAGAGTGAAATCGATTTCAATGACTACTTTCACACAACAGGAAATAGAATTTCTGCAGAAACATGGAAATGAAGTAAGTATTAAATGGAGAATATCAAGTGTGTGGTGGCATTTTAATACCAAACTTTGAAATTCTACTTAAGCAAAACTTGAGTGTGCTTTGTAGCAAAAAGTAGACAGAAGCCTTCAGTTATTTGAAGTGATACTTCTAAGGACCTCATTTCACTTAGGTAGATATCATCATAATATTACTTACGTGTTGTTGCACAGCCTAGACAATCTAGATTTATACGATCGGTGCTTCTGAGCTGGGTTACGTTTTGCTTTTGCATGAGGCAGTATGCATCTGCCTTTTCTCAGCAAGCCCAGACCTTAAGATTGACTGCAGCAGTGTCTCCTGAAAGATTGTACTGTGACCAAAATAAATTTCTTGCCTGTAGCTGTATTTCTACAGAGTAGGTGTCAGAAAATCTTACAACTGCTTCAGTAGCCTCTTTCTTTAATGAAAATATATCAATATGCTTAAGGTCCTTGAAAAGAGGAAGAAAGGGGGAGATTTTTTCCCCTTTAAGGATCAGAAAATAAACAACTATGTTTAGAGTGGCTTGGGGCAGCTCTGAAGATGCAAGTCCCAGTGTGTGTGGTGTGTGTGAGGTCCCCCTGTCCCCTGGTGAAAACTAAAGCCCGGGTAAATCTTTGACACAGAGCATGTGAACCCCTGGATGTGGCTATTGCGCTCCTCAATTTGAGGATGAGCTGTATATTCTAATATACTACAGCATTGCGGATTTAGAGGCAGCTTTTGCTTCTAATCTTAATGACTGTTTTACTGAAAAAAGTTCTGTTTCACTTTGGATCTGTGTTCTGTTTTAGTAGAGCTATTGATTGGAAGCTATGGAGCATGTTACTGGTATCTTCTCTTGAAGCTTTGTTGGGATAAATCCAATCATTAGCTAAAATACTGATACCTAATGTTCTTAAGCTTAACCCAATTCATAACTGTCAGCTTTAAGAATGAAAAAAAGTAGCTGTTTCTTTTTCTGTCCTTGCAATAATATGCATTATTTATTGAAAAAAAACCTGTTAGCGGATAGTTCCTTTAGACAGAGCTAGGAAAAGATCTGAAGTTTTCCAGATGTTATAAAATATTCTTAATGGATTTAACTAGTGTTTTGAAAATGTTGTGGTGTATTAAACCTGTGTAACATTGTGTATGATGTAGCATATTGTTGGCCTTTTGCATAGGGAGCGTGATAAAGGCCGTTTTCATGAATTTTGATAAAGTATGTTGGTAGAGTCTTTTGCCATAAGTGAAGCTTCATTTTAAGCTTCAGATCTGTACAGAAAAATAAATATCTATTTTGATCTCAGTTCTTCCTGAATCTGCAATGGCTAGAAAATACAACCAGCTTCACTTACCACTGATTTGAAACCTTAAATTATCCCTGCTCAGTCACTGAGTGATTTCTCCTTCTAGTTATAGTCCTGACTACCCCAGCATCAGAACTGTTGTAGTTTATATATCATTTATTATCAACATAAAAACATGTAACAGATATTTAGAATAGTACAGTATGCTTTGATAGCAGGGGGTTTTGTGTTTGTTGTTGTACTTATTCCTCTAATTAATAAAAGTACTGCAATGGTTTAAATGAGCTACCTCATAAATARGTTGTCCTCCTAAGTTAGTTTAATTCGGGGTTATTGGGAAGGAGTGCATTGCCTTAGTTCTAAAGTAACATTGAATAGATATTTGTAGTTGCAGACTTAACAGTTGCTCAAAAACTGAACAAAAGTGAGACTGTCTTTGCCGTATTTGGAGACATCTATAGTTTGGTGTTGCTTACTTCTCTGCGGGCATAAGCTGTTGTCCAGACTCCATTTTTGCTGATATTGGGGCTAGCTCACTTTTGCAGAAAGAATGGAAACGCATTCAAGCTGATACTCTTCAAATGCCTTCTGGGGTTCCTTTTGAAGGATAAAGGCAATTTTTTTTGTGGTTGACTTGGGAGATAGGATTTTTACCCCTCCCACTATTTCTTCACATAGAGCAATGTTGAGGTATTTCTGTACTGTATTTACATGATAGGAATAAAGAGGAGAGTGGCTTAGGGATGACTTTGAACMCTCATAATCAAATGAAGCTAAGGTTGTTGATTACACCTCTAATTCAGTTGGGTAATGTAAGTAGAAAGTGAACTCACTGTAGGAAGTGGAGGTGGTACACATCTCTTGTTGCCATTATATCTATGAATGTTTATTTGGAGGCTTACGCACCTGATACATAGCTATCTSTAATACATTCTTGAAACATTCAGTGCCAGACACTTAACTTTTTCAGATAGCTTATTCTAATACCCAAGTAGTGGTGGGAAATGATTTAGATGATCCTGTATTTAGAAAATCTGTATTGTTCTGGGGACAAAGATGATGTTTACCTGAGCTAATGAGTAGAATGCTGTGCAGGTATGTTCAACTTTCTGCGATAAGTTTAATAGTACTTAGTTTCGTTTTGGTGCTGACCTTCATGACTCTTGATAGCACCTGCAGATTTGTGCAAGTGTTTCTTTCCAGTTTCCAGGAGGACACGCAACTCCAGAACCACTAACGGTATGGGGCCAGTTCAGAGCTGGTGTTTGGCCTGACCAAAATGCTTTTCTAGGATCTCCCTTACTATGAAATACGGCTTTGAAATTCTGGAGTGGAAAGGGTAGGAGTAAGCTGGAGCTGATGAGTCCTGACAGCGTGAACTGTGCAGCCAGGTGTCTTCATAGTACATCCCTGGTTCTACTAATATGGTATAGAGATACACGAGCTGATTGTGTGTAGGACAATGTCGTTGTTCAGCAGGATTTACTAGCTTGCTCTCTGTGCTTATGAAAGCAGAGAGCTTCAGGACCAAAACAGACTTTGAAATCAGTATGCTGGAAGTATAAAATTTTTTTCACGTACAGAGATTAATGAATAATATTGACATCAGAAGTGCTGATTTACTGAACAAAGCTATAACTTGCTTATGTAACGGAACTGTTTCCAAATCTTTCTTCCTGTGGTGAGTGTTATGTTTTGGAACATAGTTTTGTTGTGTGGTAATGTGCAGCTTTTGCACTGTCAGGGTTACATTTGGTGCATAACTGAGGATGGAGGGGGGAGGGCTTGACAAAGAAATTTAATCTGGCATTTACCAGACTCATTAAAGGTAATACCTCATTAGAGCTTTTTAAACTAGAGATTGATCTGTATAATCTTCCTATGCAGTGGAATGTCCAGGTCTAAGCAAGAAGTGCTCTATTGCTGTAGGTCTGGTAGTAGGCTTTTTCTAGTGTAGGTATGCCTTTTGCCAGCAAAAATACGTGTCCTGTTACAGCTTTTCTTTGCTGCACGCAAGAGAACAAGGCTTCATGAGCAAAAGCTTAGTTTTGCTGGCCTCGCTGAATCTGTATTATTCCTAACCAGCACAGCTATGCTAACAGGAGTTTCTAGTGTGGTGGCTCAGTGTGTTGTGCAAGCAGAAGGCCTTTGTCTGTCTTTCCATAGCCGCCTTCCCCCACACACTGAAAATCTGTGTCAGTGAAATAGTTATGACATGGTTAAGTGTTGTTTGGTGTTTGAAATATGTAGCACTGGAATAGAGGCAGCTGCCATCTCAGATTATTTCAGGCTTCCTGCAAAATTGGACAGATGCCGCTGAATTCTTTTTCTTTACTAGTGTGTTTTTTAAGTGGTCCTCTACTTCCCCACTCTCTCAACTCGAGAAACAAAACCAAAAGCTAGAAATTTATGGAAAACAATAAAGTCTGTTTCTTTCATGCTTTGAGCCCTGCCTGGAACTCCTGAAAGCATGAAATGCTATTAGGAGGCAGGATTTTAAACCTGAAGCCTTTCTGGGTGTGCGTGTTTTTGTATACAGGATGTGCAGTAGATGGGATAAGTTCTTTATTCCTTAATGCCAAACCTGAAAACAAAGGTAGTTACTCAAACTGTAGGACTACAAACCTAGATGATGTTTGGAAAACAAGAATAGGTAAATGCAGTTATTCTAGCAAAACAATTCTCTCTCAAACATAACTTGCTGTTGAGTGTGGATTCAGGGAAACCAGTGGTATGAAGAGAAGTATAATTAAAGGCTTTATTATAACATACAGTATGCACTTGGCCCAATTTTTCCTTTCCACAATATATTAAGTTATGGCAACTCACTGTTTCTGCCTTTCTACCCTCCTGGATTTTTATCTAGGTCGGGGTGAGTAGGTTGAAGGTGGTTGTAATTCTGTCTTTGCATGCTGCACTTACCTAATTCTGAACTTCCCAGTATCTAGCTGGCAAATGTCTAATGACGGCCCTTGCAGGACTGGAGTTCATTGGCAGAAAACAGGTGCTGTTCTTCCCCAAGCCAGTTGTAAAAGGATTCTTATGAACTTTCTGAATCTCACAAGGATAAATAATGCTGAATCTTGATTTCTACTTATTATTGTCAGCTGACAAGATAAAACTTGATTTTATCTTGTTATTTAACAGCTTCCACAATGTCCACTGAGAAGTAGTAGAGGCAGGCAAAACTTCAAAGTTTTGCTCCTGCCAACCTTTCCACAAAAGTAGACTTTAAAATACTGCATACTCTTAAATCATTCTGACTTAAATGCTGTCTTGGTAGTCATGTTTTTTTTTTCCTTTTTTTTCTTCCTACATTGGTGAACCAGTGGGACATGGATTAATTATACTTTTCAGGGGCAGCTAACAATGATTATGGATTGTTGGATATGTTCCACTGTTTCTAGGGGCTCTGACATAACTTGAATGTTTACTCTTGGCTCCAGCAAAGCCAGGCTCTTCTCCCCTAAGCAGAGTATTTTGTTTTAATAGACCTTTGGTTATCAAAAGGAGTACTACAGCAAGACTTTCGGTGAATGGACAGAGCTTTTGAGCAGAGGCTTATTTGTGCTGCTTTTGCAAAAGCAACAATATTAATATTAAATGGCTGAATCAGAGTGTGGCCAAGGAGATGGTGAGAAAGTCGAAGAATTTATAGGCCTGGTCCCTCAAAGGTAAAGTTTTGTAACTTTGTGATGAGGTAGGATGCTTCTTTATGTATCATTTGTAAAAGCTGAGGAGTGACTAATTTTGTTACAAGGGAGTTTAAGATGAAACTGGGGCGGTAGCATTATCTGAATCAGCCCTGCAAATCTGATTAATATACAGAATTGTTACAGAGCAGAAAAGGGGTTTAAAATGCACATTGTTTGGCATGTCAAATCCAAAATTCTCAAAGCGTATATTGTTCTGAGTTTTTGCTGCTTTTGATAATTATGTCCTTGTGGGGGGTGTCCTTTTTTGGTATAGATCCTAAGTTTATATTTGAAAACTAAATTGGAGGGAAACTTCATGTTTAACAGAACTACTAGTCTCTCAAAGTTTGGTTTTGTATGGATTTATGTGCCCTTTCCTGTCTTTTTGCACTTTTTTCCCCTTATCCTGTAAGTAATAGCTGAGCACATGCTGTGTCATGCACATGCTGTGAATGACTGTGTCCTTGCTCGTTCATGGATCAGACCAGAGAGAATATATGGCTGAGGCTCATGCTGAAGTATTCTCTTCACTGAAGTTCCTAGTCTGGTTTTCTACTTTATCACTAACTTTTTGTTAAAATTAATCTTTTAGTATCTCAAGTACTGTCAAATCCAGGTAGGGGTTTTAAAAGCGTGGAGAGTAACTTATAGCAAGGATCCTTATGCCAAGGATATAAATGCTAAGCGATCTTTCCCCATTAGCAATCACCAGCAACTTGTATGACACACAAATGAGTTTCTTGATATTCATATCATAAAAATAAGTTTTAAATAGCTTTGAAATTAAAAAAAAAAAGTGATGGTCTGGTAAGTAAGAATATTTGCATTTCTCACTTAGAGAACAAACTTTTCTTTGCGCAAAATTCAGTACTGTTAGTGAATTCTTATTTTAAGGCTATGGAAAGGTAACTGTTTCATAGATAATCGTATAATAATGCAGTTTCTGTCTCTGACCATAATTAATATTTTTTTGTATTTCAATTTCTAACTTTGATTTCGTCCCATGATATCCCATGTGCTGACAAGCACAGCGCACTGCTGTTTGCTTTTGCGTGTGTGTGTGTGGTGGGGCTTTTTTGATGGCTGAAAATTGGATATTGTGGCTGGCTTGAGGCCTAATCAATGCAGTATTGTGGATCCCTGTCAAGTCAGATGATAGCAACAAAAGTATAGCTAGAAAGAGCGTATAGGTCACTAGCAAAYGAGTGAAGACAATGAGCCTTTTACTGTGGTCTGAATGCTTGCTTGGAACGGCTGCTGATGTTCAAAGCATTGGGTGGTACTTTATACAGACAGACAAAACTGTGCCCTTTATTAGTTTCTCTTGTGATATGAAAGCTTTATAAAAGCTGGCTTTCTGAAGAGCTTGTCTGTGTTTAAGACTTCTAAGGAATTGTACCTATGAACTCCTTATATAAAAAGAAACTTGCATGAAATTTAATTTGCATCTCTAAGTTTGCAGTTTGCATGTCTAAATAGTAAATGTTTTAACCAGTGTTTGCATGGCTGCTGCTGTCAAACCCTGCTTATTAAAATGAGAACTTCTTGCTGAAATGTGTGAAACTAAGTCTAGGTTTTTTTGGTGGTTGTGTGTTGTCATGGTGCCACCCTTGCCCATTAGTAATACTCTTCTCTCTGCTTCCAGTAGCAGAGAATCCATAAAGAGTGCTTGGCAGACTAATTAACCAACACTGCTGTAATAGTGACTTAAGGCCTATTTCACACTTCTTTTGTGTTTAGGAATTTAAAAGAAATTAGTGGCTCCAAGAAACACTTTTGGAAACTTGCTTTCTGAAGGTTTAATATTCCAGAATTGACACCTTTTTTAAAAAAGCTTGCATGAAGCATCATTTTAAACAATGTGCTTGGACAAATAGTCTTCCTTGATACCTGTGTGCGCGGTCACAGAACTATTACCTACCCCACCTGTGTAGCTGGTGAAGATCTAAAGTCGCACAGGATCCAATTTACAGATTTCTCCTAGAAACTGCTGGAGTGATCAGGCAGACCTGTGACTATTTGAGATGATTTCTCATCCAGTTTCCTCCTCCCTCCCCCCCCTTCCCCCCACGCAAAGGAAAGGCTTGGGTGCATCAGGGTGGAGATGAAGCAAGGAATGGGGAGGAAGAAAGGTGAAAAACTGAGCTGTGGTTTCATTACTGCTGTGGGCTGATCTCAGTAGGGGTTTCAGTGGTACTAGTAATATGGTAATTGCAGTCAGCTTCTTTGATCTGACTTGCCATTTTGTGTGATAGAAGGGGGAAGAATTTCATGGCCTGAAGTGGGTGGGGAAGGGGACCTCCTCTTTCAGGTGCCAGCCTATGTTTAGGCTGGATGTAAACTAATCATCAGGGTACAGCCCCAAGTGCTTTTTGCTAGGCGCAGGCTGTTCTTAACACTTGTCTTTCTGCTTGTCTTAATCTGTGCAAAGCTGTTTCTTTCCTTCAGTGTTTCTGATGTTCCTCCCAGTGCTCAAGTCTGTAGGGAA
This sequence comes from Apteryx rowi, assembly GCF_003343035.1. NCBI lineage: Eukaryota > Metazoa > Chordata > Aves > Apterygiformes > Apterygidae > Apteryx > Apteryx rowi. The sequence continues at coordinate 386,077 of NW_020450983.1, forward strand.
GAGTTGTGCAGRCTTGGCCGCTCCTGCCAGCTGCTGCTACCAGATGTTCTGTCATCATCCACAAACAGGACCTCCTCACTCCCCAGTTCACAGCTATCGCATGCATGCCACTTTGTACAGTTACACTCAGAAAGGACATCCAGTACAGATCTTGCCTCTTCTGGAAGAGGGAATCAAGGGATTTCTGCTGAGGGAATCCCTGGCAAAGGTTTTGGGGAAGTCTCCTGCTTTTGCTGAAATTCTCTCAAAGATGCAGAGAATTTGACTAGTATACTGCTGTAGCCATTCACATTCTTGCAATGTCTGGTCACCTAATTTTAAATATGGAAATACTGCTGGCTTATGGCCAATGAAGTGAAAGATAGCCCCTCTTTGTTAAAATAGTGCTTCATGCTTTTAGCTGCTTTAGGGGAGGCTTGTGACTTTTTTGACTGAGTTCCTAGCTTCTAACTTCACGTGAATTTAGTAAGTTTTGTGCCTCAGTATTAAACAGTTACCTGTAGTTTCATTTCATCCATTATCAGGCTACAAATTATGACTTTAAATATGCAAATTGAAATCAGTGCATTAAATTTACCTTTTTTGGAGTAAATTTGCTGAATAAATGTTGAATAGCTAAGAGGCTTAGTTAAAGTAAAAACTACTGGTCTGATTTTTAGATGAGTATCTAAATTACTAATTTATAGCTACCCTTTGCTCATAGCATCTGTTTCCCACTCTTGTTGTCAGCCTCTATTCAGTAGTTTACAATAGGGACTACTAAATGTTGGACACATGAAATGAGGCTAAAACTGAGACATAAGAAAGCATGAAACATACTCATGCTGTCTGTCTAATCTTTCTGTTGCTCAGAGTGATCTTTGAAATGACCTACCACATCTATCAAAATCAACAACCAGAGCTCCCAGTATTGCAGGGATAAAGTGGAACGCTTGCAGGAGTTTTAAAGAGGGATGGTCAGGACTATTTCAGACAAGGCTGYGGGAAGAAAGGAGATGCATCTTGGAAACAAAGCTTTTTTGGCTCTGCTTCTCAGAAAGAAACCTGTTCTAAAACAGCAGAGTCTGTTTTTAAAGGACAGCTCACGTTTGCATATTGTTTGGATGGATATTCAGGTTACTTGCAGAGAAATCCCTAAGTCCTTGAAGAAAACCTGTTGTTAATTATGTTCAGTATCCCCTTTGTCTTGTTTGGTTTTGAGAAAACAGTCACCTTTCCTCTTGTTCTGGTCGGGAATCAAAGCTGAACGTACATGATGCATATTGAGTATTTTGCAATCAGTTCAACTTTTGCTGATTCACAACTACAACTAGAAAGCAAAAGCAGAGCAGAAGGATTTCTTCCCTCCCTTCTCTCATACCCCCACTCAAATTAAAAGTAATGACATCAAAATTGTATATTCAGTTTAGAGACTGCATCATGCTAAGAAAGGCGTTTAAAAAAAAAAAAATCCTATACCCAAATAGTAATTGTAAATACTAAAACTTGAGTATTTTAAAAGTTGGCATCTGGGACRTAGTAAACTGATGGATGGGCTCTGGGGAAACTGTTTAAACTCTAAAATGGAGGGTAACAGTATGTGTGGAATTAGGCGAAGGCTCTTGAAAATTACAAATAGAATTTAGGTGCTTTGTCCCTTCCTGAATATGTATTATAAATCTTTCGCAAGAGCAGTATTTGACAATGAAGTTGGATGGTAGGATTTGCTTGTGCTGTAGTGACAGGTGGTCTCAACTTTAACTATTTAGACCAGATAGGGTCCACCAGTCAGTTGTTAAAGAAGCTCAATCTGCAATGATTGATGTGCAGCATACATTTTTTTATGGTTTGATGTATTAACTGTTGTAAATTTAAATAAGCTTTTAATTAAAATATTTTCTCTGAATAATCAATCTTTTTTTTTTTATATATATATATATATAAGGTGTGCAAACAGATTTGGCTAGGACTATTTGATGACAGATCATCAGCAATTCCAGACTTCAGGGATCCACAGAAAGTAAAGGAATTTCTACAGGAAAAATATGAAAAGAAAAGATGGTAAGATAGCTTTAAAATCTTTTTGATTTAAAAACTATTTTTATGGAGATTACTTCTCTGACCAGGAATAAAAATTTACTAATGTTATCCTTGCAATCTTGAATGTACTGTCCCTTTTGTGTGCCCTTTGGCCTCGATCACACAGCTTCATAAAGTAAAGAGACTTCTGAATAAAGTCCAGAAATCGTACAGGAAGTAGAGAAGGTAAACTATTTAAAGAAGTTTCTCAATGTGTAGTTTATCTTGATGGAACAGAAGTTGTTTAAGGTGGCATTGGCAACAGCATAAAAGTAAGTTTTGCAGGCTTTTATTAAGAAGTAAAGATGCATGTGGCCTTAAAGGGCTATAGAATATTGAAGGTTTGGAATTCTAGCCCATTTTTAAAAATATCTGGCATGTTTAAATCCTGGCTATTTTTCAAACTACTGATAGAATTTGTTGCTGGGCCAGTGGTTAAAATAGCAAAGCTGAGATCTCCTAGCAGTTTTCATGCTTCTGGTCTTGTAGATGTTGGGCAAAACTTTTCATGTTAAACTTATAAAATCAATTCCTCTTGTTCAATGTAGGTATGTTCCTCCAGAGCAAGCAAAGGTTGTGGCATCAGTCCATGCATCCATATCAGGGTCTTCTGCAAGTAGTACAAGCAGCACACCTGAGGTGAAGCCACTTAAATCTCTTTTGGGAGAAGCTGCACCAGCACTGCACTTAAACAAGGGCACACCTAGTCAAGTGAGTAAATAATGACAGAGCTGAAGAGCACAGAACTGTTCAGTTATACTGTTTCTCTTATTAGTAGGATGAGAATTTTTGCAATAGCAGCTGCTACCTAAAAATATGAATATCACTAAAGATAATTTTATGTATTGAAGATCAGACTCTAAGTTAAGCTTGTCTGAAAAGATGCTACCTTGTTATTGACCAAATGGACTTTTTAAATGGTTATTTTCTTGAAGCAGGATCTTTCAGTGTGATTGACAAATTTAATGATGATTGGGTTTTTTTGCTTAAATATGTCAATACTTTGAACCCAATGTGTTTTACTTCTGTGATTTTTCTTCTTTAAAGCAATAAAATGGCTGGTACTGTTAACTGCAAAATTAGTAGTATGTGTATGTGGATGAAAAGTATGCATTGTCACTATTACTTTGCGTGCATCTGCAACTGTCTCATCAAGGGACCTTCATGGTATGTCTGTATGTTATTATGTAAAGCCAAACAATAGTATAGCTTAAGTCTGTAAGGAAGGCTGTTTTTGAAAGGCTGTTTTACCATTAGGGAACAGACAACTTTTGAATGGACTTCTTACACACTCAAAATCCAGAGTCTTGCAACTTGTAGCCTTCCTATGAATTTTTTATCCTGTACTGAATTCTAAATGTTTTTTTCAGAATGCAGTGAATTTTTTTTTTCTAATTTGTAAAACTAAGTTTTATGGCTTTTATTTAAAACTGCAAATACTGTAGAAATGCATAATTTTGAAGTTGCTTGTTTATTTGCGGCTACTTTATTCTTCAGGGCCCCTTTAATGAATGGAAGCCTGCTGCAGAGTTCCCTTAACCATTCCAGTATCATAAATAGAATGCCTGCCTCCTACATAGCAGGAGGGTCTGTGCTGTACAGAGCGTCTTTAAGGCACTTGTTCCTGAAGATTTTGTCTAAGAAACATGCGATTTCATTTGATAAACCTTGTGGTTTGCAAGGAATTATCAGTCAGGAGAGTGCAAATATAGAACTGTTCTAAAAGTAAATGACTCTGTCCTTTTAGCATCTTGCAAAAAAGTCAGTTTGGTAAAATAGCAGCTTTTTTGTTTGTTTAGCTAATTAAAATGTTATTGGTAGTCTCCTGTTGTAGTTCGATCTCAAGGACAGCAGCAACAAGAAAAGAAACAATTTGATCTCCTCAGTGACCTTGGCTCAGATATCTTTGCTGCTCCTGCTCCTCATTCAACTGCTACAGCGAATTTTGCTAACTTTGCACACTTCAACAGTCATACAGGTAAGTATTCTGAGCAGACTATCCCTTTTAAACATGTAAAATATACTTTTATTTTTTGATGACTTTGAACTAAAGTCATTTATGAGGTGCATCTGATTTCTGTGCCTTGAGAGTGTTCTATTGCTTAACCTTTCCTTATAAAAATCTAAAGGAAGACTTGAAAGCAACCGATGATAATACTGTGGGTGTGTGTTTATAAGGCAGGAGTTGCTATAGCCATTTTCTGTGATATCTATGATTCAAATGTTTTCTGCCTACTACCAGGACTTATAATTCTTTGGGGGAGTGAGTGAGAATGAGTAACATAATGTGGGGAGAGGCTGATATTAGACCTTCAGTTTTCTTTCTGAAAATTAATAGGAAGAGCATTCATGGAAGGAAAGCAGATGTAGAGACTTTAAAGGAGTTCAAATCCATTGACAGTAACTGTCAATTTGTTAGAGAAAAACAAGGCTTCCTCAGTTAAAGAAAATACTCTTTTTTTTTTTTTTTGTCTGTATCAAACTGAATAAAGTCCATGTGGGTAGTATTCTGTAGTTTCAGGAAGAATAAACAACCCTTGAACATATCTCTTGACTGAGGATGGGGGTAGGCCTTGAATTCTTAAAGAATGTCCTCAGTAACATATATTGAGCCCTCAGGGTTTATTTTCAGCTCAAAGATCTTGACCCATAGAAGTCTATTCTAAAGAAAAGTTGATTCTGTGGTCACTGAAGTATGTTGTTGCTAACTTGCATTATAATTGTGGGAAAGTACCTTTGCCTGCCTTGTCTGAATGAGTTTTTCATCTCGTTTTTCTGAGAGAAACTGCAATGCCGCTAAGCAAGTAAGAATAAGAAAAATTTCTTAAATTGTATTGAAACTGCTAAAAGCTGAGACGAACTGTGGTTGAAGGGACACAAGTCATGTACCGGAGGAATTGAGCAAAGTATCAAGGCTTGCTTAAAGTTGAGCTTTTAAAACATGTTGTGAAATGATTGGCTGAATTCAGTAATGCTGAAGAGGAGTTGCTGTTGCAGTGTTTTTTGGTAAAATGCTCGACATAAGCTTTAATGTTAATCATCTTCTTGGAGGTATATTTAATTAAGCAAACTTGTGCTGACTGACCAATATTGCAGTGTTACTGAAGAAGCTGCAGATACTTAACACTTTCCCATAATTCTAATTCTGTCCAAACTTGTGCTGAATGATTCTATATTTGTGTACTTCATTACTCTTCATGAGTTTCAGGAGGTGGAAGTTCTGTTAAAGCAATATTTCAATATTGTGCTCCAAATCTAGACACAATTCTGCTGCATCTTTTCTGGGTAATAGTTATAAGGATAAGATGTGATATGATCACTCCAGAATAAATTATATATATWTTTTTTAAGATTCTGTTAATTTCTGGTTGAAATAAGTGCTGAAAATCACAAGGGTGAGGAATATCCAAATATACAAACTTTTTTTTATTTCAAAAATTGCAGATTGTGTTCATTCCCCTGACTCCTTTGCATAAGTTTTAGAAGATAAAACACTTTCAGGGCTTGTGAATTAATTTCTAAAAAAACAAAATCCAATTCCAAGCATGTGATAGCTGAATGTATATCACAAACCAGTTTTTTGTAAAGTTGTTTTCTGGAGCACTAGTATAAAATGTTGGTAAGGTTTGTGTTATGTGCAGTAACCACAGGGTAGCATTAACAAAAACTGGTAATGAAAGACTACAGACTCTTCCCTTTAGAATGCAAGGAGGAGGGTTTGTAAATCTATCAACTTTTGCAAAAATAAGTTTTAAATGATCATTTAGTGAGCCATGAACATGTAACTTGTCAGCCAATCACACACTGTAGCAGAGGATGGAAGATTTTGCATCTGATCCAGTGCTGCTTTCTCAGAGCCTGTGGTCTATTGGCTGGTGTTCTTGTTTGGGCCTTGGTGCTTTTTGCTACCCCTGCAAAATGGGGATGGACTGTTTGTCCTTCCTGTGTGTACGCTATGGCTACCTAAAGAACTTGCTGAAGAGCAGCAGCCAGGTTAATGTCTGCTAAAGCAGTTACTCTCTCTGCAGTTAAGACACAACTGAGTGTAGAAGCTGGGAGGAAAATATTCAGAAATCTCTGCTGTGATCTGTGATATCCACATGTAAAGCGTGAAAATAACACAGGCAGTGTAACTTCTGATATGTTCCTTTTTTGGAGTTTCCTGATACACCATGCTGGCTCAGGCTGTTGCTGCGTGTTGAAGGGGAAACATGCTGACCTCCCATTTACTTTGTGTGTCTAACTTGCAAAGTTCCCTAACTTCTGCAAAATGATGAGATTTTGAAGGCGAATAGTAGATAACTATTCTCCCGGTCTATTGCTTATATACTGCTAATAGTGACAAAAGAAGTTAAGAATTATTTGGCGTGCAGACGTTCTATGAACTTAGCGTACCTGAACAAAAGGTTTTAAAAAGGCATGATGACACAGGACAACTCTGTCGTGGATCACTAGGAAGAACAGACTTCACTCAGAAGAAATATAGTAGTACAACACAATTATTGTCTTCTGGAGAATTATTTTCAATTTCATAAGTAAATAAATGCAGTCTTTATTACAGAGGCTTTTGTTTTGGAATATTTCATACCGTTATACTGCACTTTGTAGTGGAAACCCCGCAGGAGGAGTTGAGCAAAGACTGTGAAGGCTAGCTTGTGTTGCCATGACTGTGGTGGTGTCGTACCTCCAAGCTAGCTTTAGCCAGTTGGCTTTTGTGCCACCTCATTGATCTGCAGTCACCACAGCAGTTGCAAATTTGGACCTATCTGTAATCCACTGAGGTTCCTTATGTTAGTGATGTTCTTGGGCTTCTGGGTGGAAAACTTCAGTTTGGAATTGACAGTCCATCCTTAAAAACATGATGTACATATCATCCAGGCACAGAAAAGTACAGGTCCTTACCTGGTCTTTACTTTTGTGCTACTTTCTCATTGTAAAGTTTGAACCTGTGTAAAATAATGCAAGGTTAATATCTGAATACTCTGCAGAAGAGTCTTTAGGGCACTGTTGTTTTAACATGGGCTGTCTTGTAAATCATACTTTTGTATCAGCTGATTCAATAAAATCATTAAATGTAGGCTGTAATAGAATACATTCTGTTTTCTCAGTCTAGATTTGAAAGGTACTTGATTCAGGATTCTTCACGTAGTTGTCTGTGTGTGTGAGTAGTTCAAATACAGAACTTTTCCACAAATCTAGGAATGACATAAATTTTGTGAACTTAATGCTATTCAGTAAATTAAACACAGATATTTGTGTAGCTCCTACCCAGTTGATGCCTCACTGTAATAGCATCATCTCCATTTTTAATCAAATTGCAATTGAATTCTTACAGTGGAATTTGGAGTCTTTAGAATGCTGTCTAATGACAGAAACTATTTTTCCTCTATTTTTGTCAACTTTTTCCTCCTTGCCCACTTTGAAGGGGAAAACTTCAGGGCTAAACTTAGTCCTGGGAGCTTGCTTTCCCTCTTCTCCCCCTGCCACTCCCACCGCCACCTTCCTTGTTGACTCTTGTGAGTGCTCCTAATAAAAAGTTTATCAAGTAGAGTTGCACCTCACCCTCTCTCCCGATCCCCCACGTGAAGGGGAAATACCTGTACTTGTGTTTATATTATTAGCATTGTGCAGTAGTTGTATAAAAATGCCCTTTTAGTTTATAAACTTGTAGTACAGATGCTTTTTTAATAGAAATTGTTCAGTGAAATAATGCAACCTTTTCTTTAAGTAGCCAGCATTACCTATAGCAATACTTAAACCATCAGCATCATTTATTGTTCCCATGGATGATTTACTTGACTGCGAAATTCCTCCAGGCTAACCTGGAAGTGCTGACCTTAATAATAGAATGTATTCCCACCACTTTCCCACTAAAAGGTGTTTTGTTAGCTTTCTTTAAAGAGTGACTCAGCTTATCTCTTTATATTTGATTAAAAACATTTTCTGCTTGCTAGTAACAGTGGCTAAGACTTTCAAGGCAGCTTAWCAGTTAGGTACTCAATTCCTGTTGAATTTTCATGCTTGAATGACCAGCTGTTTGAAGTTAGATGGATTTTAACTTTTATTTCCTCCTATAGTATGGCACGAAAGGAAGGACCAAACTGAAATTCTGTTTGAAATTTCCTTGGATTTTATTTTGTGGATTCACTCTATGCATGTTATCTTCTTGGCATTGGTATTGATTTTCCATATTTCTGTACTTTGATTTTAGTTTTTAAAAAACTTAATTTTACAGTAAAATGCATTTATAAGCCTAGCGGAAACTATTCAAGTGATACTAAACCAAATCCCCCCAAGGAAGAAGCTCTTTGTATAGGAAGAATTCAAATTGTTAGTATAAGAACACCTTCTAATTTCTATTCTCAAACAAATGCTCAGTTAGTCCACAAATCCTACTTCTGGGAGGCAGTGTTTAGAGTGATACCTTGTTTGGCTTCTACAGCTGTCTTTGGTATTCTATGCTCTTTGGTTGTTTTTCCCCAAGCAATGTTCACCCCAAACACTATAGGCTTAAGCTAGACTGGACTTCATTAGGTCATGTAGCTGTGAGGAGGAGAGAAGAAGTAGCAGTAACTGACCTAGGTCTGCGAAGGCGATTCATGAAAGTTTGTTTCAAAGACAACTTTTATTTGTAGAATATTATGTATACTTCTTATGTAAAAAGAAATTACAAGGCAGGACACAACCCTTGGAGGCTGTCATGACCATTAATTCACTTAATACATCTGTTTTTGTGTTTTTTCCCATATCCATTAACATGTTTTGTTCCTTTGCAATTTACAGCACAGAGCTCTGCAAATGCAGGTTTTGCAAACTTTGATGCATTTGGACAGTCTAGTGGCTCGAGTAATTTTGGAGGTTTCCCCACAGCAAGTCAGTCTTCTTTTCAGCCCCAAAATACAGGTAGAACTCCTAGCACTTCTGATTAATACTTAATTGAAATAAACCATACCTTTAGGTTGGAAGACACTTGAGTTTTTCTTGCATCTGCCTGCTTTAGTGCAATCAAGCCATCTGAAGCTCTGGGGAAACTCAAAATGAATTCCTTCTGTTTGGTGTTGATTTTCTTTTCTTTTCTTCCTTTTTTTTTTTAATGCTACTAAGAAGTCTGATTTATGGGCACTGTATGTTTATTGTTAGCTCTACACCTGAAAGAATTATAAAAATAGAGCACAACCATGCTGCTTATGATAAATATTAAATTGACTATTTTCGTCTTAGAAGGGTTTCAGTAAACCCAAAAGCACATCAGACTACTTAAAAAAAAAAAAAAAAAAAAAAGTATGTCTCTGTGTGTGTGTGTGTGTGTGTATATATAATATGTATGCACACACTTTACTATGGCTGTCAAAGGGCTTCATGTGTAGAGCCTATTGCTAAGATTTATTTTGTTTTCCTTTAATTTGATCATGCTTTAAAACTTTTGCTTGAGCTTACACTTGCTGTTTGTCTAGATCTTTGGCTGACTGACTCTTTTCCTTTTTTTTGTTTTTTTGTCTTTTTTTTTTTCTTCTTTTGAGTGTGGTGTTGTTTTAAACTTTTTTTTCAAATTTTCTTTCTCCCTTCTTATGTTAACTTTAACCCCCACACAATTTCTGGCTGTCCAGCGTTCAGAACGCTTTCATCTAGCTGCAGTTTTGGTGAATTTACTTCAGCTTTTCCTCTTCAGGCTGTGCACAGTAAGTTCCACGCAGTGGAAAACTCAGCTTGCTTCACTGTTTGCCATTGTTGTATAGCATTTTCAGTTCTACTGTTGCATATGTCTTAACTTCATTGATTAAGCTATTAAAAAGTTGCGTGTCTTTTGTTTTTTGTTGTATGAGTGGAATCCTCAACCAATTATTATATATTTTATATTTAATGTACCTAATGGAACAATTTAACACTCTGGACACTGAAGAGTTGGAAGCTCATAGTTTCATATTTAAATACAAGTTCTGTTATATGGACCTAAGCCACATTTTTCAAATTGACTTATATGTCTTTGAGGTCAGAAGAGACTTGATATAAAAAGAGCTGCATCTCCCCCTTAAATCCCACCCCTTTCTGACTGGTTGCAGTCTGAAAATCTGAGAATAAAAAACTGAACAAGTCTCTCTGAATCTTGGCATGGTGGCATATCATACTACTTTTGGACTTTTGAGCTGTGTTTTTTGCCTGGAGTAATGACTGACATCTGAAATGGTCAAACATATCGTACCATTAAGTAAATTCAAATAGTAGCTATTCATTAGACACATAAGAAAGGAAAATGAAGGTCCTGCATTCTGAATTTTTAAAACTGAGACCAATATTTATTTTTCTAGTAAAATGTTATTGCTGAAATTAGGTACTACCCATAAACTGTTAAAGTAGTTTTGCAAGATCTAATTATGACTGTGATCAAGCTGTTAAAGGTTTTTTAATCTCTGATCTACAGACTAAATATTATAAATTATTTAATCTGGTGATCCAACATGAATTTGAAGGATATGGGAAAGGGTTTTAAACCTGTGGGATGGTGCAGGGGGAAGATGTTGCTTCACGTAACCCCAAAGAGGTGGGATTATTGTGCCACCGATTGCAGTTGGAGAGACTTCTAGCTTTGAGTATCGATCATGTTTGACTTATTTTGTTACAGGTGGAAGTGCTGGATCAGTGAATGCTAACTTTGCTCACTTTGATAACTTCCCCAAATCCTCCAGTGCTGATTTTGGAGCCTTCAGTGCTTCTCAGAGCAACACAACGGCAACTGCAGTCAGTAAAGCTGCAGTGAATAAACCGAATCTCCAGTCAGCAGACAAATATGCAGCTCTTGCTAATTTAGATAATATCTTCAGCACAGGGCAAGGTATTAAATTTTATTCTTTGACATGTTTGTACTACAGTACTTTTATTCCATATCACAAGGATGGCTATGTCTGTCGAGATAGTAACTTACTGTGTTCCAAAATGTCTGTCCTCTAAACTATTGGTGGAATTTCACTTATTTAAACGCTGTGTTGCTGTGTGCCATAATGTGCAAGACATAAGTTCAAAATTAACATGGCCACTCCAAAAGGATTCCATCAGAAAATGAATTTTTGGGAACCTACTTGCTGTCAAAATGAAGAATTCTAGATTGAAATGTCTAAATAATGATTAGTGCAGTAATGCATTTTTTTAGATACTTGAGCTAAAAACCTGTGGTGAAGTTTCTTTAATGGAGAGCAGCAGTTATTATGAAGAACTGCAATAGTAGCTTTCTCATACCAGAATTTCACTAGCATACAGATTGGTTTTATTCTTTATATTGTTGAAGCACTAAACAAGTTTCATCAGCTACCAAAAATATTTATATGGTATGTGATTCTGTTAATCTTTACTTTAAGTTTGTAGGCACCTCACGGTTTCTGCTTGGGGTGAACCAGCGTTAATTGGCAGTGGATAATAGTTCTGCCAAAACTAAAGTTGAAATTATTTTTAGTTTGTTAGCACAGATGCAAAATTCAGCTTCAGTCTGTGTTCAATACAAGCCTACAAGAAGATTATATTCAGTCAAGTCACTCTGTCTCCTTGGCTTAGCAATCCTTATGAAGGGTTAAGTTATAGAAGTATAAAAATTCCAAATAGAGGTTAACTCTTTTAGTAGCAAAACTGCACTGGATATAAGGAGCAAAACAGATGACTCAAGGTCAGCCCTTTGGCAAAAGATGCTGTGGTATCGTACCTTTCTTCCTACTTATTATCTATAAAAATCTGTGCTTATCTTTTGGGTTCATTACTACTGTTGACGTATAGAAAGATAATACTTTGTTGTTCTGTGTATTTTTGTATCTTCTACTTCCCATTATCATGGTTCTTTGAACCTCATGACATCTTACAGAATACCCTATTCGCTTGGTGCCGTAAGAGTAGTCCTTTGAGGACACTGTCTCTGTAGAGAGTGGCTGAGAAGCAGCATCTGTTAATGCTTGTAAATGTAAATTCAGGAGATGGAAAAACTTGAGTATGGATTTACCTAATGCTATGCTGAGGAGACATGACTAGTTATTCTGTAACTTTTTTTTTTATTGCTTCTCAAATGGTGTGAAAATTCAAGTGTTGATCTGTAATGTAGAGGTTTGTTCTGAAATGGTATTTGTGTTTTTAAACAATGAATTCTTCTAGTTGAAGAAAAGACAATAGTATTAAGTCATTATATTCTGGGAAAAGCAGAGGCTCTTTGGAGCTGTAGAACGTGACACTTTGCTAATAGCAGTGGCTTGGTAACTTTTTTTTTTCTCTATAGGCCATAATGCATATTTCATTTTTAAGTTGGAAACTGAAATCTGTGTGTGTCTGAACTTCCATGTAGTATTCAACATTAGCAGAGCAGGGCAGAAAACAGAGATGGCAGAAAACCATCTTCGTTATTTTTAATCTGGTATCTCTCTTTCTAGGTGGTAGCGAGCAAGGAAGCGGCTTCAGCACTGTAGTGACAGCATCAGCAGGTCCTGCTTTGTCAGCCCCAAGTCAGTCAAGTGCATCTTCAGACAAGTATGCGGCTCTAGCAGAATTAGACAGCGTGTTCAGCTCCACAGCAACCTCTAGTAATGCATATACTTCCACCAGTAATGTTAGCAGGTACTTTTTATTAGAAGTAATAGTCTGTAAATTGACTTCATCAGTATATGGAAAAATAGCTCAAGGGAAGTTGCTTAAAGCTGATTATATTTTTTCTTACCAAAAATAAGGAAATAATGAGTTTAGAGGTACTGTTGAAACTGCATTTTTTTTTTAAAGTAATAGTACTGTCTGTTAGATGTTGTAAGAGAAAATGAATATTGTCTGTCAGCAGAATGTTCTCTGCGCCTTTCTAGTCATTACATACTAAACCTCTTAAATGGTAACACTTCTGTACAGAATATTTGCATGCATATTTAAAATCATAGCATTATCCCTGGCAAAAGGTTATTGGGATATTTGTAATGTATATAGTGCCAATCACTTGTTTTTAGATCATTAAAGTAACGAAAAACAAATGCCTGTTAGAGCTATGCTTGGTTTTGCAAGTACCCTAAAGCTTTTGCTTTGCAACTTTATGCCAATGGCTTCTGTTCAATATTCTCTCTCTTGCTGTTGGTGGAAAGGACTTTCCATTGCTTAGTATAAGTATGTTAGTCTCTGACCCTGGCATCAGGGCCTCAGTTCCTGGCATCAGTGGATTATATAGAAATTTGCCAACTGTGCCTAAGCATTCCTTTCTTCTATTCTTTTACATGCCAGCAATAATTGTAGGTTGTATTTAATTGTTAAACAAGCAACACTGACTTCACTGAATGTGTGGATTATTTTCAGCAATGCTTTTGGAACAGTACCTGTGGCTGCTACTGCACAGACACAGCCTGCATCTTCGAGTGTGCCTGCTCCATTTGGAGGTATTTAAGTGTTACTAACACTTTTGCAGACTGTAAGCAAACACCTTGATGCTATACTTTGGACACTAATGATACTGAAGTTGCTAAAGGATGCCAAAAAAATATTGTTGTCTGTGTGGGTGATACATTGCAAGTTAATCACTTTATAATAAATTCTTTTTTTCTTTTTCTTTTTCTTATGCCATTATAGATATTTGTGTATCTCTGTGTAAAAATCATATAAATGTAATGCAAGTCAGACTGACTATTTTAAAAAGATTTTTGTATTTTACTAAAAATAAAATAACTTTTAATCTTTCAGCAACACCTTCCACAAATCCATTTGTAGCGGCCCCTGTTGCCCCAGTGGCACCTTCAACAAATCCATTCCAGACAAATAGCCGAGGAGCAACAGGTTAGAAAAAAACACTAATCCTTTAAGAAATTTACTTTCAAGACTTTCGTTGATTCTTTTTTCATAACTCTAATTTTTTTCTTAAAGGCTTTTTTGTATTACCTGTCTTTAGTCTTTATTTGGCATACTGTGTGTTTGTTCAATTAGTAAAATGGTTACAAATAGGATGCAAAAGTCAAGTGCTTTTTTCTTTGGTTTTTTTTTTTGATTAGTGATATTTTTGTTGGGCTGAGGACATTAGGAGTTGGCCAGAAACAGGAAGCTAGAATTTCAAGATTCATCTTTGAAAAATGTCAAAATGATCTGTTTTGAGATGTTTTGATACTCCCTCAGCTATTTGTAGGTTGCATACTGCCAGTCGGGTACCTTCCAAGACTGCAAACGTGGCTTTGAAGCTGGCTTCTTGGTAGTTTGCCCTGAAGTTGGGCATCTTGAAAGCCCTGCTGCCAAGCTAGTACACTTGAATTTTTTTTTTTATTTCCAAGTCCTGAAGGTCCTCAAAACCAAGGCTGGCAAAGAGCTGGAGCTAGAACCAGGAAAGACAAGGCTTTGGAACTATTAGCTCCTCACCAATCCCTTTATTCAGTACTCCACCTAAAGAATTATGGAGTGATTTAAAATAAAAGGTGGTAGGGAGGAGAGTGCAGTATTTCAAAATGTGCCTAGACTTGGACCAATTAGTGTCTACTGTGGAGAGGAAAAACTGACTGAAGTTTTGGATTGAGTAAGAGTTTCGATTCCCCCACCACCACCACCATATATTTTAACTGGATTCTGACTGGTTTATCTGGTTTCTTTCTCAATATTTTGTTGCTGTGTTGTATGATATTTTACTAAACTAGTTTGGGGTGAGTTTTAAAAAAAGATTTAATAATACGAGAAAATCTTGGGACCGTGAGCTTTAGTTGTCTAAATACAGTGAGATGAATGTTTGAGAGGAGGTGCTGGGCTACAGTTCTCAAATGAACCACAAAAAAGACAACTATTACATAAAAAAAAAAAAAAAAACGTGGAATATACTTTAGTGGAAGTCTTAAAACCCCTTAGACTTTGTAGCAGATTGGGAGTTCCTGTTCTGCTTTAGTTAAAATTCAACTCTTGTATAAGCCATACAAGAGCCCGAGTGCTGATACCAAACTGTATTTGGAATAAAACTTGATTCTGGAGAAGCACCATAAAAATACTTCTTTCAAACTAATGTGAAGATGGAGCATGTTTACAGGATCAGTGACTAATTAAAATGAATGTGTTGAAACAGGTGAATTGAAAGTGTCCTTTATTTTTTTTCCCTCTTCTGTAACAGCAAAATAACAATGTTTGAATATATGATCTGAATGCTCATGGTATACATCTAATTTTCTCAGGATTCTGTAAATTATAACCTCATAGACAAAATAACTTAAGTCTTTTTAAAAACAAACAAACCTGTGCTGCTGCTTAGAGCACTAATCATGAATTTAGCTGCATGTTATTTTGTGCTTATTTTCCTTTCTTAAGGCACTGCTAAATTTTGGCACTTTTATCTACCTGGACTTGTGGGGGGGGGGGTTTGTGGTGTGTGTGTTTTTTGTTGTGTCTTAAATCATTTGTCTGCTTTATATATGCATTTTAATGTTGAACTGTGCTTTGCTCAAAGTTTTAGGTAGGTTGAATTAAACTGATCAGGCTGAGCTAAGACTGAATTGATCAGATGCTTGTCTCCTGCTAAAATGGATTCTGTTTTCAGTCCCTTTTGGGATGCTCTGCAGCTAAACTTACTCAACTATTTAGTGACTTTTTTTAAATCCCATGACTAACTGTGCTATTTTAGATCATCTTTAAGAACTTGTAGCCTTCAGAAGCAGCATTCTTAATGGACTGTGAAGGAAGTTACTTCAATGTGGATGTCTACCAAATGGCAATATAACAAAGTTAATTGGATAAATCCACTTTAAGTGTGTGTGAACTGAACCACTGTACCCTTCTTCCACCTTCTAAACTGTGCTACCCTTTGCTTGCAGAGGTTTCCAGCACTCGCTGCTGTACTGAGGTTACGTGCTAGATAATAGAGATACCAACTATAGATAATATTCTACTTTCAATGTAAGGTGTAAACTTGTAGCCTATCCTTTTTGCTAAACTTTCTTTTTGCATGAGCTTTGCTGTTTATTAGATGGGACATCTGATTTGTAGGATTTATTTCTAGTGTTATCTTATGTGAATCTATTGCTGGTCATACTATGGAAGAATTATTTGGTTTTAAGTGTTGTACATGTGTAAAAGTAGTTATCTAAGAAATTATTCAAAAGTGTATAAACTACTTGACATTGTCTGGTCTCTTTGTGGCTTCCATAAGGCCTCTCGGGAGCAATGCACTCTCACATATTTCCTCAGGCTCATTTTGGTAGGTGGCCACATTTGGTATTAAGTTTTGTGTGGCTAGTTGCTCTTGCTTGTAAAAGCTTATTGGCAGCCATCTGGTTCTCTGCACATAGAATTTCAGCAGGCTCTTGCCCTCTTTTAAAACGGCATGGGTGTGGGTATTTGGCAACTGGGAAAGCGGGGGGAGAGAAGTATAGGCGACCTGTGTTAAGCAACTGAAACAAAACCATTATTGATAACCTCCACGTCACAGATAATGTTAATATGCTGAGTGACTCTTGAAGTTTATACTCATAGTAGCTTGATACCTTTTGGGATATCCCAAGTCACTGCTCTTTTTGTGCTTTTGGGTTTGCTGTTCTAGCAAGTTTTCCTGTTGAATAGATTCTCTGCTAACTGCAACTTGAGAGCAGTGCTAGTGTGTTAGTTTAGTACGTACTTTATCAATAGTTTATGTATGTATAATGTCTGCCCTTGGGTAATTTTGAGGTAAACTGGTAATTAAGCTATATTTATTGCTACTTTTTTTTTTAACTGGGCTTACTTAAAATCTGCTAAAACATGTAACATTTCAAAAGAACAGTCCTGTTTAATGTTGAAGTAGAAGAAAATGCCTGGTATGTGTTTGTACCAAAAAGCCTTCTATATACTTCTCACTACTAGAATAACTCCCAAAAGACTTAATAATGGTTTTGTTGCTACATTTTTGCACTTAATTTGCTCTTATTTATTTGTCTGAAGGCATGTGGGATTGCGTATGTGCTGTACGTTCTTTACTTGAAATGTTCAGCAGAGAATCAGATGAAAAGACTTCTTTTGTTGTTGTTTTGTTTAATTCTTACCTCAATGGTAAGAGTGTTTGCAGTAGGAAGCCTGCGCGCTAGTTGATGTGCATGGTGAGGATTTTCTGTAAAGTGACGCTGAGGATGGGACAAAAAGCAAGGGGATGCATGTATCCCTTATGTTTTGTTTTGTTTTGTTTTGACTTGTAACTTCCTTGGAATTAGGGAGGTATTTTCATGCTTTTTTTTTTTTTTTTAGTGAGAGGGAAACAGAGGGGCTTACACTGCTTGAAAATGCTTGCTTCTGATATACACACTCTTACCAGAAAAAACTCTGGGGGAAGTATTTAATAATGCAGAGAACGGAGAAAAGAATTCCCTTTTTAGAAAGTTTGTCTGAATGTTTGCTGAACTAGCAAATTTGAAATGATTCCATTCATTTTAAAATGCAGAAGTAAATCATGCATCTAGTTTGTGGTAATCTGAGCTAACAAGTCAATTCAGTGGCTGTAGAAGTTGAATCCAACTCCTGTATGGTCACTGAGGCATTAGGATATTCTTCTTAACATGATGTTATACTAATTTGTCTCATGAAAAAAGTGATTTCTTGCAAATAATTGAATGTTATTTTTTCCTACCAGCAGCAACTTTTGGCACTGCATCCATGAGCATGCCTGCAGGATTTGGAACTCCTGCCTCCTACAGTCTTCCTACTAGCTTCAGTGGCAACTTCCAGCAGCCCACATTCCCAGCCCAGGCAGCTTTCCCTCAACAGACTGCTTTTGCTCAGCAGCCAAATGGTAGGTTTCTACATTTTAGATAATCTTGTTTAGATGAGAAGAGCTTGGAGAAAATGATCTGCTTGTACATTAGCGCTAAAGGGTGCATATTTATTTTTATATGAAGTTAATAATAATGTTGATGCAGGGGGAGAGGTCCTATGCTATAGATTGGCTCTTTAGCTGACTTTTCTGGGTAGATTTTGTACAATGGCATAACTCAAGTTTCACCCTAATTTGATACTAAAATTGTAAATGTTCATAGGTTTAAAGGCTTTTTTATACAGGAAAACTGTTTTTTCTTGTCTTCATTTTGTAATCTGTCATAGGTTATAGTATTATATAGGTAGCAGTGTCTGCAACCTATTATGACACTTTCTCCAACTTTATAGGGTACAGGCAGGACAAAATTGGAAAGTACACTTTTTTCCTGAAATGGAAGTGCTACAATAAAATCCAAATAAAGTGCATATGTAGAAACTGGAAATTGATTAACTCTGAACAGTTGGAAATAAAACAAAGTCATATTTTTTACTTACACTTGTAATAGTGTCTTATTGTTCATTATCATAAGAATTTACCTATAAAAAAACTTTTAGCTTTATGATATTGACACATCTGTGTCGTATAAAGCTTATAATCAGTTCTCTGGAGCTCTCTTGCACAGCACTTCTGGACATTAGCTCTAGGATGCAATGGTTCTTAGACTGTAACATTTACAGAGCAGTCATGTTGTCAAGTATCATCTGAGTGCACTGTTGATAAAACATTAATAAAAAAGCAGTAATTCTTTGGACCAGTCTTCTGGAGAAAACAAAGCAGATCTAGTTTACACTTGCTGGTTATCTGAGTGAAACTTCTTGTCACAGACGCATGTATGTATACTTTACTTGAATATTAGAGCAGTAAACTCTTTATAGAACTGAAGATGAATCACTTTTGTCCGATTTGTGCAGTCCATATGACTGCACACTGAGGCAGACTAGGAGCATTCATATTATCTAGTAATACAGCTGAGGTGTGAAGAAGTAACTCCTAACTGAGGATGGTGAAGTCTTAAACTCTGCCTGTTTTCCAGATTATTTTTAATTACTAAATAGGGGCAAGCTCTAAAACCAAAAATGTTTAATTTGGAAGGAACACTTGCCAGGCTTAAACAGTTCCAACTTTCTTACTGTTTTCCTTTTCAACCAGTGGACTTCATACCTGGAACACTCAAAGTTCTTCCTGTACTTAAATTTTTCTAGTCTATGAAATGCTTTTATTTCTACATTCGGGCTAGTTGGGGTGGAGGAGAATGCTGCATATTTGAATTAGAAACAGGTCTTGCTAATGCATCTGTTTCCCTAGTATTGCAACCAACTTGTACATATAAGCAGTCCTAATATAAATAAAGGTTGAGTGATGAAGTCCAAACTTAATATTGTAAAATTTGTATAATACTATATAACATTTATAGGATCAGCCCTGCTGATCTGGTACAGTCCAAGCTTCCACTTATTTTTATGGGGGGAGATGGAGTAAAGAACTCTGACCATTGGTTACTAGTATTAATATTTTCACTGTTATCTTTCCAAGGAGCAAGTTTTGCTGCATTTGGACAGGCAAAGCCTGTAGTAACTCCTTTTGGACAAGTTGCAGCTGTTGGAGTATCTAGTAACCCTTTTATGGTAAGTGAGTTGATGCAAGATAATAATAACTTCTGCATGTCTAAAAGAGGACATAAGGTGTAACACTTAATTTAGAGACACATACAGATTGTTTTCCTTTCAAATAAGGGAAGGCAGCATGTGAATCTACCTAAATGCAATTCAGTATTCTGATGACATGGCATTCATAATGCTGCTCATAATTGAAAGGGAGATACATACCTACTGTGCTCTTTACAGTAGTCCAGTTTCAGAGAGCTACCAAAAAAATGAAAAGCTGTAACGTAAAAACAAATCATTTCTAGTAAGTTGTTTTTCATTTGATATACCATGCATTTAGGGTTTGTAGTATGGAAAAAAATCTTAAATACTTGTCTTATTTTTTCTCTTTTCTTTTTTTCCCCAAGGCTGGTGCACCAACGGGACAATTTCCAGCAGGAAGCTCATCAACCAATCCTTTCTTATAGCCTTATAGACACTTTACCCAAAAGAACTCTTATGTGGTCACATAACATCTCTGCGCCTCTTGCACTGTTGTCTTGTTTCACTGATATTAGCTTTAAACACACAAAAAAAAGTCTTTAAGAAGTAAAAATAAAAGCCTGCATTGTGTACCTTAGGAAGAAAAAAACAAAACGAAAACAAAACCACCCCCCACCAGGTAATAATGTGCAAAACAGAGGGCTGTGGTAAACATCCTTGAACCTGTGATTTGGCAGGTAAAAAGTAGCGGTATCATGTATATTAAAATTGGCTAATAAGTTATTGCAGATACCACATTCATTATGCTGCAGTACTGTACATATTTTTCTTAGAAAATAGCTATTTGTGCATATCAGTATTTGTAACTTTAACACATTGTTATGTGAAAAATGTTACTGGGAAATAGATCAGCCACTTTAAGGTGCTGTTGTATCTCTTGGAATGAATGAGCTACATCATTTTAACCATTGGTATTGGAAGTCATGAAGTTAAATTGAAGGTTTGTTCATTTCTCAAAATGTTTTCCTTTCCTAAGAGCTCTTCTATTTATACATGCCTAAATCTCTAATGTTAGAGGGATACCTGTCTGCATAATAAAGCTGATCATGTTTTGCTACAGTTTGCAGGTGAAAAAAATAAATATTAGAAAAAACAATTGCGTGGCACTTATTTCTGTACAGTAACATTTTATTGGGTTAAAATGTACATATCGTGACTCTCATACACATGAGTTATCTAAAGCCATATGCTCTAAGGTGAGCTAAGCTGAAAATTTCCACATGCTTAATCTTGGATATGTTTCATGTTTCTTTTGGTGTCCTTGTGGTTAAACCTGCTGGTCTGGCTCAAGTGAAGTGACCTAATTAATGGTGAAACGTTTAAGTGAACTTGGATTATTTTGATAGATCAGCTGTTTAATGAAGGACAGTGGAAGCACTGAGGAGGGTAGTAACTTGAGGGGAAAGCGTTAGCTGGGATAGATGCGTAATTATGGGCAGCTAATGTCAGTCTTTAAACATGACTTAGCTGTGGTCAGAACAGTTTGTGTGACAGCAGGTACTAGTGCTCTTTGTATTAAAAATGCATAGATATCAGTAAGACCTTCCATGGAATATTAAATTCTTTGATTCTTTTTTGATTTACTAGAATGTTTTCTATTATACTAGAATGGAGTTTGTAGAGTAAAAATGTCTGGCTTCTCTAGCCTGTAATAGGAACATTGCAAGAAGTATATAGTAACTCTCTGTATCAAAATAGGTGATGATAGGCATAAACTCGGAGACAGCTTGGCTTAAGTTCAAGTCTGCTACTGGCACAAAGCAAACAAATGTAAATATCTCATGACTACATAGTCTGTAAACTTAAAATAACGTTTCTGATCTGCTGAAGAGTGATGTTCTGACTGTTTTCAAGATAACAGGAATGAATAAGATCAGGTGATTTTAGATGAATTTTGAGAAAAGGATATACAAGCCAAACAGGAGAATTCTTGAAGGTAAGAAATTTCACTTGTAATATTGACTACTTGAATATTTGATCTGTTTATTTCCAGGGGACCTGAAAGATGTGATCACTGCTTGTAAAACTATTATTTATTTATTTATTTATGCCTGTTTTGTCACTTCTGTTGCCTGCCTATGGGGACTAGGAATTYCTGTAGCTTACCTTTTTCTGAAATATTGGAGAGCCCACAAAGCTGGGGACAGACTGGTTGTATAACAAGTTGCTTATAGTAGTATTCCTCACTTAAATGTCTGCTCTGTCCTGTTAACACATTTGAAGTTAAAATGGTTGTTGTCAGATTTGGAGTCTGATTTTTCTCTCCCTTTTGACAAGGGCTGCTGGCTGGCTGGGGGTTTACTTCCCGAGAGGCTTTGGGAAATTCACTAAACAATTCCCCTGCGACTGAGGGTTTCCAGGATCTTAGTGGTGCCCTTGGTCTCACCACTCTCTTTAGTATGGTATGAATAGCTGTAGTTCTGCTCTGTTGACCTTACCTGTTTTGGGATAATGACATGTTAGTGGAGTAACGAGTGGGAAAGGAAGAATTCAGAAGGATTTGTGGAACCCTTCAGCATACTTACTGCAGGGAACTGGACCAAATTACCCAGGTGTCTCACCAATGAGAGCAGAACAGCCCTCTGGAAGGGGAACAGTCCTGTACTCCCATCATGTGAATTGATGCAAAGGCCTTGGAGAGCGCAGTCTGCTGAAGTTGTTCTGATCCAAACGAAGCTGAGTGCTGCTGAAGGACACTGAGCAGAAACTGACACCGTTGCTGTTTGGTTGGTTGAATTTTTTTAATGATAGCTGTATTTACAAAATGAATTCTTGTCATAGAAACCTCTGTAGTTAGTTACTCACACAATTGCTCATGTAATTGGCATAGTTACCAAAAAGCCATACGTCCATTAGCTTTTCAGTATCCTCTTCTGCTTTACCATCACAGCATTTAACTTTGTAATTTCAGCTCCCTTGTGCAGATATTAATTTGGAGAGCTTCTACATTATTTCTTTTAATCCTAATATATTAATTCTTACATGTGTAAGATACAGCATGAAATACATCATGAAACTGTTCCAAAAAGGCAGATGTGATGCCTGGGTACTATCATTCTAAATTATTTAACTTGAATGATTGCATAATTTCCAGGTACTGCATAGAATCAAATACTGAGGCAAGAGTTTAATTTAAAAGGGACCAAATCTAGTTGGAATTACTGAAAGAGGAGAACTGTAAATAGGATGCAGATAACTTGATCTCTTGCAGGGAAAACTTCTTGGGACATAAAAGTAAGCTCAGACAATTTTTAAAATTGTTTTTAAAGAAATCTATCATTTTGACTTTCTTGTGAGCTGAACAGGGGGAAGTATCAGTTACTTTCACTCATGGCAAATTTGTACATAGTGGTAAAGGAATACAATGGAATTAGCTGTCTCTAAAGTGTACATTGTCAAACATGGTTAAGAGAGACATCCGTTAATTAACTTCAATTACATCTAAATTAAAAAGTGTTCCTATTTAACTAAGACTGCCTTATGTAGAAATTGAAATGCCTCCCCATGTGTGTTGGGGTTTTTTTTGTTTGTTTGTTTTTAAAAAAGGTGTTTAGGGTTGTGTTTTGCTTCCAAAGATCAGTATGTGTGGGTCGTAGAAGTTGTCAGACATAATGTATATGCTGAGTCTCTAAACTAATCACTCTTTATCGAGACAGGCGCTTAAAGGGAAGTTAGTGTGCTACATTCACGCATCTTGAATTTACAGCAAAATTTTCACTGCGTCAGTAGCAGTTTGTCTGTCTCTAATGATGCGTATTCTTAAAGTCCTGTGATTCTAGATTTGAGGGCTGTATTATCTATGTGGAATCTGAGCTGACTGCTGCTTGGTCATCAGTGAGAATAAACTAAAATGGCAGTATTGTTATACTATATGGTATTGCAGTAATCAATTTTTTAATTTACAGAAGTAGCAACTCTAGAAAAGTGGTTTACTGCTATCTATGGTAACTTGCTTTTAAAATGCATGTCACAACTTACAGGTGAGAAGAGCGTAAGCCTTGAAGTTTTCTGTGGGAAGCTTTCATGAAGGTCATTTTGCTGCTGTGGGGTAACTGCTTTATTAGAAATGTGTGAAGGTGTTAACGTGAGAGTAAAACTGCCTTCAGTTGAAATCCTTGACAGAAGTGAAAGTTCAAAGGTGTTGTGAGGCTCAGGCCTCTGAATGCGCTTGCCTCTTACTGTGCTCATTGAGCACTAATGTAAGTTTTGATGTCAGGCCTCTATCATTAAATTGGAGTTGAAATAGAAGCTTGTTTGAGGTTGGGATTAGAACTACTGGGGAAGATGGAGCGGGGGGGAAAGCAAAGCTCTTTATGCTCAAGGCATGTAAACAGCCTGTTTCACCACTGACCAGTCCTRCTTGATCAGGCATTACGGTTCCCCTAATTCATTGCTCAGGTGATGCAGCCTTCTGCACTGTTGCTTGCAACCATCTTTTCTTCCCCCCCTTTAATGATCAATACTTTCACCAGCCACACTGATATTTCTGCATTTGATGGAGATAATGGTGTATATGCTTCTGATCAGGAAAATCCCAGCTATGACTGTAAAGTAGCTGCCATAAATGAGAAACTGGGAAATGGGGTGGGGAGGAGGAGGAGGGGGAGGAAGAAACAAGAACTGTTTTGTTTTTTCTTAGTTAAAAACTTCTGGGGTGTCCCTACACTGCCTTCTTCCCTTCCCTGCCACCCGCTCCCCAGAATGATCCTGTGGTGTACAAAACTCAAGAAGTCTGGCTGCCTGACTCAATCCCTTAGGAAGTCTGCTGCTGCAAAAGCAGGGAGAGAGAATATGCTTTGCTACTTCCCCTCCCCACCCCAAAGGCAGGAGGGCAGCTGCCCTGCACTATCTGGCTCTTTCTTTTTTTTTTTTTTTTTTTCTTCTTTTTTCTTTTATAGTGTTGTCAAATCTCTTCCCTGATCAAAATTTCCCTAAAACTAATCTTGTTCAGGCTGGTTTTTGATGGGTTGTAAAATAATACTGAGATTATCTCTTATGTTCCTGTGAAACATGAAACTCTAAATAGATGTGCTCCTGTCTTCCATATTATAGCATGCTCTGCTGAGTTATTCTCACTATGTAAAGTCTAGCTTGGTGAGCAGCTGCTTTCTTTAAAAATTCTCTAGTGTTTGTCACTGGGTAGCTTATCTTTATCAGTTTTCTTAATAAAGTCCAATTAGGTGTGACAGTTCTAAAAATTCAACTTTGTGCTTTGAACATCCCTTGACATAGTATGGGCATAATGAGAGTAAAGATTTTCATCTTTGCCAAACAAATCTAGGCTTCTGACCGCCCGAACGTTAATATTGTTGAAAGTGATCATGCACCTTACTGATCATGCTGAAAAGATGAAAGCTTGAACTTGGACCTCATTCAATATACACATTTAAACTAATTCTGAAAGCTGCCTGGGAATCATGAGACTTGTATTTTCAGAATTAAAGTACACATGAAACTACATAAATTAGAACAACCCTTGTAATGAAGATACTTGGATTACCTTTTAGTTTGCTTCCCAGTTCTGTTTAGGGTATTTTGACAAATTTGTGAATAGTAAGCCTTTAAATAAAAGGAAACTGAATAATAGGGAGTGGTTCTTTCCCTTTTGCTATACGAAAAATTTTTTAAAGTAATAGCAGACATGCAAAACTGATAGGACTAAAGGACAAGTAGGTTATAGTGGCTACTGTCAGTTCACTTTAAATGAACCTGTTTGGGAGTAAGTAACTGTGCTAAGCTAGCCCATTAGCTAATACCCTCCCAACCCTTGTTTGGAGGAGAGTAAGGGACTGGGGAGTGGTGTGAATAACGGAGCTTACCTGAGTGCTGATATCCAGTCCCAGACCTTTTGAATCTACTACAACAACAGTTAAAATTGTCTGAATCACCAGTGCAACAAAGTTGTTGAACCCAAACATCAATGCATAACGCTCCAYGCTTAGATTGACAGCGATCTGAAACCTAAAAATGAATGTACAGATTAACTTAAGCTGTAGAGAACATGAATGCTTGCAGTTTACTTCTGTGAGAAAGTTTGGGTATGATTTCATGTGCACATTGGAATCTTCATAGGATGAAGAATTTCCTCTCAGTTGTAGCCATTAGTGTGGGGTTATTTTTCTTTCCTTCCCTCAACAGCTTCAATTTGGAAGAAATCTGTTTCTTGGTTTTGCCACTTTAGCCACATATATCCTGCTTATMTTTTTTCTCTTTCTTTTTTTTTTCTTTGAGTGGATATTTCTGCTATATGACTGATAATGAACAGACTTGCCTAGAAGTTTGTTTTGTGGTTTGCTTATCTCTTTTGATATCTCTATATACCCTGACTGTGGAAGGAACTGATTTTCAGGTTGTTGCATTTGTATGTAATCCTAGATCCTTCTGTAATTCCTGTTTTAAATGGAGACTTCTAAAGATGCTTAAGAGGCCTCCAGTCACTTAGAGAATTACATATTCAACTTTTTTTGAACTGTATCTTCTGAAGAAGCATGTTTCACTTTGCTTAATCTACTTGTGTGATACTGTCTTAATGGTGTGAAATGCAGTAAACTAAGAACATTCAGAAATGAAGACTTGCATATGTTCATTTGATGTTTAGCAAAGATTTATRCATAGATCACTGAACAGCTAAACACAGAATTTAATTCAATTAAGCCATTGTAATGGTTAGGTCATGTACTCTTAAGCATAGTTTTATATAAGCTAGGAATAACAATGTGTTGCTGTCACAACCTATTCAAACTCTTATTTCAAGGGAAACACTCATTAAAATTTTCATAAATATAAAGTATGAAATGAAATTTACTGATTTGAATTGGAACAATGAATTGAACAATGGTGGGTTATACTTACGTTGCTATTGTTATAAGGAGCATATAGCATGCCTTAAAAGCAAGGTAACCAGCATAGCATGCCCAGATATTGTCGGTAAAGTACATCAGAAATAGAGAACCAGCATCCATTGCAGAGAAAATTCCCAAAGCCAGTTCTCCAGAAAGGTCCCAATTTAGTTTGASATATCCAACTGCCATGGATGTTGCTGAACCTAAAAATTAAAAATAACAATTAAAACTGCAAAACGCTATCATCCTTCAAGAGCCATGGCATAAATAAGTGAATGGATCATGCCAGGATCTCTTGAGACTCTTTTTTCAGGCCACAATGGGCTTTGATAATGGTGTGGCTTATTTTCTATTAAGTTCTGGAAGTCTTGGGTTTCCCTTGTTTATGGAGCTTTCACATACTGAGTTACTCAGTGCCTCATGCCTAAGGCTGGAGGCAGCAGTGCGCTGCCTATTGTAGTGTTACTCCATTTTGACAAATATGAGTAAAGAGAGGAAAAACCCCACCAGGTATTTTTTGCTAAAAAGTGCATAATTGAGATTAATTCCTTTGTGTAAAGACCTTCATGAAATGAAAATCTGTTGTACTCCTTCTTACTTTTATGGGAATTTTTTTTAAGGAAATTGTAGCTTTGCTTTCYGGTAGATAATCTTATGGACTGCATTTGCCAACTCTTTTCTGACCATCAGATAGTAAAAACCCTTATTTGAATGTAATATGGTATAACTTAAACTCCAGTGCCTTAATTTGTATCTCAAAAATAATGCTGAAGTTTACTTTTCTCCACATGTCAGTTCTGGAAGAAAGGACCTTTACAGTAGTAGAAGGTGTCCAGTTATATGTGTCCTTTCTGTTCCTTTTGCACAGAGGCTCTTGCATGTTTCTGAAAGCTTTGAAACACAATATCCTGAGGTTTAGGAGCTTAGAAGGAAAGAGAAGTCTGGTTCCTGCATGTTATACGGCACTGTGAGTCATCAGACTCCTCCAAGCTGTTCCCGGGGGGGCAGACAAGTACTAGCTACCCAGATGTTCTTGGGCAGGCTGGAGTGCATTAGTGCAGAGCTGGACTCTTTGCTGGTTGCAGGTGCTCTACAGCAGAATTCAAAAGTCAAAGTAGGCCTGCCCCCTTGGTCCCATCACTGCTGTAACCAAGAGGTTCCTAGTAATACAAGTGCTGTCCATACGCTGAAATATTATTCAAGTGCCAGAGGGCTTAAAAGCTCAAAAAGCCCCCCTGCTCAAATGAGTAATTTTAGAAGTTTTGGGGTATCTTCAGTAAAATGCATTTCATGCTGCTTACAGGGAGGAAGAGTGGACTGCTGGTTCCCTGTAGAAATGGGAGAGAGCTGCTGGTGCAAAGGAGGATGTGGAGCTGTGGAAATGTGAGCTTGAAAATGAGGCTCCGTTGGTGCTGCACAGCTATTTAAATGAAGAAGTGATACTTTGAAGTGGCTGTAAAGCAGAAGGCATGCAGGTAAAGGAGGAGGCTGTTCAGGTGGATCATGTAATTGTAATGAAGGAAATCTCAGAATTGGAGAATAGCTGAGGTTGGAAGATCTCTCTCGGATATCATCTGATCCAACTCCCCCCCACACACACACTCAAAGCAGGTCAGCTGGAGCAGGTTGCCCATGAGTGTGTCCAGTTGGGTCTTGATTATCTCTAAGGATGGAGACTCTACAACCTCTCCTGGCAACCTGCTCCAGTGTTTGATCACCCTTACAACAAAAAAAGCTTTTTCATATGTTTAAGTGGAATATCTCATGTTTAAGATTGTGTCCATTGCCTCTTGTCCTGTCACTGAGCATCACCAAGAAGGCTCTGTCTCAGCCTTCTTTTACTCCGTCCCTGCCACATCAGGTATTTATACAGTGATAAAATCCCCTCTGAGCTTTCTTATCTTGAGGCTAAACAATCCCAGATCTCTCTCTCCTTGTATGTCACATCCAGAGGTAAAATTTTTGATCGAGACATGGATGATGATTTTAATCCATGCTCTAAACAGATTATCTAGAGCAGTTTCTCTGTTAATATGCTGCCTTTTAAATCTTAAGCCACCTGATTTATGCATATTTGGGGGAGGAGTAGGCAAAGTGATATTGCACAGGTGTTTCAGCCACTTGGGATTGAATTTATGGTCTAAGCAGAGTTGTGAAYGTGAACTCACTACTTCTTAGTGGAATGAGGAACTTGTAAGAAATAGGGTATTTTTATATAAATATAAAACCTTCTTCTAGATTATCRTACAACTTACGTGGAGTCCTAGAAAATAACATACTTTGCACACTATTTGTAGGGGGTTACATGTTGGAGGCTGCTGTGGCTTGGTCCTTGACTTTCTTGGGGAAATAAACAGAAAAGCACCAAAGACATTACTAAAGAGTGCCATCAGGGTATGACAGATTTAGAAGTAGGTGCTAATGTTCTTACCTAAAAAAGTTGCTATTGCTTCAACAGCTCCATTATACACTGCAGAGCTGTGAGAGGGGGCTCTGAAGTCCCACAGCACTTGGATATAATTCAGAACCTGGTTAAAGCCTGCTGTGGCCAGAGCCCACCACAGGGACCAGTAAAGAAGTTTCCTAGAGCTATAGCACTCCCTTAAGTCCTTGCTCAGCTGCACCAGCACCCTGAGTGCATGATTCTGGGGCTGAGGTTGGCCAGCTGGCTGCTCAGGTGTTGGTCTTGTGTCAGCTGATGCAGGGTCTGTGTCCTCCTGGCAGCYGCAGGGCTTGTTGGGGCTGAATGTAGCCACAACTTTATCTGGCCCTTGGAGAGTTTCTGCAGCATCCTTCCTGTGGAAGAACATGCTTCTTTGGGGCATTGGGAGGAAAAACGAGCACACAAATGCTAAGGCCAGGGAAGCCAAAGTAATGGCATTGAGGTAGAAGTAGGAGACGTGGGCCAAGGAAACCAGAAGCTGCCCCAGCACTGCAGCCACGGTGGCTGCCACAAGRGTGATGCTGCGGCAGTAGCTGGTCACTTTCTGGTAGTGCTCGGTGCTGACGACGCTGTAGATGTAGGCGTAATAGGCAACCTCGGTGGCTGTCACCATGCCGTAGAAGAACTCCACCACCTGCATGGCCACCACTCCATGTGCGAAGAGGAGCAAGAGCCATGTGATGATGAAGCTGATGCCCTGCAGGATGATGATGGGCTTGTAGCGTGCGTAGTCTGTAATCAAGAAGACTGGAAAAAGGAGTGCAAGATAGGAGTATGTCCAAACTGGGAAAACCTGGTTTGTCACCTAGAAGGTAAAAGAGGAAATCTCTGTTATTTTTGGAGCTTGTGATGATAATATTGGAACAAAAGGAGTTCTGGTGACAGGAAACCTTGATCTGTGTGTTTAGATTGCTGTAAAGTGTACAACTGCAAATGTATTCCTTTAGTAGGCAAAGGGAAATGCTGCAAGACTAACATTACATAAACGTGCAAACTTGCTTAAAATAAAACCAATTCCAATACAAGTAAAGGCCTGTGAAGGAAGCAGATTTCTGATACCTAGCTTTTTGAAGTGTTGTAACAGCTTTTGTGTCRGAGCAAAGGTCTAACACCAAATCCTATTCCCAGCCATAGCTGAAAATAAATGCCTATTTAGCTTTTCCTCATGTATAAGTCATTCTATACCTCTGATCATCTCTGCCTTTTGGTAGAAATAGGGAAAAAAAAAATCGCAGCCTTCTTATCATGGGGGATTTGGATCTGCACATAGCAAGAGCGTAGCTCTTACTGCTAGAAATACCTTATGAGTTATTCTCAAATTTTGTGCATGAGAAGTAGATACAAGTCCTTGATGGAACAGTATTTGAATAAGTTTCAGTTGGCCTTAAGTACATAGGTGCTCTGAAGAGGAAGTCTGTTTTTCTAGAATCTGATCTGCAGTCAGCTTGAATGGTGCTATGTACTAGTCTCTGCTAAAACTCAGTGTTTGCCTGGACAGCTTTGACTACAGCTGGGGCAGGGGTACGTATTTTGTTAAATACAGTCGTAGACAAAGTTCATCTGGTGATGTGAAGATGGCTGTTTTGGGGAGGTCTTAACCAGCAATTGCTGGACCTGCTAGGGTATTAGTTTGTGATCACTTGCTCTCTGGCTTAAGTGATTGGACTTAAGTGGAATTGTTTCAAATGTTGAGAAAAGAGCTGGATTTCTTTCTCCCTTTTTTTTTGTTTTTGTTTTACTCTTTCTGAACTAGCACTGAAGTGAGTTGAATGATGCAGGCTCACTACATCTTTCTGGGCAAATTCTCTTGTTTCTGTGCTTTAATTAGGATTTTTTTTAATAGCTTGACTAAAACTTGTGGAATTTGTGCAATCGGAAGGATAAGTTGGCTGAAAAAGGCAGTATCTGCACTGTCCTTATTTTTGAGGTGAGCATTGTTGCCGAGATCTGAATTAAGGCATCCTATCCAGATATCTGCATGTTGCATATGAGAGAGAAAAATCCCTTTTTGGTAAAGTTGTGAAGAGAGGAAAAAAAAAAGCCACGGATACCTTTTTCAGAAGAAACCTTAGGTTCATGCTATGCTAGTGGATTGTTTCAATATTTGCCAGTGTAAATCCAGAATGACTGTTCTTTGTGTTAGCTGTATGTGGCTGTACCAGGCTTGTTTTCTAATTATACCATTAGTACTGTGACTCAGCTACTTGTTAACTTAGTCCCCTTTTGCTACAACATGTACTCCTGAAGCAGCCAGCAGTTAATACAGGAGTAGAGCAAGGAAACTTGCAATGTATGCTTTTGTCAAAAATTTTTTTTGTGCGAATGTGACTTGTACAGGCTAATTAATGCATAGAACAGTCTTGTAATACAGGTAATAATCTAACAGCTCAGAAGGGAAAAGTCTATGTAGCTTTCTTGCTATTTCCCATCACTGCTTCACTGTCATTGTAATCAATTCCACAATAAGCATAAATAAATCTTAGTATTGCTGCTCCTGCAATTCTGGAGAGGGAGAGGGACTAGGTGACCTGACTTTGCTGAAAGTATCCATTTCCCAAACAACAGCTGAGTTGGTTTCAGAGCCCTAAGAATGTAGAGACTTTCAAATTTTGACCCTCTGCAAAAGGGGAGGATCCTTTTTCTTTGCCAGGAGAATCTTAAATATGATTCTCTAAATAAAGTATGCCTGTATTTCTGAGTATTTTATCTCCTGTTCAGTTGTTGCTGTATGGTTTAATGCTTTAAATATTCCAATTATTGCTTTAGAGAGTAGTTACATACCTCCTCGATCGTTAGTTTTTTGTCTGGTCCAGTTAGGTAAGGAGTGAGAAAAGATTCCGATGGCCTCATTGTGGAGAAAAATCCATTTGCGCAGAGGATCAGTGTGGGATAAATCCAGCTGCTGCTGATGGCTTCCTTGCAGCAATCCATAACCTAACTGAAAAAGAGAGTGAAGTAGTGAACAAAACAGGAATTTATAAAGGTGCTCCCTACAGTGGGTAAAGATTCATTTGTAAAGTTGCACGTTAACTAACCCTACTTCCACTAATGTTTCTCTTGCCATACTTCCAGTAATCACAGATACAGCTTGTAAATGAACAACCTGGATCAAAGTACATAGGTGGTGTTGAATTCCAATCTTTGTATCACCTATCAAGGGTTGTTCTTAATGTCTGTCAAGGGTTATTCTTAAATGGCATACTTAGAGTTGAGTGGATGTGTTTTATTGAAAGAATGAAGCTCCATTACAGTCTCATTTCGGGATGAATGGGTTTGCAAACTGCTTGAAGCTCGTCATCAGCAGGCTGGAGGGGGCTTTGAATTGCCCTCTGGGAACCAAGTGGAACAATGAGAAGTGCAAGTCTGTTCGCAGAGAGCAAGAGCCGCCAGCCAGGTGCCCATTGTGAGCTGGGTTTCTTCAAAATACTTTAATACTCATCATATTTGTTATGCTTTGGTCACCTGAGTGGGCAAATAAAGATGCAGAAACAATTTGCTCTTTGGATTTGCTCATTGTAGCTGCTTAGACTTAGAAAAGAGGGATCTTGACTTCACTTTTGAAAATAATGATCAAAAGGGAAAGAATGGGACTTGTTTGTTTACTGTAGATGGCAGTAAAAAAGTCTAAAAAGATTTTTTTTTTTTAAACTTATTATACTGGTTTTCACATTAGAAAGTCAGTTCTGCTGTTCCTGGGAAAACAAGTGAAACACGAATATCCTCAAGTATATGGGAGAGAAAACAAAGAAACTACTGAGAGGCTGGAATCAAGCTGATGGAAGCTGGTTTTTTTTAACTATTCAATTCCACTTTATAGCAAGCACTTTAGATAAAATGTCTCTATATAGCACTGTAAGAGATTATATTTATTAAAACTTGCTGTTTGCTCTATGTTATTAAGACAGTATTTCTACAACCTTATCAGAAAAAGGCCAACCCTAGCCTTGAATTTGATTTTAAATGATCACCTCTGGTTATCATCTTTTATAAATCATTGTTTCTACGTATATAGAAAAAAAGTGTTATCTTTTAACTCTTTAAATCTGCTTTGAATCTTTTGATAGCCATTACATCTTTTGAAAATGAAAATATATTAAAACCCAGATGAGTAAGCAATGGCATCAACATAAATCTTGCATCCCTTCCAAATGCACTCAGCAAGCGAGAGTAATAGATTAACTGTCAAAGTTGTGGCTATGGTGCCATCCATTTGCTATGGATCCATGTGCAGTCTCCTCCTAGGATGACTTTCTGTCATGTAGAAATTAGAAACCGGCCCTCATGATCTCAGATAGTAAGAAATTTCTAGGTCTTTTTAAAAATGACTTGGGAAATGAGATTGATAAAAATGTTGACAGCATTTTTAAAAAAAAGAAAGAAATATTCATGATAACTCTTGCTTGCAGAACTTGTCTTGAAGATTGCCGGGGATGCCTTTTCCTTCTAAGGTTTTGTCTGCAAACTGAGTTCTAATTTGAAGAGAGAGCTTTAAGACTTGCAATAGCTAATGACTCATAAAAGCTGACATGACAAAAATGCAWTCACTTGTATTTTTGTGTTATTGGATACCTTTAAATACTCTGGCCTGCAGTTCACCCATAGGACACAGCACATGTTGGGAGGCTTAGGCTGACGTTGGCGGCATGTGACTCTGTGTGTAGCTCAGTGACCTCCAGGCTCGCTGGGTTTCTTCTGACGGTACTGGCATTGCTGGGGGGTAGGGAAATAGGGCATGGATTACCATGTACTGTTAGTTGGCCAGAAGTTATTTCTATGTGTGGACCAGTCTGTACTTCTCTCTGTGGTAAATAGACAAAACTATAAGAAGCTTCTAATAAAAAAATCAAAAAATGAACTTCAGAAATGCCTGAGTGCATTAGAGGAGGGTGCTGAAATCTGTTCTCAGGGAGGCTGTAGGACATGTGGTCCTGCAGGGGAGCAGCCAGTGTGGCCCTGGCATGGGGTGCCAGCACCCAGCGTGGCTCTGCCTTGGACAGAGCTGAGGCATGTTTTTACAGCTACAGAAACATTTTGCACCACCCCTAAGTGTWGCGCTTTGGACAGGCGCATGTTCGGAGAACCCAGGCTTGTCTCTGCCTCCATGTTTCATGCTCTTTGTTTACAAATGGCTTTGGAGAAAGGAGAAAAGGACCTGTGGTGAAGGTGCTGCTGGGTAGGTCTGCTGGCCTCCTGGACGAAGGCTGCTGTCTAGTATTTCTTTGGTAACCCACTTAGTGCTTCATTCATACCTGCTTGCTTTGAATACAGAGATGTAACTCGCTGCCTTGTCAGCCTTATTGACTTGCTGGATCGTATCCTCAAGGAAGACTCGTGCCCCAAAACATCAGTGTTTCGAARGCAGCCTAGTAACAGTTAGTGTTGTACTTCCATGGGGTTGTAGCTATGGGAGTGATGTGTTCAGTTCTGGGGTCTTGCATTGACCTGAAATTCTTCAGCTTGCCAGGGAGACAGACAAGCACTTACTATTACAGGCTACTGAAAGGCAGGGAGGATTTATTCAGTGTTTCCCTTTCCTGAGGTCCAGAGAGTCCCTGTTCTAACCTTGCTCACAACCTGCCAAGCCTCGAGTATCTCATCTTCAGAGTGTGTGAGCACATAGGTAGATGGATGTGTGCATCTTACTGTTCTGGGGTGAACTCTGTAATCGACTGCTGGGTTAACACAAATTTGAAGCTGAGAACGCAGGAGAACGTGAGGCCTTACCTTTCTGCTGCAGCTGTGTCCTCCTTTGCCCCGTTCTCCCTAATGCTAGCAGCTCTTCCCTCTTCTCCCTCCCCACCATGCTCCCCCAAACTCCCAATCCCAGTATCTTCTTTTTGGAAATTTGAGAAAATAGAAATCCAGATATATTTGGTTTAAAAATCTTGTCCATTTCCTGAAGATAGTTCTCTACAGCTGAAAACTAAATATGTTGTTGCTGCTTGGTTCATTTGCCTTTTAGTGGCATCCCTAATACATGTAAAGCTGTGAGCTCTGACCAGTTYGGAACAGAAGAACTTTTACCATTATTTGTGTTTTCCTAGCTCCTATCCTGAAGCTCACTACTGTTGTTAATTTTTTTTTGTAATGGCAAAAAAATTCACATGTTGCTAATTCCTTGCCTTTGCCAGATGCTACCTGGAGAGGAATATTTATGCTAACTTTCTGCACCAAAGGCAGTTTGAGATCATGGAGCTGGAAACACTGAGTTCCTTTTTTTTTTTTTTTTCTTTTAAACATAATTTTCAGTTAACTACCAGTTCCAGGACCCATACTTTGTTATTTAACCAAATGTCTCAGAAGAAGATTCCCCCCCCCTCCGAAAAAAAGGGGGGGGAAGCAGGGGGGGGGAGTGGAAGAAAACAGTCCTTGCTCTATTGATCTCTGTTCCAGTTTGTTAAGGCAGGAATGTCATGCCTTTAGTTCTGCAGTAACAAAAGATCCATACAATGCACAGTATTAAACAAAAAGCCTAGAAATGAGCTGGCTTCATGTGATCAAGTCCCACTGATTCTTATGATTTAAAACAAATTGCTTCACTTCTGCTTAGTCCCACCTCTGGGCAGTTTTCCTAGTTGCAGTATGTGACAATTGTATGAAGAGCACAAATGATAGCTTGTGTCTCTACAGTAAAAATATTCTGTAAATGCTAAGTTTTTTCTATTTTTATTATTTAGAATGTAGTCACTGGAAGCTGGAAACAAACCGCAGTACAGAAATAACTTTAACATATGGATATATTTTATATTGAATTAGGCATTCACCATGCAAGCTCATGTATAAAGTCTCTTCTGTTCTCCTGGACTCACTTTCCTTTGTGCTGGACTAAGTTAGTTATAGGTCTTGAAGCCTCTTAATAAATTCTGAGATGCTGACCCTGCCAAATCCTTGGCTGAGATCAGTGGACCTTCCCTTCTTACTTGGCACTCAAAAGTA
Source organism: Apteryx rowi (assembly GCF_003343035.1). Taxonomy (NCBI): domain Eukaryota; kingdom Metazoa; phylum Chordata; class Aves; order Apterygiformes; family Apterygidae; genus Apteryx; species Apteryx rowi. The sequence goes on from NW_020450983.1 coordinate 421,741, forward strand.
CACATGATGCTAGCTTTTTGTTTCTGTTCTCAGTCTTCTTGGCTATCCCTGATAGTCTGGAACGTTCCTGTGCAGAATCGGCCGGATTCCTTCACAACGCACTTTGCTGGTCTTACTACTCAATCCCTTTTTCTTCTTTTTTTTCTTCCCTTGTTTTTCCTCCCTCCTTGTGTTGAAACAGAAAGATGCTTGGTCCTGAATGTAATTTAACTGGAAGCACAAAGGATGTGAGTGGGCTTCTTTCATTTCTGTTCTGATTATGAAATTTTTACTTTTCTGGGTTGACATTGCTATGGATTCAGCACAGTGTTCAGGTTGCAGCTTTCAAACGTCAGCCAACGACTGCGGCTTAGCTGTGTTTCAGTGAACCTTTTCAGCTTTACCCTGCAAGCCCTTTACTCTGCGAGTCTTTCTAAACCACTGCATGCAATGTGGGCTTTTAAGTTAGAGGAGAGGAGTTGGTCACTGTATCAGCTGTAGTTAGATAGGAAAGAATATCATGCTGCAAATGACACCGTCAACCTCAGTTTAGAGCAAGGTATGTGCAAAGGGGGGAATAGACCCTTTGCCCGCCTGCATGAGCAAATCCGCATGGAAGTGGCTTGCCAGCACTGTATAAAAGAGTTGGAGCAAGCAAGGCAAGGTGAACTCTGTTTTTTGCAGTCATGGCACAGTGGGATGCCAAGGTTGCTTTGTGTTTGTAGATAAGTTATTGCTGTTACATTATTTATAGGCAAGCAAATAAGAATCTAAAGCAATCTCCTCCTGGCACAGAGCCATTATGATAACCTCTTTCTTAGCTGACGTACRTTGCGATGAAGTGCTGTAATGACTCAGTACAACTCTTCAGGGCTATGTTGTACATTTTTCTTGTACTGCTGTTTCCGGCATGCTGCAGTAGGAACTCTTCTCCCACGAGGGCTTGGCTGGGTGAGCCTGCCTGCCTGTCACAGCCGTGTTGTATAGACAGCTACAGTCTGCTGTTTTGATTTGTGTTCAGCAAGGCTCAGAGGCTCTTTGCAGAATCTCAGTATTTTCCTTTTGCATTTGATTGAGACAAGCACGCAAATGCTTCTGAGCAAGAAAATCCCAGCTATGACTGCAAAGTAGCTGCCATAAATTAAAAACTGGAGGGAGAGGGGAGAGGCAGAAGAATTAATGAAAAACACATGTTATGGAAGCACTGCTTTTTCTGCAGACAAAAGACCTTCTGCTACTGTGTCTACCTATGTCCTGGCTCAGTTTCTCTATGTACAAGTTTTTGCTTGGAGCAAAATCTTAGCCTTTTCAGCAAACAGCAGATCTTTGAGGGATGAAGAACTGCCATGTTGCTTCTAATCCTTATTCCTCTTATTAAATGTCAGAGGAATAGGGGTAGGAACAGAATTTTTTCTTTTTTTTTTCCCCCCCCCCCTACTATTGCTAAATGTAGAAGTAGCTTCCTTACCAGCATGTCCATTACCCATGTAGTCATGAATAATGCAAGTAAAGAGTCTGAGTTAGAGTCCTGATTTACTTTCACTTGCACTTTTTAGTAGTGTCACCACACTGGCTTCAGTAAGTATACCGTGAATTTGTATYGGTGTTTCCAACAACAGTAGCAAACCTATTTATGAAGTCCCATACACATTTCTGGCCTTAATTGTGAACCTTGTTAACTTGTGCCTTCTGCATGCAGAATGTCTGAATAGCTTTAGTTTTCTTCACATCCATGGCAGCAGGGACGTGTCCTAGCTGAGATACCATTTGAGAAAATGTAGAAGTTGGTCAAGTTCCAGTGACTCCAACAAGAGTAGAACTGGGCTGACTGAAGTTAGAGCCCCCAAACTACAGGCAGAAAGACTCTATTGTTCACACTGGGATGCAGATCAGCTTTGCTCCTGAGCTGGAATAAGAAGGCAGGTGTCCTTGTCACTTGAACTGAAATAATTCAGTAATTCAGGCTGTCTTTTATGGTCCTGAACTTCCCTGAAACCATGTGATCATGTTGATTCTGTGTCTGAAAACCAGCCTGACTTTTTGGGCAGAGAGGACGTTAATGAGGGTCCTATTAACTAGCAAAGACTGCCCTAACTAACCAGGCACTGTTTTCTCTAAAAATTCATAGACCAGCATAAATAATCCTAAATGCTATATTGAAAGGCAAGAGGGAAGAATGATAACTCACATAAGGGAAAAGCAAGATGCCTGGTTTTCTGCAGAAGAAAGAAGAAATGAAATTGTCCTTTGGAATTGCAATTTTTTTGGTGAATTTTTAAAGATGTACTGGCTAAGCGGTAATGGGAAGTAAGTTAAGAGCACTTACCTGAGTCACTATGTCCAGTCCCAGACCTTTTGAATCCACTACAACTACTGTAAGAATGGTCTGAATCACCAGCGCAAGGAAGTTGTTGAACCCAAACATCAATGCATAGCGCTCCATGCTCAGATTGACAGCGATCTGGAACCTGAGGCGAGACTGTCAGGTCAGTTATGCCGACACCTTAACACAGGGTGGAAAGCTGTCACTCTCCATTTAATTGGAAAAGAGAAACAATTCATACAGATGACACGTGTCCTTGCGGACAGGGTAAATGGTGCTTCATTTGTTTGCTTGGTCTAAACAATGACTAACTTGGGTGTATTTTAACGCTGTTGCACTTGTCTGTGTTGTTTTCCAAACCACGTTATTGGGTGATCTGCTTTATCCAGTAGGATATCAGATCTCTATAATTTTCTTTTTTACCCTCTTTACCTTCAGACCATGCCAGTCCCAGGCAGATGATCTAGCTGCTGGCCTGTTGTTCCAGTCTGGACTCTCATAACCCTTAGCGATTCTGGTAGGGCTTCTTCTGAGTGCTTGAACACTGCTTCACTTGGCAGTCTTGTTTAAAACTTAGTAATGCCACAAATTGTCTTGAGAGGTTCAAGTTGGACATAAGGGGGAAAATAAAAATTCCCCTAGGGAAACTGCAACACTGGGCCAGGTTTCCCAGACATGCTGCAGAGCCTCCCTGGTTGGAGGCTTTCAAGACATGGCTAGACAAAACCATGCCCTGATGTGGTGTTGGTAAGAGTTCTGCCCTGGCTGGGATGTGGGACCCTTAATGGGTTTCTTCTAACCAGCTTTTCTGTAATAAAGTAATAAAGCTCTTGATACTTATCAACAGAATGGCTTGATGTGATAAGAGATCTTAGATAAGTTTAAATGTTATATATGTTCTCTTCTAATGTTTATGCGTATAATCATTAATGATAATGTGATGTAAACAGTCATGTGGGGAACACTCTAGGCCAAACCTTTTCCTGGGATCCCACCACTCATAGCTTGCTAACAAGTACATTAACACGATGGTCTAGACATAAAGGGATGTTAAATGATGGTTTTCTAGGCCTGCTTTTCCAAGATGGTGGTAGTGTTGCTCTTGTTCATTTTGCATCTTCCATGCCAGGATATGTGTACCAGGAAAACTGTTTACATGTTTTGATGTTAGCATTGCCTTTAGTGATAAAGCTACCTTATACCTTGCTTAATTTCTGCCTAGGCAAACGTTCAATGTCCTTGTAATAGTTTTTCTTTTATGGTTGTTTAGAAGGATGAACCTGACTCCTGACTAGATGTTTAAATGTCACTGTCTTTAAGCAGTTGTTATGTCTAGCATTAGATCACCTACCTCTGAGTAAAAGGAGGGATGCCCAAAGTAAACTTAAAAATATATTGTTACTATTCTGCGCATAATGGTAGCACTGTAAGGGTTTATACTTACGTTGCTATTGTTATAAGGAGCATATAGCATGCCTTGAAAATGAGGTAGCCGGCATAACATGCCCAGATGCTAGCGGTAAAGCACATGAGAAGTAGACAACCAGCATCCATTGTGGAGAAGATCCCCAAAGCCAGTTCTCCAAAAAGGTCCCAGTTCACTTTCACATATCCCACTGCTAAAGATGTTACTGCACCTAGGAAAAGAGAAAAACATACAAATGTTGTATCCATTGTACAGCCAAGTTTTGGCACCTTCATGTTTCAAAACCCAGCACGGACATTTCTGAAGTTGTGCAGATGACCAGTCACTTCTAGAGAACGGCATAAATCAAGTCCCTCTCACTCTTTTCCTGGTGACAAATCTGGTATGGTTTTATTCCACTTCATAGGATAACTGTTATGTGAAAGGAATCATTTCTTAGGTGAAAGTCAGCCATCTGTATCCAGCATGTATTCCTAGGGAGCAAATTAGGAACAGGTTTTGTTAAAGGAAGATGGAAAAATGCTTCTCTATGACAGCTAAAGAGAAAATTCTTCCAGTTTGTACTGGTTTACTTCACAGCTAATATAGTAAACTTACCATCCAGCTCAATAGTTGGGTTCTGCACAGGAACTAAGCTGCCGAAAATGGAATTTTGTGATGTATCAAGTAAATATATTCAGGGAAATGAGAAAGGATAGGCACTGATCAGCATCTGGTGGATCTGCTACAAAGACACATCTGTTGTAAAGATAAGCTATCTGACTAGCCATCTTAGGGGTCTAGAAACTTCTACACCTCCACATTGAAAATTAGGCAATTCTAAGAATTCATCAAGGAGTTGGTGTTTTTAATGCATGATTCAGGTGATCTATATTAGTTGCCTACCTTGATGAGATTACTGTTAATCATGAAGGGGAGACAGATACTTCTAAGAAAAAAATTAATCTGAATTGCCAGCTATGATGCAGACATATCCATCTGCCCCGGTTGGTCACACCCCAATGCCTTGTGCAAGTCCTCTACAGCAGCACAATCTGAATATGTGAAATACTGCCCAGTCAGGGCAATATCCTTTGCCATTACCTTTCGATAACATTACATTGTTTATAATGTGCGGACAACTACTTCAGGTGCAAAAGAGCAATGGTTAACATAATGAATTCAATCAGTACTTTTTCTGCAAACCTCAGTATCTTGGAATGACTAAAATTCTTTGCCTCAGGTCGTGCAGGAGTATTTCACTAGAGAAAGACCTTAATGAGAGGTTTATGTTCTTTTCATATGAAATGTTTATGGAAAGCTCCTCTCATCTTCGTAAGTTGATACCATTGCTATGGGAACCACAGTGATGCTTACCTGGAGGGGGAAAAAAAAAAAAAAACATGGCAAAAGAAACATTGGTGTCTCTGAATGGATTTAGCAGCTGGATGCAAGATCCATGTGACTTGCCTGCTCTTTGAGGGCTGATAGGATAAAGCTGGGTGCCCCAGTCATACAGAAAAATAGAACAGCTTGCATTTCAACTGTTTTRCACATCCAAAAGAAAACTTGAATGTACAAAACATATACTGTTTTTCTGGAATATCTGCAGTGGAATAAAACTGCTTAAAAAGAACTTTAGAAGCTGCCTTTGTGATAGATTCGTAGACACTATCTCGTTAACTTACTCAGAAAAGTTGCTATTGCTTCAACAGCTCCATTATACACTGCAGAGCTGTGAGAGGGGGCTCTGAAGTCCCACAGCACTTGGATATAATTCAGAACCTGGTTAAAGCCTGCTGTGGCCAGAGCCCACCACAGGGACCAGTAAAGAAGTTTCCTAGAGCTATAGCACTCCCTTAAGTCCTTGCTCAGCTGCACCAGCACCCTGAGTGCATGATTCTGGGGCTGAGGTTGGCCAGCTGGCTGCTCAGGTGTTGGTCTTGTGTCAGCTGATGCAGGGTCTGTGTCCTCCTGGCAGCCGCAGGGCTTGTTGGGGCTGAATGTAGCCACAACTTTATCTGGCCCTTGGAGAGTTTCTGCAGCATCCTTCCTGTGGAAGAACATGCTTCTTTGGGGCATTGGGAGGAAAAACGAGCACACAAATGCTAAGGCCAGGGAAGCCAAAGTAATGGCATTGAGGTAGAAGTAGGAGACGTGGGCCAAGGAAACCAGAAGCTGCCCCAGCACTGCAGCCACGGTGGCTGCCACAAGAGTGATGCTGCGGCAGTAGCTGGTCACTTTCTGGTAGTGCTCGGTGCTGACGACGCTGTAGATGTAGGCGTAATAGGCAACCTCGGTGGCTGTCACCATGCCGTAGAAGAACTCCACCACCTGCATGGCCACCACTCCATGTGCGAAGAGGAGCAAGAGCCATGTGATGATGAAGCTGATGCCCTGCAGGATGATGATGGGCTTGTAGCGTGCGTAGTCTGTAATCAAGAAGACTGGAAAAAGGAGTGCAAGATAGGAGTATGTCCAAACTGGGAAAACCTGGTTTGTCACCTAGAAGGTAAAAGAGGAAATCTCTGTTATTGATTTGGGGGAAGGGAGGTTAATTTGTTTGAAATGGCTTTGTAGAGGGAAATTGTTGCTATGAAAGAATTAAAATGTACAGCTACACTGATCTGAAGCRCCATATGTTCAGCAGGCAACAGAATCTTAAACTTTACAAGTTCTGTTGATAAATATTTTATTAATGCCACCTCCAGCAAATTGTAACCTGCAAAAGCCTCTTAATATATTTGCTTTTTGTCTTTTGGTGATCCATACAAAAGAAAATGTGTAGTAAAGCCATACCTCATCTATGGTCAGGTTTTTGTCTGGTGCTGTTAGATAAGGGGTTAGAAAAGGTTCTGATGGCTTCATCGTGTAGAAGAATCCATAGATGCAGAGGATCAGTGTGGGAAAAATCCAATTGCTGCTTTTCTCTTGCTTCCAGCAGCCCATGACCTGTGCAGCAAAGCTGAGGAGGGAAGAAGTTATGATGGTACTTCTCATGCAAGCAGAAAGATGCTCTGATCTGACCTAATTGATCTTTATTTTGTGGTTTCTAATGCTAAAGAGCACTCTTTGCTTGGTAATGGGAAAACATTTTTCTTTATAACTTAAGTGAACAGTTTTGTGCACATCTGTCGTAGCTTCTATGTCTTCATGGATGGTGACTTGGAAGATCTTTAGTAGGGAGATGAATTATGCTGTCATTCTGCACAGGCCAAGGTGACCACAGGAAAAGCTGTCCTAGACAAAAGTCAGTGTGGACAGCTGAGTACTGAGATCCTATTTGACACTATGGCTGATCACTGCCTTGTTGAATCAGGAGTTACTAGCTCACAATTACCAATTTCCCCCTTGGCCTGTTTGTTGTGTATGGCTTTCCTGTGAGCGGAGAGATGGGAGCTAACAGCTGAGCCTAGCAGAGGTGAGTTCCTAACAACATACAGAGAGGATGTCCAGCCAGATCCTCAGCTGGAATTCATTGCCCCGGATTCATCAGAAATCCAGTTTGGATACAGGCCTGTTAGGTTTAATCTCTGAAAACAGTTTGTGGTGACTAAAGCTAATAGCTCACACTAAAATGAAATGAAGCAGATATTTTTGATCTTTTCTCCAGCTGAGGCTTATGGCATAAATTAATCCCTGGTTTAACTCTGCTGGACAGAACTCAAAGTCTGAATGGGGTGCATGCACCAGAGGAAACAGGGAGAAAGTAAGTTATACTCCATGTTCATGTTGGTAGGATGCAAAGTTACTTTAGGATGTGATATGTAAAATATAAGGCAGCAAGGGTTTTGCATCTTCTGTCATAACTTCATGCTGATATCGCAGTTGCTAACAACCTGGTGCACTAAGAAATGGATGTGGAGAAAATGGCTTATTGGTTTAAATTAAATAACTTGAGTCTTTTCATTTTGTGCATGACTTCTGAAACCAGTGACAGGATTTACAGCAGGAATGATTTTAGCTTTGTCGGTTCTGTAGTGTGAACCACTAGAGGGCAAGAGGACCTCAGCAAAGGAAATGTGCATCTGGGTGGGGTATGGGACACAGAGCGCTCAAGGAATGAGGCACTTCTGCTTCTCCTCCCTTCCCTGTTGTTGCAATAGCTTCTGCTGAGAGCACTGCTCTGGCAGTTTTGGCCCTGCCCGATCTTGCAACCTTCCCACTTAGACACCATAACATCCCCTTGCTCTCCTTTCCCGTGACGATCATTAAGGAGTTACAGCATCCTAATGCTATGCAAAAGCACGTGAATGTTTCACCTGGTACGATGAGGTTACAAGAATGGTGTCAAGAAGTGGAAAGAAGGGAAAAAAGTGTCTTTAGCACTCTAGTGAGAGAACATTCATAAGGGTTAGCTCTGTAACTGATCCAGGTGAGAATCTCACATTATGTTTGCCCCAAACTGTTTGAGGTCTTGCTGTGTTCGCTCTACCCCCACAGGCTGCGTGGAGCGAGGGCAGCAGGTCTTGCAGTGATGCGCTCTGCGCATCCTCTTAAAATGCCCTGTGTCTAGGGACGCTGGAAAGGCACGGCCTGGCTTCCAGGGCTGCTGGATACTGCAGTGCTCCCAGGGGCTCGCAGGGCGCCTCTGACRCTGGCGGTCTTCAAGGGGGCTGTGCCACTGAGCACAGTAATCTCCGTTTTGAGCTATGTACAGAAAAGCTTTAGACTCGCCCTGGTGACAGTATCCCTGCAGTCGCAGTGCATGCACTGCAGCTATGTTGTTTGGGCTTTTCCTGCTAGAAACATACCTCTCTTCTATAGACATCCTCTTTGAGGAGCCTGTGCTAGGCTGGCAGACAAATCGGGCAAGAAGTTTTCCCCTTAATTTAAGCAGTGATGCAGGCAAAACCTGCCACCGGTGCAGAGCTGAGCAGCGCCGCGAGCTGAGGGTTTGCGGGAGGTGGGTGCCGCTCGCGGCTGCCGGGCTGCGTGCTCGGCTCGCTTYGCACCCCGCACCACGGCGGCAGCAAAGGGCCCTGCGGTGGAGCCGGCTCGGCTCTGCCGGCTGCTGGTGTAGTAGCGCCTTCTAGCATTTATAACCACAAACCTCTAACAAAAAGATATGTATGTTGCTGCTTCAGGGGGGAGGGATCCAACTTGCTCCCTTTCATTTACCCCTTAGGTTTAGTTTGTCTTTTATAACTTTATGAATGATTCGAGAGATGATGGGATGCCTTGGTGCCGCTCTGCAGCAAGACCTCTCCCGTTTCTCATCTCCCCCCAATAAATTCTTGGTTAATGCCAGAGCCGACAGCTCTTTTCCTGCCCAGCCTGGCCCGGTCCCCCCCAGGCCGACGCACTAGGCTGCTCTCTTTTTTCCTCCCTCTTTCCCTTGTCCCTGCAGGATTTCTGATTTCTTATGCTCAAATATAATCATACCTTATCTGCTGGGGCTCTTTCTTTTTTGCTTCCTTGGTAAAGGTCCCTTTTAACATCTCCCGTCTCTTTCTTCTGGCTGTCCTTGTATTCTAGCTACTGGACTCTATTTAGTTTGTGTGCTTTTCCTGTTCTTCTGGTGTTTCAGCCCTCTCTAATGACACCTCCTTTGAAAATATTTCCAGCTGGCTTTCTTTCAACATCCACCTTCGGCACCCTTAAAGGAACAGCCAGCTAATCCTGGCACGTTCTCACTGTGGCAGGTTCCAAAGGCAGCAGGTAAGTCAACACCAAAACCGTGGTTTGGTGCTGGACTGACACAAATGCCGTAGAGTTGATCCTTTTCCCAAAGAATTTCAGGTCTGTTTTAATGGTGTAAATGGCTTGGGACCTGCCTGTGCCCGAGACTGGTCCATATTAAGGATGGTGCAGTAGCTATACCTGGGAAATGACAGAGGCGAGGGAGAACGAAGACCAGAGTCATCAAGTTAAACAGCTTCCCCACTAAGTACGTGGGGTTTCATGCTATTCTGAGAGGTTTAAAAGGTAAAACACTGCTCCACTTCTCCTGACTGCTGTTTGTTAGCAAATTTCTCAGATCTTTTGCTTCGGCTGGTTCTCATGACCCTGCTGAAGAAAAGCAGATGGCCCTACACTCACCTTCGCGAGAGCCTGCGGGACTCAGAACAGCGAAGGATGCGAGCTGAAGTCTGCAGATTTGCGCAAACTGTACGTACCCAAGCATGAACACAGGGCGCTCTCTTTTTTTGACAACTCCCTGTCTGACAGTATATAAATCTGGAACAAGGGATATAATAATCTATAACATTTGTAAAATAAACTTAATATAAATTAAACTAATATTTATAAAATAAATGTAATATATATTTAGTAATTTAGGAATGTGGTCAATACAGTAGGAAAACAATAAATTTGCAGCTAACAGTGAAATATTCAATAATTTCTGAGGAAGCATTCTTCTTAGTCCATGAACAGTAAAAGGATAGGATGACATTAGTATGGGGAAATGCATATGAAGAAGAAGAACAGGCCAGTATTTTGCCTTCAGCTGTGGCTTCAGCAGGGACACCTTTTGCAGCTCTTCGCCTCCTACCCCTCAGCACTCGAGTTATTGGATTAGTGATGTTAGAGAGTACTTCCCTGCCTATTGCCTTTAATCACCTGCTTATAGATTTGTCTGCAAATCTGTCTAATCCTTCCTGAATTGGTGTACACTTGCATGAGCTTTTGTGCCATGTGTGAAACTAACGTGTGCAAGGGATGTAATAATTCCTCTTGGCACTTTCCCTGCCATCAGTCACTGGCTGACAATGATTCTAGAGCTGTTTTGGTTCGTGCTCACGGCGTGTTTACTTGAACCTACTGCGATAGGAGGTGACAGCCCCTCTGAAATGATGAGGCTGTATCCTTGCACGCAATTTTGTTTTCAGGGGCTCTTGCTAAAGTACAGGGAAGTGCTGTTGAAGTGAATAGAGTTACTCTGGGTTTGTACTGACTTAAGATCAGAATCCAACCCAAATTTCTTGACACTAAAAAAACAAAACTGTTTTTCCTCTAATGTAATAATGAGAAAGAATGAGTTAAGTAACTTCCAGTTAGTGATGTTTAGGGTTTTTTTCTGCTTTCAGATCCCCTGTCTTTCATCCTCTATTAGCTCTTTCCACGCTCCTTAGGCCATCTCCTTTGTACATAAAACTTCGGCCTTTTTTTCCTGACTTGTCCAAATACCAAACAAAAGAAAGTAAGACTACGATGGCCTTATGCACTCCTTTGGTCAACTTAAGCCCTATGTCATAAGCTGCTTAAAGCTGGCCTCTGCTGCTGAATTCTGAGGGGACTGCGCTCTTTATGCTGAGCTTGAATTTAGTGCCCCCCTCTATTAATTTGTAGGTGACATCCAAATTCTATTTGGGTTTGGCAGGGAAAGGAAGACTAAGATCTAGAGAGAAGGTGAATTTTATAGTAGTAGCCTATCCTAAAGAGTTAATATAATATGGGCTGTAATGCATCAAGGAGATGGGGAGAGTGTGGAGAGAGGAGAAGGAGAGAACAAGCCTGCAAACCTCTGCCTCTCTGGGACTTCTCCTGCCACTGCTGCCCCTTGCCCTTGGTCCTGGGGACTGTCACCTCTGGTGCCTTGCAGGGTGGCACCGTGTCCAAGAGCCTCGCGTTGGCTCTGAGGCATCTCGCAGTGGGATGCTTTGTCCAGGCTCATTCTCAAACTGGCTAGTTGGCTGCTGACTTGGGTGCTGACTTTCAGCTCCCAATCACGCCTGTTTCTTGACACCTGCACTGCTCAGGAAAACAGGTATTGCAAATCAAACTGAAGGCTTATACTTTTCAGAGACTCCGTACTGTACTCCCTTAAAGAGTTATAGCAAGTAAAATTCTCTGTGGCTGATACCAGAGATTTGTCTCAATTGGTGGTCAAATACAGTCCATGTACAGAGAAGTCATAATGTCAGTTATGTAGATTAAACTGCCTCTTTGTTGGGGTTCTTCAGACCCAGGCGCATTCACAGAGCAATTTAACTTCCTGATTTATGGATGAACAGATCCATCTTTTTCTCATGCACTGCCTATTTCAGGAACCAGCAGCTCTTTGCAGTCTGGGCCTGAGCCTCGCTGTGCTCAGGTGAGGGTTTCCATAACTCGCCTTTCAGTTTCTGGAGCTAACAGCTGAGCCTAGCAGAGGCGAGTTCCTAACAACAAACATACAGAGAGGATGTCCAGCCAGATCCTCAGCTGGAATTCATTGCCCCGGATTCATCAGAAATCCAGTTTGGATACAGGCCTGTTGGGTTCAATCTCTGAAAACCGTTTGTGGTGACTAAAGCTAATAGCTCACACTAAAATGAAATGAAGCAGATATTTTTGATCTTTTCTCCAGCTGAGGCTTATGGCATAAATTAATCCCTGGTTTAACTCTGCTGGACAGAACTCAAAGGGAAGCCTGAAAGGGAATAACAGGGTGCATGCAGAGGAAATGTGGAGAAAGTAAGTTATACTGCATATTCATGTTGATATAGGCAATAGCAGGAATCTAAACTTCTACAATCTGTACCTTTCCAGCCATCTGGAGTATGTTGTTGTCAGCTGGGATTTCTATCAGTCTGCTTATGACTTTCATCCACTTAATTCCTCAGAAGGTTCTTTTTCAGGCAAAAAATTGTTTAAATCCTTAAATGAAGTATTTTCAGAAAATGTTTTCCTCAAACTTTTTTTTCTTTAATGTGTGTCAGTAATCATCACGTTTGGTCATTTGGGGGTTTATTCTTTTTCTTACAGGCTTTCTTTGTGGCTGCAGACTGGGATGCTTGCACGAGTAAGGACTGGAGCTCTTGCTGGAACATGCTACCAAAGTAGCCTGGAGCACATRGAGCTTTTGTGATGAGTTCAGAGACCTGTTGAACCTACTTTGTTTGAGGAGGCACACTTTTGTTCCCTGTTTGTTCACTGCTAACTTTGGACCAGTGTTGGGTTGAAGGAGTGCCTTACCTTGTTAATCTCCTGACTTTTATTGGCCATGGAAAGGTAACTTTAGTATCTTCAGCTTTTTTGAGAATAAAATTCCTGGTTGGATTTTCTCGGTTTTGGTTGTTTTCATTGTTGAATTAATGCAGATCACTGCTCGATATCTCCATATTTGTGAGTAACCTGGGAAGTAGCACCTGCACCCAATTTACTGTGGGTATCCCTAAAAAAATGCTAATAATTCACAGGGAGGTGTGGCATGCCTGCAATGAACTGCACTGCACCTCTCTGACTTGCTCGCTGTCTTTTGAGAAAACCTGTCAGAAAGTTTGGTAGGTTTCCTAGTATTGGTGTTTCATATCGTCTGCAGACTGGGTTTGTTAGCTGGCCAAGAACCACCTTGTACTTTCTGGTTTACTCAGTGTGACTGGCTTTCTCTGGTGCAAAATGCACTCTGCTGCATTGTAATTCCCAGCTGAGGGAGTGAGAAGCAGTGGTCCAGAGGAGCCACCGAGCCGAGTGTTCGGGTGTCGATACTGTCTTGCTACAAAATTCATTGTTCAAAGTGACGCTGTTTCTGAGCTTTCAAAAGAGAATATGTCTCATTTATAGGTCTGAGAATGCTGGAACGTTCAGTTTTAATGCTTTCAACCTTAGGTTTTTTTGGTTCAAAACTACTTGTTTGGTTTGAACCAAAACAGATAAGTTGAATAGGTAATAAAACTTCCAGACTTGAGTAGAAAGATGACATTTTAAGCATGTTTTCCCTCTTGGCATCAGGGTCTATTTTGGTACTGAGGATGAAATTAATTTCTGTTGCAACTGTACCAGTAGCAAAATATTGGCTTAAAGCTGTTAAGACAGAGAACCTAAATCCAAAAATCGTGTGATCCAAAGCCCGCTGAAATTTGGAGAAAGTCTTATGGAAGGCAGGGGGGATATGGCTGAAATAGTTTCTTTTGTTTTCCTTATGTTTTCCTTCCAGATCATAAGCAGAGGAACTACCTCTTCATCAATGGTATTCTGTGGGGATTTTCCTCTTGTTTGAAGTTTGTGGTGGTTGCTGTAGGTTCAGAGCTGACATTTGTGCAAACGCTGACTGTAGGTGGGCAGTACCGGACCCTGTTTTCCCTCTGTCCCAGCCAGCTCTTACAATGGTGTGGAAGTCATTGGTGTTCAAAGGAAGAGCAGCAATCTGGTATTTCTGGACTAAACAGAGGATAAATGATACTGGTGAGAAAGAATTGGCTTGAATTTTTGTTGTGACTGCTAAGCCATCTTTCACCTTCACTTTAAGATTGTCAGTGTGGTTCACAAGTTGGCTTTGAACTCTTCATTTCTGCAAAAAATGCGGTCAAGGAAAACGCATCTATTTTCTATGGCTACTGAGAAAATTTTGGTCTCTGATAGACTTAATATTTTAGTAATTCTTTCACGAGCTGCGTGTTATATGCAAGAATGTAATGATCCTTTTCAAAAAAGTACCCAATGCTCTAAAAGTCATGACCTGTTTTCTCACCAGCGCCGACCACAGATCCCTCCCATGACAGCTATGTTCCACATGACCGATGAGCCAGACAGGGTCAGTGGGTGTCTTGCCTCCAAAGAGAAGGTTATTAGGCAAGTGGTCTCCAGATACAGAGCTTGTGCCGACTTTGCTGATTTTWGATTTTTTGCAAATCCCCATTTTTCATTCAATTCAACCATGTAACAAAATAATGAATAAAGATAGTGCCCTTAAGAGATGAAAAAGAGAATAAAATCTCTTAGGCTTTACCTTTAAAATTTGTAGGGGACTCAAGTCGCATGAAGATGTGTATGGTATGCAAATCCTAGCACCTTAAGAAAACAAAACAAAAACACACACCCAAAACATCAGTCTCCTGATCTGAGAAGATCTCTGCTTGAGGGTTAAACTTAGTGACTTTGTCATCCTATATGTATTTATTGTAAATCTAATTCAATACACACTTTTAACTTGTCCCTGTAGCCTTTTTTTTGATTGCATGCTGTCTTGATCTCCAATTAAGTAACAAAAAGGAAATGATATATAGGTCAAAGAAATCTCATTTAAACTAGTTAATACTTTCAGTGACTAATGTTGACTTACTGTGGATTGCCAAAGAGGCGTGATGGGAGGAAAAACCCGAGAGTATTTCCAAGTAACTTTCCGTGTTGAAAGAGCACTTTAAGGTGTGTTCCTTCCTATACTTGACCTGGTTATCCTGAATCCACCCACTGGTGGCAGATTTTGCCCTGTTGTCATGGATGGACGTTTCATTTCAGAGTAAAAATCTGCATTTGCACAACTTGCGTCTGTAGGAAGTTTCAGCTCAGCACCTCTGCTCTACCTTTTTTTTTTTTTTTTTTTTTTGCCCTCAAGGTGTATCTCACATTACCTGCTCTGTGAGAGACTTTAATTTATTGCGCCTGCCTAGAGTAAAGTCCTGCTGGAAGAAAGTCTGTTGTGTTTTTAAGAGCCTGCATAACTAGCCAGGTTCTTCATCTGATGCTAAGTGTCTAATGACATTTGAGAGATAGTTAAGCCACAAATGTACCATGCTGCTAGTGTTTGTTTAAAAATGAGAATTCTTGTACTCCAAATGTCCTGCATTCTTGTGATACGGAAGGGTTTGGATAGCAGGGTCACCAAACACTTGCAGTGAAATGTGTACCAGAGAGGCCTTCTTATCCAGCAGTGAATTTTGGATTTGTCCCTTTCATGAAGAATAAGTCCTGTCCCGTTCCCCCCCCACACACGCACACACATGGTCTAAGATTTTTCTCTGTCGGCCCTCATTTTCCTGTTAGTTTGTTCAAAGATAGTTGTAGTCTGTCATACCCTGGTGTGTTAGGTTGTGTGCAGACATAGACCAAAATTATTTTCTGATTCAAGGAAGGAAAGGTCATGGAGGACAGAAGAGGTGCCTGAAGACTGGAAGAAAGCCAATGTCACCCCAGTCTTCAAAAAGGGCAAGAAGGAGGACCCAGGGAACTACAGGCCAGTCAGCCTCACCTGCATCCCTGGAAAGGTGATGGAGCAGCTCATCCTGGAAGCCATCTCCACACATGTGGAGGAAAAGAAGGTGATCAGGAGTAGTCAGCATGGCTTCACCAAGGGGAAATCATGCCTAACCAATCTGATAGCCTTCTATGATGGAATGACTGGCTGGGTAGATGATGGGAGAGCAGTGGATGTTGTCTACCTAGACTTCAGCAAGGCTTTCGACACTGTCTCCCATAGCATCCTCATAGACAAGCTCAGGAAGTGTGGGTTAGATGAGTGGACAGGGAGGTGGATTGAGAACTGGCTGAATGGCAGAGCTCAGAGAGTTGTGATCAGTGGCACAGAGTCTAGTTGGAGGCCTGTAGCTAGCGGTGTCCCCCAGGGGTCAATACTGGGTCCAGTCTTGTTCAACTTCTTCATCAATGACCTGGATGAAGGCACAGAGTGCACCCTCAGCAAGTTTGCTGATGATACAAAACTGGGAGGAGTGGCYGATACACCAGAGGGCTGTGCTGCCATTCARAGAGACYTGGACAGGCTGGAGAGGTGGGCAGAGAGGAACCTCATGAAGTTCAACAAAGGGAAGTGCAGGGTCCTGCACCTGGGGAGGAATAACCCCCGGCACCAGTACAGGTTGGGGGTCGACCTGCTGGAAAGCAGCTCTGCAGAGAAGGACCTGGGAGTGCTGGTGGACAACAAGTTAAGTATGAGGCAGCAATGTGCCCTTGTGGCCAAGAAGGCCAATGGTATCCTGGGCTGCATCAGAAAGAGTGTTGCCAGCAGGTCGAGGGAGGTGATCCTCCCCCTCTACTCAGCCCTGGTGAGGCCACATCTGGAGTAAGTTCTGGGCTCCCCAGTACAAGAGGGATGTGGCACTACTGGAGCAAGTCCAGCGAAGGGCTACAAAGATGATKAGGGGACTGGAGCATCTCTCTTATGAGGAAAGGCTGAGAGAGCTGGGCCTGTTTAGCTTGGAGAAGAGAAGGCTGAGAGGAGATCTTATCAACGTGTACAAGTATCTGAAGGGAGGGTGTCGAGAGGATGGGACCAGACTCTTTTCAGTGGTGCCGAGCGACAGGACGCGAGGCAATGGGCACAAACTGAAACACAGACGCTTCCATCTTAACATGAGGAAAAACTTCTTCACTGTGAGGGTGACAGAGCACTGGAACAGGTTGCCCAGAGAGGTGGTGGAGTCTCCTTCTCTGGAGATATTCAAAACSCGCCTGGAYRCRATCCTGTGCAATGTGCTCTAGGTGACCCTGCTTGAGCAGGGGGSTTGGACTAGATGATCTCCAGAGGTCCCTTCCAACCTCAGCGATTCTGTGATTCTGTGAAGACTAAGTCCAGTAAGTCTGTGTAAAAATGTTCTGGTAAAACAGAGTTCAGCGTGGAATAGCAGATTTGTCAAGCACAGACTGTTTGGCCTAAAACAGCTTGTATCTGAGCAGCTTTTCTGCTGGATGAAAGGGTGGGTGCTTACAGAACAAGCCCTCGTTGTTTCTAGGAGACCCCTGAAGCTTATGAGCTTAGTGTCTGGGAATGGCATCTTCCTTTAGACCCTGGCCAAGGACTTAACCAAGAGAGCACCGCCGCAGCTGACTGGAGTTGTCCAGTGGATAGTGAAGGTGAGGCCAGCCATAATCTGGGAAAGACTTTGAGGACTAGCAAGTTATGCTGAAAGATCAAGGGGAGCCTCACAGAGAGAGGAAAGTGACCCCGGCAGAAGCATTCTCAGTGGGTACCGGGGGCAAGACTGCCCCTGTTAGGGCCCCAAAAAGCCTCTTGCAGAAATCAAGAGGTGAAGAGCTGAGGAGCAAGACAAGAGTTTTAACAGCATAGGGGGATAAGCTGCCAATAGTTAGTATCTCAGTTAGGTAGTACAAAAGAATCTAAGAGCTGGGATGGAAGGACCTAGAGTTGGAGTTTCCGTGGAAGAAGAAGGAATYGTGCACAAAGGAAAGTCTGAGCAGGTTTGTTTGAACTACTATGGTTTAAGTCTTCTCCCCACAGGAAAGTCCCCGTTACATAACTGTGCAGTTCTGAAAAGCTACAGCGACTGCAGCACAGCAACCTGACTTGAGAAAGCCTGTGTCCGTGGTTACTCTGTCAATACCCACGACACTAAATCACTAAATAGTATTAACCAATATCTATTAAAAGCGATTTTTCTTTTTCCATTTGGCAATCCAAAATAACCAGGTCTTATTGGATATTCCTAAACTGGTCTTCCAGTAACACATGACAAAATCCCAGTTCTGTTAAGCATGTACTAAGCAGCCCAGAGTGACAAAGCCCTCCAAATGTCAAGTCTGATTTAGTAAAACCTTGAGTCAATGAGTTCTCTTGGTCAACCTAAAACTTTGCCATTTCAGATTATTTAGCTCTTCTTCCTCCTTTTTTGGTTCTTTTTTTAGGTATCTTTCTTTTAGTTTTTTTTTAGTTTTACATTAACTTAAAGAAAAAAGCACAGAATATTAAATTAAAGAAGCTTCACACTTTCTAAATTATTCTCTTCTAATTTTCAGACAAAGCTATTCACCATGTTTGACTTGAATTCATGAATAGCTTCAGCACACCTAAAATTACATCTCTAGTGAAATGTAATTGCCTTTTTTCCCTCCCCCCCACCCAAGGCATAGTATCTTTTTCCCTCTTTCTGAATTCCGTGTTTTGTGGGTGGTTTTTTTGTTTGTTTTTTTTTAAGTGCAAGCCCTCATTTGTCCATACTGGAAGGTGACTTCATGTGCAGGCTGTAGATTTTGGCCCCAGCCACTTTCCTTCTCCAGGTCATCTTTGGGATCTGTGCATCTCTTGGAAACTCTTGGGCCACGTGACGGGAGTGGAGAAGTCTCAACTGACATGCAGAGAAGTGAGGAGGTAGTGCTAAAGAAAACCAGAATTTTTGGGCTCAGCTTGGGTGGGTTGCATGATGACTGCAGTGCAAAAAGGTTGCTAGCATGTTTTTTTTTTTTTCGGGGGGGGTGTGTGTCCAGAATACTAGACTGTAGTAAATCACACTTATTTTTTTCTGTTTCTAAGTAGTTCCCCCCCCTTTTTTTTTCCTTCTCTTTTCTCCTGTGAATGACATTTTGTTGTCTCAGTTCCTTTCAGGAGATATTGGATGTATCCTCTCAAGTGATTCCTTTCCTTCTTCTCCATTCCTGTAGAATTTATACAGAAAATAGGCATTTCTCAACTTCTCTGATGGTCAGAAACATCAGATGATGTGTGTTTTCTATTATGCTTCTTGTGCCTAAAGACGCTTATGACTTTAGATTGGAAGGGAGGACAAGCTGTAATAGTGAATCTAATGTAACTTAAAGCTCAGCTTGTTAGGCAGCTTTTTATTGTTTCTTCGTCTCCTGATTTCTTTCTTTCCATTTTCATTCTTTGCCGTCAGCTTTTTGAGAGGTCCACTTCCGTGAGAAGGTTGTGCTACCATGAATGGCAACAGGGCTGAGTAGGGTTAACTTTGAAATCGGAAATTTGCCCATAGAACTCCAGATATTCAGCTCCTGGTCCTGTATGCAAGTAGCAGCAAGCAACTAGTGGCACTAGGATGGATGCTGTAGATGCACCAGGCCTCACAGCCTGCCCTTTTGATAGATCAGAGGTTCATTTCTCCCAACAGGCATGTAATTTGTCCCTAATTGCACCAAACTAATGTCATGCAATAACATTTCTAGACTTGTTTCTCAGAAGGTGCAACATATAACTAGTGAAAACTGGTTTCGCTGCTCAGATAAGGATTTTTGGCAATCAGTCATGTAAGTGTTGAACTGTAAGAAATCACTGTATTGCATCATGGCCTCTAAAATGACAGAGAAATTGAGCAAGTTACCTGTGGAACTTTTGTGCTTGGGATTTATTCCATATTTAATCATCAGAGGATTATGCAATAACTCTTGATTTGACCTTGTTCCTTTGTACTGGTACCTTTCTCTGCCCTTTGCTCTGTCAAAGTTTTCCTGAAAAATTGGAAATTACAGAAGGGAATTTCCCATTTAATTCTGTTCTTCCTGGTTGATCAGCTGTATTGCTATAATGCTTTATTTTCAGCAGTTCAGCTAAGGACTGTAATATATACTGAAACAACACTGTGTGAGGCTGGATAAAAATGGAAATTGGGGTAAACCACTTCTAGTCAATAACATAACAAAGATACTGACAATTTTTTTTATTATAGGGAACAGGTGAAGATACTATAGACAGGGTTTAAAAACTTCAAGATAGGTAAGGGATTTAAAAAAATAAATAAAGAATCTTTCATGTTTAATATTAGACCTAAACCTATAAATAAGAGGCTATAAGCTGCAGTCTATCAATCAAACAGTTAACCATCCTAAAATCCCTCTCTGTGTCTGTCTTGAAGTCAAAGGAATGCTTTAAGCCTTGCATCTGTATGGCTGTGTTTAGGGATCTTCTAGCAAAGCTGCATAGTCGAGTACATTGCCATCCTTGGGCCACAGTTTCAAAGCATTTCAAACTGTTTTCCAAACCCTATACGGTTCTGAATTTCTATGTGTACGCAGATTTTCATATGCAAAATCTCACATGAAAGCAGATGCAGATTTATTTACACAACTACACTTGTACATGCAAATCAGCCGGTCTGCTCCAGCGCTGCGTAGTTTCCCGGTTTCATAATGGAAAAGTGATGGGGCAAGCCACTCTCCCAGAAATAATCCCCGTTTTCCCCTGGGTAGGTGTGTTCACTGAGACTGAACTAAAAGTCCTTTCAGTGCTTCAGACTATCAGCAGGCTATTTTTTGCGAGTAAAACCCCTCTTTGTGATAAAAGAGAGGAAGCGCGTTACATGGAGACGGCAGCCTGGGGCTCCTGCTGCGGATCTGCAGCCGCTGTTGCCTCCTTCCCCTGCCGCCGGTGCGGTCTGCCTCCCCGCGCCCATTTGTCGGCTCTCCCGCTAACTTCCCCCAAACCGCGCAGAATTGCTGCTTTTGCAGTTTTACCTTGGAAAAGGCTCCATTTTCCCCAATTCATTTCCCTCTCCTTTTACTGCTCAAACTGTGAACAGCTACGCTGCATTAGCAACAGGTTGCCTTCACCGTGCCTTGTGTGTTTTACATATTTATATATATATATGTTGTGTTATGTGTGTGTGTGTATATATGTATACAGTAGAGATTTGGCTTGCTCCACAACTTTTCTTCTGGCCCCTGGAACAAAAGGAGGGAGGTTTAGGAGAGGCTGAAGCCTTCTGTGGATCTGCATTTTTGTCAGCTCGTCGCCTTGCAAGTGTGTCAGCAGCAAGAGCAGGGTTTGCAGGGGGGACCAAGCAGGGGACACGGGAGAGAGGGAGCTGGTGGACTTCAATGAAGTCAAGTCGGAAGCGACAGATGAGTAAGCTGGGAAACTAAAGGAAGAAAAGGAGAATTAGCTGTGAGAGAAATCTTAAAAAGAGGAAAAGGTGGGCTTGACCGTAGCTTGGGAGGGAGCGCAAGCGTAAGCGATGTCATGGGACCGCAGCACAGCTGGGGCCTCGGAGGTGTCACGTCCCCGCTCCTGCTCCGGAGCCGRAGCAGGTGGCTCGGGCGAGCTTTGAGCATTTCCCAGGGTATTCAAGTGGGGATTTCGCATCCCCTCTGGGGCAGCTTGTCCCGCTGCTTAACCACCCTCACTGCAAAGAGGTTTTTTTCTGTTTTCCTTATGTCTAATGAGATTCCCCTTCTCGCCACCTCTCCTTTTGCTGTGCATCTCTGAGAAGAACCTTCACTGCCCCGGGAGGCAGCCGAGGGCACCACCTCGACCCCCCTCGGCCCTCCCTCTGCAGGGCGAAGAAACCGGCCTCCCTCAAAAACGGGGGCTGCCGTCCTTCCCCACAGCCGCCGCCGCCACCGCGCAGCCTGCTCCTCCCTCCTCCCCGTCACGCTTCTAGCCCGGCGGCAGCCCCTGAGGAGCAGCACCCAAACCCGGCCGGGCTCTGCAGCGCTGCCCCCCACCCTGCGGGGCCGTTTTGTCGCTCACCCAATCCTAAATCCTGACTTAGCCGCGCGGGAGCTGAAGGGAGGCAGCCGACATCGGCGCCGGCAGCCGCGGCCTCCCCAGAGCGAGGAAGCGCCACCCTCTTTTCCTATGGTTTTTTTGCCATTTGTTTGCGTTATTGAGTTGTAACCTGGCGAGAGATAAGATACGGCTATGAGTCACATCAGGACTTACCAGGCAACTTACTTTAGCCGTGTGCATTAAACCTTTTGTTGATTTTTAACTGCTTTGCGCAAACAAGCGGCAGGCACTTTGCACATGCTAAGGATAAACAGAGGGGCGTTCCTCTGCGAGGGGAAGCCCTCYTCGTGGAGTTTGCTCCAACTTTAAGCCTTAATCGAAATTGCTAACTCCAGCGCCCCATGAGCTAGAAGCCCCGCTGGTGCCCCAGCTGCGAAACCCGCCAAGGCCGCGCCGGCCCTTAATTCCGGGTAGGCAAGGGGTCCTGAAGTGAAAAGAGGAGGATTCTGTCCAAAAAAAAAAAAGAAAAAAAACCACATGATGGAAATGAAATACAACCAGTGCGAACCGGAGTCCGAAGGGAGTCTTGGGGTGCAAGGCCACCTCCATCTAGATAACTGCATCAGTAATAACATAGAAAGCCAGAACTGCCTAGGTAACGGCGCTGGAAACGCCACATCTGGGCAGGGATTTAACAGAATTGGGCCCAATGAGTAATTAGGCGGTTGTTTGCTTGGGAGGAGTCTGGGCAGAGGAAAGGAGGTGCGGGGGTGGTGCAAGGGGGGCTCAGGGAAAGAAGAAAATGCAGAAAAGGTATAAAATCAGGTGGAGAGCAAAAAACAGGGGGACGCTGTGGCAGCAGGAGTGTGGAGGCCGACAGGGCTGCCCGCAGCCGGCCTGCGGCCCCGGCACGCTGCAGGGACCCCGCGGGCGACCTGCCGGGCTCCCGTCGAGTCTGCGTCTGAAGGACTTGGCGTGCGAGCGTGGAGTAAGAAGGGTTAAATTTGTAAGGAAAAGCGACAGAATTTGAGTTTAACAGCACTTATATGGGTGACTTACAAGTTTTCTTTATAGTAATATAACCAATTTAGTAATGTAACCAGTGTATCAATACTAATAATAAGCAATAGAATTGCAATTCAATATTACTTGCAATGAAATAACTGTGCAGTAATATTATAATAACAGTGGTGTGYTTATTAGCCAGTTAAGGCATTATTAGTTTTTTCAAGGTGTATTGCCTAAGCAAGAAACCCTATAACCATCTCTGTCAGCTATATCTCAAGCCTCCAGCCCAAAGGGGAAGAGTGGGCCCTAGGCAGCAACAAGTACATTATCAATATGGGAGACAAACTGATCTCTGTCTTAGATCTGTCTCTGTTAGCAACTCCTTAAATTGGTGTTTGCATAATGCTTTTGATGCTCATGATACTAATCTGTGGGTAAAAGATATGGTTACTATCTCAACACTCTTAGAAAATTCTCTTTTCAAAGTAGCTGAAGATTTTCCTAGTATTCATACTACAGTGAGGTGGGAGGGTGGAAGGGGAGGAATGAGGAATGATAAACCAATGCCTAATTTTCACACCTTCTTGAAGGCAGTTTCTTGGTAGAGACTGGATGCAGTGAACTCTTTTAAAAAAACAAAACAAAAAAAACCCCTCTAAGACTGTTACTGGATAATCTGGGAGAATTTCCAGAATCCTATGTAGCTTCCACATTATTTAAAAAAGGGGGAAGGGGGAGAAGTGAGAGAGAGAGAGAGAGAGAGACTGGTTTATTGCCTGTACCTGGGTGCTGCTTGTGCTTGTTGATACTTCTTAATCTAGAAATGCTTTTAAGTGGTTCATATTTAACCATTCCTATCTGTCTGAACAGGAAAATGCTGCCAAGTTGGACTTTATCATTTCAGATGCTATCACTCCAGTTAGCTATTCCGTAGCATTGCCGAGTGCTGACTTAGAACAGCTCAGACGTAGCTGTGTCCCGAGACATGTGGCATTGTGCTTTTAGCTGTGTTTCTTTTTATGGCATCCTATTACGCACGATAAAGCAGTAAAAAAAGCAGCGTATGTCAGGGTGCGGGACCTTGCCTCTTCTCCTTTCCCTTGGYCGGTGCCAGCGGCTCTGAGCAGAAGCATCTCTAGCACACGTGAGGCTGGGCATGCTGCAAGGCCACTTGTATGCGCCCCAGCCATACGAGCTTCCCTAATTCTGGCTACTATATAGAGAAACTGATTTCTATGAATAATGAGCTGTTCCAAAAGACTTTGATTTCTTACATTTCTAGGAAGAAATAACAGGACGGTATCCTTCATGAGATGCGTAGGACCGACCGTCTCTGAAGAACAGAGGGGTGAGTATCTGTGAACAGGCAGCAACCCAGTGTGCTGCCCACGTCCTTGAGCCCTAACTGAGAGAAGCTACCTTTAAGCTTGGGTTACTCTATAACCCAAGATTGTGTCCACTTTAGTCGGACGTGCAAGAGTTGCAATGCTTGTCAGGGGAAGGCAATTAAACACAGCTGCTATTTATGAAAAAACATTGATGCATTCTGTACAGAATTCAGTAGAAAACCTAGCTCCTGTTCCAAGCTGCTTTTAAAACTCAATAGCTCAGATGTGTAATGAACAGGCAGAAAGTGATTGCAGCAAGTATACAGTAAAAGAAACTCTAAATAAACCCGTTTCCATGAATACTGAATGTGGCCTACATGGACCCACTAATACTACAATCTAGAACTAAGAAAGCTCAGAAAGCAGTAATTTGGGAGGTCTGATGTTACTGTGCTGGCCAACCAGCAAATATTAATGCAGTCCTTTGGAACTGTAGAAGACAGAGCTACCCAGCCTCTGCGAGGATGCTATATTGAGATGATTGTCTGGGTTAGGCTCACCTCTCTCTGCCCCAAATTTGGGTTTATTAAACTAGAGCAATGCAAATATGCAGTTTCTGCAGGTAGCATTCAGATTTTGACTTTCCTCATTTCACAGCCCACACTTCTGCCCCTAAAAATACACTTATGGTTCACCCACAGAACCATTACCTCACAGACTTTTATTTCCTTTGCTTTTTGGCTGATTTTTTTTCCCCTAACCTACTTTAAAAAAAAAAAAAAAAAATCCCCGGTGCGCCGCACTCAGTTTATAGCACCAGGAAGGTGTGCTCGGGCCGTATAGGGCACAATGGAATTTGCCATGGGGAAACCCAGTGATGAGGCTGGAACCCGCCCGCGCGTGAATTCCCGCAGCTCCCGCTGCTGCTTTATAAGCAGGTATCGGAGCGGCAGGGCTGGCAGGAGCGTCGGAGCGCCCAGGAGCACAGTGGCAGCGTGCCGTGAGAATGGCTGGCTTTAACTGCAAGAGCTTGGTTCTGGCCTCCCTGCTGGGGCTGCTGGTGCTGTTGCTGTCCGGTCCCTCCCAAGGTGAGTGAGCCGGGGCGCCCGGCCTGAGCAAGCGGTGCGCGGCGCTGCTCTGGCGCGTGCCAGCCACACCGGGGGGTGTGCGCACATCTGTGTGTGCGCCTTCGTCCCGCTGCCAGATGTGAGCTGGAAGGGACGTTAAGAGCCTGCTGCTTGCTCCTCGCCGTCCTGCCTCCTCTCTTGTGTCAGCGGGGAGCGGGGTAGTCGGGGGGCCGAGCAGCGGGCGCCCTCGGCAGCGTGGTCCGAAGGGCTTTTATTTACCTCGCTGTTTTCCTTCGTTCCAGCGCAAAGCAACCAAGATTGCTGCCTCTCCTACAGCAAAGGGCGCCTGCCTCGGTGGGCCATAAAGGGCTATACTGAGCAGCTCTCCAGCGAGGTCTGCGATATCAGTGCAATCATGTAAGTAACCTTTCGGGAGATCCTGTGTTTTTCCTGAGAGTCATGTATTAGCCTTAGGATGTCTGTTTGGGCAAAAACAATGATTTGAACATTGTAAGCTTGAT